>NC_133400.1:41092216-41395246 GCF_047511655.1 Castor canadensis | reverse complement strand
CTCAAGTTTGTGCAAAATGACCTCTTTCCAGTCAATGGAACCAGCACTACATCTCTTGGAAAAGAAGTATGAATGTTAGAAGCAGCAGGGTCAAGCACCTTGTTTTCCAATGCGAATTGATATACTGCTTTAAAGGAATAATGCCTACAACTCAGCGTTTTCATGGGTGAGCAATACCACCTTTGTGCAAAATACTGCACTTAGAGGGATGGGAAGAATCACTGTCGAACTTCTGAGAGAATCATTAATGTTAGAAAAGAAAGGGTCTACCACCTTGAACAGCATTGTGAACTGAGTTAGCTGGGTAAAGGAATACTGCCTACCTCTCAGCGTTTTCATGGGTGAGGAACCCAACTTTTGCAAAATATCCCATACAAGCGAATGGAAGATTCCTGGTAGCTCTTGTAAGAGACTCATGAATGTTTGAAGCAACAGGGTGTAGCAAGTTGTTTAGCATTGTGAATTGACTTAGCTGTTTAAAGGAATACTGCCTACTTCTCAGAGTTTTCAGGAGTCAGGAACCTCACCTTTGTGCAAAATTGCCTCTGTGAAGTGAATGGAGAAACACTGTTGGTCTTGTATGATATCCATCAATGTTAAAAGGAAGAGGGTCAAGCACATTCTTCAGCTTTGTGAATTGAATGAGTTGTTTAATGGAATACTACTTACCTCTCAGGGTTTTCAGGGATGAGGACTACCAGGATTTTTCAAAATTGCCCCTTTCGAGTGAATGGAAGCTGCACTGTAGGTCTTATAAGAGAGACATTACTGTTAACAGGAAGAGAGCCTAGCACTCTGTTGAGGATTCTCAACTGAGTTAGCTGTTTAAGGACATATTGATACCTCTCAGTGCTTTTATATGTGAGAACCTTCAACTTTGTGCAAAATCTCCTCTTACAACTGACTGGACCCAGCTGTGTGGGTGTTGTAAGAAAAGTATGAATGTTACAAGCAGGAGGGTGAAGCAGCTTGTCTTCGGATGATACGTGAGTAACTTGTTTCCAGGAATACTGTCTACCACTCAGTGTTTTCAAGGATGAGGTATATCACATTTGTGCAACATCACCCCTTTGAAGAGAATGAAAGAAGTTCTGAGGCTCTTCTGAGAAAATTATTTAGGTTGGAAGCAAGAGCGCACAGCAAGTTGTGTAACAGTGTGAGTAGAGTGAAGTTTTAAAAGGAAGACCACCTGCCTCTCACAGTTTGAAAGTGTGGCGAACTTGATTTTGGGGCAAAATTGCCTGTTTCCATGAAGGGAAGGATTACTGTATGTCTTGTAGGAGAACCACAAAGGTTAAAAGAAAGATGCTCAAGCACTTTGTTTAGCAGCTTCAAGTGATTTAGCATTCAAAAAGAACACTGCCTATCTGTCAAGGGTTTGACAGTGTGAGCAAATCCATCTTTGTGCCAATAGACCCTTTCCACTGAATGGAACATGCACTGTGTGTCTGGCAAGCAGATGTCAAGGTTTGCAGCAGCAGTTGCAAGCACATTCTTTTCCTGTGAGAGTTGAATTAGCATGTGAAAGGAGTGCTTGCCAAATGAAAGCCTTTGACAATGGAGAATCATTCACTCCTTGAAAAATACCCACTTTCGGCGAAATGCACATTCACTTGTAGCTCAGGGCAGGATGCAGTATGTGAGAGGCAGGAATAGTTTGCCACTTGTCTCCCTATGAGAAATGAGTTACCTGTTGAAAGGAATACTGACTACCCCTCAGTTTATTCATGTGTGAGGAAGATCACCGTTGGGCCAAATAGCTGCCTTCAACTGAATGGAACCAGAACAGTTTAGGATGTATGAAAACCATTCATTCCAGCAGCAAGAGGGTCTCGACTGTTGTTTAAAAGTGAGAATTGAGTGAGCTTTACAAAGGAATACTACCTGTCTCTCAGGCATTTACAGTGTGAAGAAGATTATCTTTGTGCAAAAGAGCCCTGTTTCAATGGAAGGAAGAAGCACTGTTTCTCCTGTAAGAGATGCATAAGTGTTAGAAGCAAGAGGGTCAAGCATCTTGTTAAGCACTATGAATTGAGTTACCTGTTGAATGGAATACTGCCAACTCTCAGTGTTTTCAGGGGGAGGAAAATCAATGTTCTGCTAAATAGCTCCTTTCAAGGGAATGGAGGCATACTGTAGGTCTTGTTAGACAATCATTAATGTTAGAAGGAAGAGGGTCTAGCACCCTGTTAAGCACTGTGAATTGACTTACCTGTTGAAGGGAATACTGTCTAACTCTCAGTGTTTTTATGGGTGGAGGAACCTCAAGTTTGTGCAAAATGACCTCTTTCCAGTCAATGGAACCAGCACTACATCTCTTGGAAAAGAAGTATGAATGTTAGAAGCAGCAGGGTCAAGCACCTTGTTTTCCAATGCGAATTGATATACTGCTTTAAAGGAATAATGCCTACAACTCAGCGTTTTCATGGGTGAGCAATACCACCTTTGTGCAAAATACTGCACTTAGAGGGATGGGAAGAATCACTGTCGAACTTCTGAGAGAATCATTAATGTTAGAAAAGAAAGGGTCTACCACCTTGAACAGCATTGTGAACTGAGTTAGCTGGGTAAAGGAATACTGCCTACCTCTCAGCGTTTTCATGGGTGAGGAACCCAACTTTTGCAAAATATCCCATACAAGCGAATGGAAGATTCCTGGTAGCTCTTGTAAGAGACTCATGAATGTTTGAAGCAACAGGGTGTAGCAAGTTGTTTAGCATTGTGAATTGACTTAGCTGTTTAAAGGAATACTGCCTACTTCTCAGAGTTTTCAGGAGTCAGGAACCTCACCTTTGTGCAAAATTGCCTCTGTGAAGTGAATGGAGAAACACTGTTGGTCTTGTATGATATCCATCAATGTTAAAAGGAAGAGGGTCAAGCACATTCTTCAGCTTTGTGAATTGAATGAGTTGTTTAATGGAATACTACTTACCTCTCAGGGTTTTCAGGGATGAGGACTACCAGGATTTTTCAAAATTGCCCCTTTCGAGTGAATGGAAGCTGCACTGTAGGTCTTATAAGAGAGACATTACTGTTAACAGGAAGAGAGCCTAGCACTCTGTTGAGGATTCTCAACTGAGTTAGCTGTTTAAGGACATATTGATACCTCTCAGTGCTTTTATATGTGAGAACCTTCAACTTTGTGCAAAATCTCCTCTTACAACTGACTGGACCCAGCTGTGTGGGTGTTGTAAGAAAAGTATGAATGTTACAAGCAGGAGGGTGAAGCAGCTTGTCTTCGGATGATACGTGAGTAACTTGTTTCCAGGAATACTGTCTACCACTCAGTGTTTTCAAGGATGAGGTATATCACATTTGTGCAACATCACCCCTTTGAAGAGAATGAAAGAAGTTCTGAGGCTCTTCTGAGAAAATTATTTAGGTTGGAAGCAAGAGCGCACAGCAAGTTGTGTAACAGTGTGAGTAGAGTGAAGTTTTAAAAGGAAGACCACCTGCCTCTCACAGTTTGAAAGTGTGGCGAACTTGATTTTGGGGCAAAATTGCCTGTTTCCATGAAGGGAAGGATTACTGTATGTCTTGTAGGAGAACCACAAAGGTTAAAAGAAAGATGCTCAAGCACTTTGTTTAGCAGCTTCAAGTGATTTAGCATTCAAAAAGAACACTGCCTATCTGTCAAGGGTTTGACAGTGTGAGCAAATCCATCTTTGTGCCAATAGACCCTTTCCACTGAATGGAACATGCACTGTGTGTCTGGCAAGCAGATGTCAAGGTTTGCAGCAGCAGTTGCAAGCACATTGTTTTCCTGTGAGAGTTGAATTAGCATGTGAAAGGAGTGCTTGCCAAATGAAAGCCTTTGACAATGGAGAATCATTCACTCCTTGAAAAATACCCACTTTCGGCGAAATGCACATTCACTTGTAGCTCAGGGCAGGATGCAGTATGTGAGAGGCAGGAATAGTTTGCCACTTGTCTCCCTATGAGAAATGAGTTACCTGTTGAAAGGAATACTGACTACCCCTCAGTTTATTCATGTGTGAGGAAGATCACCGTTGGGCCAAATAGCTGCCTTCAACTGAATGGAACCAGAACAGTTTAGGATGTATGAAAACCATTCATTCCAGCAGCAAGAGGGTCTCGACTGTTGTTTAAAAGTGAGAATTGAGTGAGCTTTACAAAGGAATACTACCTGTCTCTCAGGCATTTACAGTGTGAAGAAGATTATCTTTGTGCAAAAGAGCCCTGTTTCAATGGAAGGAAGAAGCACTGTTTCTCCTGTAAGAGATGCATAAGTGTTAGAAGCAAGAGGGTCAAGCATCTTGTTAAGCACTATGAATTGAGTTACCTGTTGAATGGAATACTGCCAACTCTCAGTGTTTTCAGGGGGAGGAAAATCAATGTTCTGCTAAATAGCTCCTTTCAAGGGAATGGAGGCATACTGTAGGTCTTGTTAGACAATCATTAATGTTAGAAGGAAGAGGGTCTAGCACCCTGTTAAGCACTGTGAATTGACTTACCTGTTGAAGGGAATACTGTCTAACTCTCAGTGTTTTTATGGGTGGAGGAACCTCAAGTTTGTGCAAAATGACCTCTTTCCAGTCAATGGAACCAGCACTACATCTCTTGGAAAAGAAGTATGAATGTTAGAAGCAGCAGGGTCAAGCACCTTGTTTTCCAATGCGAATTGATATACTGCTTTAAAGGAATAATGCCTACAACTCAGCGTTTTCATGGGTGAGCAATACCACCTTTGTGCAAAATACTGCACTTAGAGGGATGGGAAGAATCACTGTCGAACTTCTGAGAGAATCATTAATGTTAGAAAAGAAAGGGTCTACCACCTTGAACAGCATTGTGAACTGAGTTAGCTGGGTAAAGGAATACTGCCTACTTCTCAGCGTTTTCATGGGTGAGGAACCCAACTTTTGCAAAATATCCCATACAAGCGAATGGAAGATTCCTGGTAGCTCTTGTAAGAGACTCATGAATGTTTGAAGCAACAGGGTGTAGCAAGTTGTTTAGCATTGTGAATTGACTTAGCTGTTTAAAGGAATACTGCCTACTTCTCAGAGTTTTCAGGAGTCAGGAACCTCACCTTTGTGCAAAATTGCCTCTGTGAAGTGAATGGAGAAACACTGTTGGTCTTGTATGATATCCATCAATGTTAAAAGGAAGAGGGTCAAGCACATTCTTCAGCTTTGTGAATTGAATGAGTTGTTTAATGGAATACTACTTACCTCTCAGGGTTTTCAGGGATGAGGACTACCAGGATTTTTCAAAATTGCCCCTTTCGAGTGAATGGAAGATGCACTGTAGGTCTTATAAGAGAGACATTACTGTTAACAGGAAGAGAGCCTAGCACTCTGTTGAGGATTCTCAACTGAGTTAGCTGTTTAACGACATATTGATACCTCTCAGTGCTTTTATATGTGAGAACCTTCAACTTTGTGCAAAATCTCCTCTTACAACTGACTGGACCCAGCTGTGTGGGTGTTGTAAGAAAAGTATGAATGTTACAAGCAGGAGGGTGAAGCAGCTTGTCTTCGGATGATACGTGAGTAACTTGTTTCCAGGAATACTGTCTACCACTCAGTGTTTTCAAGGATGAGGTATATCACATTTGTGCAACATCACCCCTTTGAAGAGAATGAAAGAAGTTCTGAGGCTCTTCTGAGAAAATTATTTAGGTTGGAAGCAAGAGCGCACAGCAAGTTGTGTAACAGTGTGAGTAGAGTGAAGTTTTAAAAGGAAGACCACCTGCCTCTCACAGTTTGAAAGTGTGGCGAACTTGATTTTGGGGCAAAATTGCCTGTTTCCATGAAGGGAAGGATTACTGTATGTCTTGTAGAAGAACCACAAAGGTTAAAAGAAAGATGCTCAAGCACTTTGTTTAGCAGCTTCAAGTGATTTAGCATTCAAAAAGAACACTGCCTATCTGTCAAGGGTTTGACAGTGTGAGCAAATCCATCTTTGTGCCAATAGACCGTTTCCACTGAATGGAACATGCACTGTGTGTCTGGCAAGCAGATGTCAAGGTTTGCAGCAGCAGTTGCAAGCACATTGTTTTCCTGTGAGAGTTGAATTAGCATGTGAAAGGAGTGCTTGCCAAATGAAAGCCTTTGACAATGGAGAATCATTCACTCCTTGAAAAATACCCACTTTCGGCGAAATGCACATTCACTTGTAGCTCAGGGCAGGATGCAGTATGTGAGAGGCAGGAATAGTTTGCCACTTGTCTCCCTATGAGAAATGAGTTACCTGTTGAAAGGAATACTGACTACCCCTCAGTTTATTCATGTGTGAGGAAGATCACCGTTGGGCCAAATAGCTGCCTTCAACTGAATGGAACCAGAACAGTTTAGGATGTATGAAAACCATTCATTCCAGCAGCAAGAGGGTCTCGACTGTTGTTTAAAAGTGAGAATTGAGTGAGCTTTACAAAGGAATACTACCTGTCTCTCAGGCATTTACAGTGTGAAGAAGATTATCTTTGTGCAAAAGAGCCCTGTTTCAATGGAAGGAAGAAGCACTGTTTCTCCTGTAAGAGATGCATAAGTGTTAGAAGCAAGAGGGTCAAGCATCTTGTTAAGCACTATGAATTGAGTTACCTGTTGAATGGAATACTGCCAACTCTCAGTGTTTTCAGGGGGAGGAAAATCAATGTTCTGCTAAATAGCTCCTTTCAAGGGAATGGAGGCATACTGTAGGTCTTGTTAGACAATCATTAATGTTAGAAGGAAGAGGGTCTAGCACCCTGTTAAGCACTGTGAATTGACTTACCTGTTGAAGGGAATACTGTCTAACTCTCAGTGTTTTTATGGGTGGAGGAACCTCAAGTTTGTGCAAAATGACCTCTTTCCAGTCAATGGAACCAGCACTACATCTCTTGGAAAAGAAGTATGAATGTTAGAAGCAGCAGGGTCAAGCACCTTGTTTTCCAATGCGAATTGATATACTGCTTTAAAGGAATAATGCCTACAACTCAGCGTTTTCATGGGTGAGCAATACCACCTTTGTGCAAAATACTGCACTTAGAGGGATGGGAAGAATCACTGTCGAACTTCTGAGAGAATCATTAATGTTAGAAAAGAAAGGGTCTACCACCTTGAACAGCATTGTGAACTGAGTTAGCTGGGTAAAGGAATACTGCCTACCTCTCAGCGTTTTCATGGGTGAGGAACCCAACTTTTGCAAAATATCCCATACAAGCGAATGGAAGATTCCTGGTAGCTCTTGTAAGAGACTCATGAATGTTTGAAGCAACAGGGTGTAGCAAGTTGTTTAGCATTGTGAATTGACTTAGCTGTTTAAAGGAATACTGCCTACTTCTCAGAGTTTTCAGGAGTCAGGAACCTCACCTTTGTGCAAAATTGCCTCTGTGAAGTGAATGGAGAAACACTGTTGCTCTTGTATGATATCCATCAATGTTAAAAGGAAGAGGGTCAAGCACATTCTTCAGCTTTGTGAATTGAATGAGTTGTTTAATGGAATACTACTTACCTCTCAGGGTTTTTAGGGATGAGGACTACCAGGATTTTTCAAAATTGCCCCATTCGAGTGAATGGAAGCTGCACTGTAGGTCTTATAAGAGAGACATTACTGTTAACAGGAAGAGAGCCTAGCACTCTGTTGAGGATTCTCAACTGAGTTAGCTGTTTAAGGACATATTGATACCTCTCAGTGCTTTTATATGTGAGAACCTTCAACTTTGTGCAAAATCTCCTCTTATAACTGACTGGACCCAGCTGTGTGGGTGTTGTAAGAAAAGTATGAATGTTACAAGCAAGAGGGTGAAGCAGCTTGTCTTCGGATGATACGTGAGTAACTTGTTTCCAGGAATACTGTCTACCACTCAGTGTTTTCAAGGATGAGGTATATCACATTTGTGCAACATCACCCCTTTGAAGAGAATGAAAGAAGTTCTGAGGCTCTTCTGAGAAAATTATTTAGGTTGGAAGCAAGAGCGCACAGCAAGTTGTGTAACAGTGTGAGTAGAGTGAAGTTTTAAAAGGAAGACCAACTGCCTCTCACAGTTTGAAAGTGTGGCGAACTTGATTTTGGGGCAAAATTGCCTGTTTCCATGAAGGGAAGGATTACTGTATGTCTTGTAGGAGAACCACAAAGATTACAAGAAAGATGCTCTAGCACTTTGTTTAGCAGCTTCAAGTGATTTAGCATTCAAAAGGAAGACTGCCTATCTGTCAAGAGTTTGACAGTGTGAGCAAATCCATCTTTGTGCCAATAGACCCTTTCCACTGAATGGAACATGCACTGTGTCTCTTGCCAGCAGGGGTCAAGGTTTGCAGCAGGACTTGCAAGCACATTGTTTTCATGTGAGAGTTGAATTAGCATGTGAAAGGAGTGCTTGCCAAATGAAAGCCTTTGACAATGGAGAATCATTCACTACTTGAAAAATACCCACTTTCGGCGAAATGCACATACACTTGTAGCTCAGGGCAGGATGCAGTATGTGAGAGGCAGGAATAGTTTGCCACTTGTCTCCCTATGAGAAATGAGTTACCTGTTGAAAGGAATACTGACTACCCCTCAGTTTATTCATGTGTGAGGAAGATCACCTTTGCGCCAAATAGCTGCCTTCAACTGAATGGAACCAGAACAGTTTAGGATGTATGAAAACCATTCATTCCAGCAGCAAGAGGGTCTCGACTGTTGTTTAAAAGTGAGAATTGAGTGAGCTTTACAAAGGAATACTACCTGTCTCTCAGGCTTTTACAGTGTGAAGAAGATTACCTTTGTGGAAAATAGCCCTGTTTCAATGGAAGGAAGAAGCACTGTTTCTCCAGTAAGAGATGCATGTGTTAGAAGCAAGACGGTCAAGCACCTTGTTAAGCATTAGGAATTGAGTTACCTGTTCAATAGTATACTGCCTAACTCTCAGTGTTTTCAGGTGGAGGAAAATCAATGTTCTGCTAAATAGCCCCTTCCAAGGGAATGGAGGCACACTGTAGGTCTTGTAAGACAATCATTAATGTTAGAAGCAAGAGGGTCTAGCACCCTGTTAAGCACTGTGAATTGACTTACCTGTTGAAGGGAATACTGTCTAACTCTCAGTGTTTTTATGGGTGGAGGAACCTGAAGTTTGTGCAAAATTGCCTCTTTCAAGTCAATGGAACCAGCACTAGAACTCTTGGAAGAGAAGTATGAATGTTAGAAGCAGTAGGGTCAAGCACCTTGTTTTCCAATGCGAATTGATATACTGCTTTAAAGGAATAATGCCTACAACTCAGTGTTTTCATGGGTGAGCAATACCACCTTTGTGCAAAATACTGCACTTAGAGGGATGGGAAGAATCACTGTCGAACTTCTGAGAGAATCATTAATGTTAGAAAAGAAAGGGTCTACCACCTTGAACAGCATTGTGAACTGAGTTAGCTGGGTAAAGGAATACTGCCTACCTCTCAGCGTTTTCATGGGTGAGGAACCCAACTTTTGCAAAATATCCCATACAAGCGAATGGAAGATTCCTGGTAGCTCTTGTAAGAGACTCATGAATGTTTGAAGCAACAGGGTGTAGCAAGTTGTTTAGCATTGTGAATTGACTTAGCTGTTTAAAGGAATACTGCCTACTTCTCAGAGTTTTCAGGAGTCAGGAACCTCACCTTTGTGCAAAATTGCCTCTGTGAAGTGAATGGAGAAACACTGTTGCTCTTGTATGATATCCATCAATGTTAAAAGGAAGAGGGTCAAGCACATTCTTCAGCTTTGTGAATTGAATGAGTTGTTTAATGGAATACTACTTACCTCTCAGGGTTTTCAGGGATGAGGACTACCAGGATTTTTCAAAATTGCCCCTTTCGAGTGAATGGAAGCTGCACTGTAGGTCTTATAAGAGAGACATTACTGTTAACAGGAAGAGAGCCTAGCACTCTGTTGAGGATTCTCAACTGAGTTAGCTGTTTAAGGACATATTGATACCTCTCAGTGCTTTTATATGTGAGAACCTTCAACTTTGTGCAAAATCTCCTCTTACAACTGACTGGACCCAGCTGTGTGGGTGTTGTAAGAAAAGTATGAATGTTACAAGCAGGAGGGTGAAGCAGCTTGTCTTCGGATGATACGTGAGTAACTTGTTTCCAGGAATAATGTCTACCACTCAGTGTTTTCAAGGATGAGGTATATCACATTTGTGCAACATCACCCCTTTGAAGAGAATGGAAGAATTTCTGAGGCTCTTCTGATTAAATTATTTAGGTTGGAAGCAAGAGCGTACAGCAAGTTGTGTAACAGTGTGAGTAGAGTGAAGTTTTAAAATTAAGACCACCTGCCTCTGACAGTTTGAAAGTGTGAGGAACTTGATTTTGGGGCAAAATTTCCTGTTTCCATGAAGGGAAGGATTACTGTATGTCTTGTAGGAGAACCACAAAGGTTAAAAGAAAGATGCTCAAGCACTTTGTTTAGCAGCTTCAAGTGATTTAGCATTCAAAAGGAACACTGCCTATCTGTCAAGGGTTTGACAGTGTGAGCAAATCCATCTTTGTGCCAATAGACCCTTTCCACTGAATGGAACATGCACTGTGTGTCTGGCAAGCAGATGTCAAGGTTTGCAGCAGGAGTTGCAAGCACATTGTTTTCCTGTGAGAGTTGAATTAGCATGTGAAAGGAGTGCTTGCCAAATGAAAGCCTTTGACAATGGAGAATCATTCACTCCTTGAAAAATACCCACTTTCGGCGAAATGCACATTCACTTGTAGCTCAGGGCAGGATGCAGTATGTGAGAGGCAGGAATAGTTTGCCACTTGTCTCCCTATGAGAAATGAGTTACCTGTTGAAAGGAATACTGACTACCCCTCAGTTTATTCATGTGTGAGGAAGATCACCGTTGGGCCAAATAGCTGCCTTCAACTGAATGGAACCAGAACAGTTTAGGATGTATGAAAACCATTCATTCCAGCAGCAAGAGGGTCTCGACTGTTGTTTAAAAGTGAGAATTGAGTGAGCTTTACAAAGGAATACTACCTGTCTCTCAGGCATTTACAGTGTGAAGAAGATTATCTTTGTGCAAAAGAGCCCTGTTTCAATGGAAGGAAGAAGCACTGTTTCTCCTGTAAGAGATGCATAAGTGTTAGAAGCAAGAGGGTCAAGCATCTTGTTAAGCACTATGAATTGAGTTACCTGTTGAATGGAATACTGCCAACTCTCAGTGTTTTCAGGGGGAGGAAAATCAATGTTCTGCTAAATAGCTCCTTTCAAGGGAATGGAGGCATACTGTAGGTCTTGTTAGACAATCATTAATGTTAGAAGGAAGAGGGTCTAGCACCCTGTTAAGCACTGTGAATTGACTTACCTGTTGAAGGGAATACTGTCTAACTCTCAGTGTTTTTATGGGTGGAGGAACCTCAAGTTTGTGCAAAATGACCTCTTTCCAGTCAATGGAACCAGCACTACATCTCTTGGAAAAGAAGTATGAATGTTAGAAGCAGCAGGGTCAAGCACCTTGTTTTCCAATGCGAATTGATATACTGCTTTAAAGGAATAATGCCTACAACTCAGCGTTTTCATGGGTGAGCAATACCACCTTTGTGCAAAATACTGCACTTAGAGGGATGGGAAGAATCACTGTCGAACTTCTGAGAGAATCATTAATGTTAGAAAAGAAAGGGTCTACCACCTTGAACAGCATTGTGAACTGAGTTAGCTGGGTAAAGGAATACTGCCTACTTCTCAGCGTTTTCATGGGTGAGGAACCCAACTTTTGCAAAATATCCCATACAAGCGAATGGAAGATTCCTGGTAGCTCTTGTAAGAGACTCATGAATGTTTGAAGCAACAGGGTGTAGCAAGTTGTTTAGCATTGTGAATTGACTTAGCTGTTTAAAGGAATACTGCCTACTTCTCAGAGTTTTCAGGAGTCAGGAACCTCACCTTTGTGCAAAATTGCCTCTGTGAAGTGAATGGAGAAACACTGTTGCTCTTGTATGATATCCATCAATGTTAAAAGGAAGAGGGTCAAGCACATTCTTCAGCTTTGTGAATTGAATGAGTTGTTTAATGGAATACTACTTACCTCTCAGGGTTTTCAGGGATGAGGACTACCAGGATTTTTCAAAATTGCCCCTTTCGAGTGAATGGAAGCTGCACTGTAGGTCTTATAAGAGAGACATTACTGTTAACAGGAAGAGAGCCTAGCACTCTGTTGAGGATTCTCAACTGAGTTAGCTGTTTAAGGACATATTGATACCTCTCAGTGCTTTTATATGTGAGAACCTTCAACTTTGTGCAAAATCTCCTCTTACAACTGACTGGACCCAGCTGTGTGGGTGTTGTAAGAAAAGTATGAATGTTACAAGCAGGAGGGTGAAGCAGCTTGTCTTCGGATGATACGTGAGTAACTTGTTTCCAGGAATACTGTCTACCACTCAGTGTTTTCAAGGATGAGGTATATCACATTTGTGCAACATCACCCCTTTGAAGAGAATGAAAGAAGTTCTGAGGCTCTTCTGAGAAAATTATTTAGGTTGGAAGCAAGAGCGCACAGCAAGTTGTGTAACAGTGTGAGTAGAGTGAAGTTTTAAAAGGAAGACCACCTGCCTCTCACAGTTTGAAAGTGTGGCGAACTTGATTTTGGGGCAAAATTGCCTGTTTCCATGAAGGGAAGGATTACTGTATGTCTTGTAGGAGAACCACAAAGGTTAAAAGAAAGATGCTCAAGCACTTTGTTTAGCAGCTTCAAGTGATTTAGCATTCAAAAAGAACACTGCCTATCTGTCAAGGGTTTGACAGTGTGAGCAAATCCATCTTTGTGCCAATAGACCCTTTCCACTGAATGGAACATGCACTGTGTGTCTGGCAAGCAGATGTCAAGGTTTGCAGCAGCAGTTGCAAGCACATTGTTTTCCTGTGAGAGTTGAATTAGCATGTGAAAGGAGTGCTTGCCAAATGAAAGCCTTTGACAATGGAGAATCATTCACTCCTTGAAAAATACCCACTTTCGGCGAAATGCACATTCACTTGTAGCTCAGGGCAGGATGCAGTATGTGAGAGGCAGGAATAGTTTGCCACTTGTCTCCCTATGAGAAATGAGTTACCTGTTGAAAGGAATACTGACTACCCCTCAGTTTATTCATGTGTGAGGAAGATCACCGTTGGGCCAAATAGCTGCCTTCAACTGAATGGAACCAGAACAGTTTAGGATGTATGAAAACCATTCATTCCAGCAGCAAGAGGGTCTCGACTGTTGTTTAAAAGTGAGAATTGAGTGAGCTTTACAAAGGAATACTACCTGTCTCTCAGGCATTTACAGTGTGAAGAAGATTATCTTTGTGCAAAAGAGCCCTGTTTCAATGGAAGGAAGAAGCACTGTTTCTCCTGTAAGAGATGCATAAGTGTTAGAAGCAAGAGGGTCAAGCATCTTGTTAAGCACTATGAATTGAGTTACCTGTTGAATGGAATACTGCCAACTCTCAGTGTTTTCAGGGGGAGGAAAATCAATGTTCTGCTAAATAGCTCCTTTCAAGGGAATGGAGGCATACTGTAGGTCTTGTTAGACAATCATTAATGTTAGAAGGAAGAGGGTCTAGCACCCTGTTAAGCACTGTGAATTGACTTACCTGTTGAAGGGAATACTGTCTAACTCTCAGTGTTTTTATGGGTGGAGGAACCTCAAGTTTGTGCAAAATGACCTCTTTCCAGTCAATGGAACCAGCACTACATCTCTTGGAAAAGAAGTATGAATGTTAGAAGCAGCAGGGTCAAGCACCTTGTTTTCCAATGCGAATTGATATACTGCTTTAAAGGAATAATGCCTACAACTCAGCGTTTTCATGGGTGAGCAATACCACCTTTGTGCAAAATACTGCACTTAGAGGGATGGGAAGAATCACTGTCGAACTTCTGAGAGAATCATTAATGTTAGAAAAGAAAGGGTCTACCACCTTGAACAGCATTGTGAACTGAGTTAGCTGGGTAAAGGAATACTGCCTACTTCTCAGCGTTTTCATGGGTGAGGAACCCAACTTTTGCAAAATATCCCATACAAGCGAATGGAAGATTCCTGGTAGCTCTTGTAAGAGACTCATGAATGTTTGAAGCAACAGGGTGTAGCAAGTTGTTTAGCATTGTGAATTGACTTAGCTGTTTAAAGGAATACTGCCTACTTCTCAGAGTTTTCAGGAGTCAGGAACCTCACCTTTGTGCAAAATTGCCTCTGTGAAGTGAATGGAGAAACACTGTTGCTCTTGTATGATATCCATCAATGTTAAAAGGAAGAGGGTCAAGCACATTCTTCAGCTTTGTGAATTGAATGAGTTGTTTAATGGAATACTACTTACCTCTCAGGGTTTTCAGGGATGAGGACTACCAGGATTTTTCAAAATTGCCCCTTTCGAGTGAATGGAAGATGCACTGTAGGTCTTATAAGAGAGACATTACTGTTAACAGGAAGAGAGCCTAGCACTCTGTTGAGGATTCTCAACTGAGTTAGCTGTTTAACGACATATTGATACCTCTCAGTGCTTTTATATGTGAGAACCTTCAACTTTGTGCAAAATCTCCTCTTACAACTGACTGGACCCAGCTGTGTGGGTGTTGTAAGAAAAGTATGAATGTTACAAGCAGGAGGGTGAAGCAGCTTGTCTTCGGATGATACGTGAGTAACTTGTTTCCAGGAATACTGTCTACCACTCAGTGTTTTCAAGGATGAGGTATATCACATTTGTGCAACATCACCCCTTTGAAGAGAATGAAAGAAGTTCTGAGGCTCTTCTGAGAAAATTATTTAGGTTGGAAGCAAGAGCGCACAGCAAGTTGTGTAACAGTGTGAGTAGAGTGAAGTTTTAAAAGGAAGACCACCTGCCTCTCACAGTTTGAAAGTGTGGCGAACTTGATTTTGGGGCAAAATTGCCTGTTTCCATGAAGGGAAGGATTACTGTATGTCTTGTAGAAGAACCACAAAGGTTAAAAGAAAGATGCTCAAGCACTTTGTTTAGCAGCTTCAAGTGATTTAGCATTCAAAAAGAACACTGCCTATCTGTCAAGGGTTTGACAGTGTGAGCAAATCCATCTTTGTGCCAATAGACCGTTTCCACTGAATGGAACATGCACTGTGTGTCTGGCAAGCAGATGTCAAGATTTGCAGCAGCAGTTGCAAGCACATTGTTTTCCTGTGAGAGTTGAATTAGCATGTGAAAGGAGTGCTTGCCAAATGAAAGCCTTTGACAATGGAGAATCATTCACTCCTTGAAAAATACCCACTTTCGGCGAAATGCACATTCACTTGTAGCTCAGGGCAGGATGCAGTATGTGAGAGGCAGGAATAGTTTGCCACTTGTCTCCCTATGAGAAATGAGTTACCTGTTGAAAGGAATACTGACTACCCCTCAGTTTATTCATGTGTGAGGAAGATCACCGTTGGGCCAAATAGCTGCCTTCAACTGAATGGAACCAGAACAGTTTAGGATGTATGAAAACCATTCATTCCAGCAGCAAGAGGGTCTCGACTGTTGTTTAAAAGTGAGAATTGAGTGAGCTTTACAAAGGAATACTACCTGTCTCTCAGGCATTTACAGTGTGAAGAAGATTATCTTTGTGCAAAAGAGCCCTGTTTCAATGGAAGGAAGAAGCACTGTTTCTCCTGTAAGAGATGCATAAGTGTTAGAAGCAAGAGGGTCAAGCATCTTGTTAAGCACTATGAATTGAGTTACCTGTTGAATGGAATACTGCCAACTCTCAGTGTTTTCAGGGGGAGGAAAATCAATGTTCTGCTAAATAGCTCCTTTCAAGGGAATGGAGGCATACTGTAGGTCTTGTTAGACAATCATTAATGTTAGAAGGAAGAGGGTCTAGCACCCTGTTAAGCACTGTGAATTGACTTACCTGTTGAAGGGAATACTGTCTAACTCTCAGTGTTTTTATGGGTGGAGGAACCTCAAGTTTGTGCAAAATGACCTCTTTCCAGTCAATGGAACCAGCACTACATCTCTTGGAAAAGAAGTATGAATGTTAGAAGCAGCAGGGTCAAGCACCTTGTTTTCCAATGCGAATTGATATACTGCTTTAAAGGAATAATGCCTACAACTCAGCGTTTTCATGGGTGAGCAATACCACCTTTGTGCAAAATACTGCACTTAGAGGGATGGGAAGAATCACTGTCGAACTTCTGAGAGAATCATTAATGTTAGAAAAGAAAGGGTCTACCACCTTGAACAGCATTGTGAACTGAGTTAGCTGGGTAAAGGAATACTGCCTACCTCTCAGCGTTTTCATGGGTGAGGAACCCAACTTTTGCAAAATATCCCATACAAGCGAATGGAAGATTCCTGGTAGCTCTTGTAAGAGACTCATGAATGTTTGAAGCAACAGGGTGTAGCAAGTTGTTTAGCATTGTGAATTGACTTAGCTGTTTAAAGGAATACTGCCTACTTCTCAGAGTTTTCAGGAGTCAGGAACCTCACCTTTGTGCAAAATTGCCTCTGTGAAGTGAATGGAGAAACACTGTTGCTCTTGTATGATATCCATCAATGTTAAAAGGAAGAGGGTCAAGCACATTCTTCAGCTTTGTGAATTGAATGAGTTGTTTAATGGAATACTACTTACCTCTCAGGGTTTTTAGGGATGAGGACTACCAGGATTTTTCAAAATTGCCCCATTCGAGTGAATGGAAGCTGCACTGTAGGTCTTATAAGAGAGACATTACTGTTAACAGGAAGAGAGCCTAGCACTCTGTTGAGGATTCTCAACTGAGTTAGCTGTTTAAGGACATATTGATACCTCTCAGTGCTTTTATATGTGAGAACCTTCAACTTTGTGCAAAATCTCCTCTTATAACTGACTGGACCCAGCTGTGTGGGTGTTGTAAGAAAAGTATGAATGTTACAAGCAAGAGGGTGAAGCAGCTTGTCTTCGGATGATACGTGAGTAACTTGTTTCCAGGAATACTGTCTACCACTCAGTGTTTTCAAGGATGAGGTATATCACATTTGTGCAACATCACCCCTTTGAAGAGAATGAAAGAAGTTCTGAGGCTCTTCTGAGAAAATTATTTAGGTTGGAAGCAAGAGCGCACAGCAAGTTGTGTAACAGTGTGAGTAGAGTGAAGTTTTAAAAGGAAGACCAACTGCCTCTCACAGTTTGAAAGTGTGGCGAACTTGATTTTGGGGCAAAATTGCCTGTTTCCATGAAGGGAAGGATTACTGTATGTCTTGTAGGAGAACCACAAAGATTACAAGAAAGATGCTCTAGCACTTTGTTTAGCAGCTTCAAGTGATTTAGCATTCAAAAGGAAGACTGCCTATCTGTCAAGAGTTTGACAGTGTGAGCAAATCCATCTTTGTGCCAATAGACCCTTTCCACTGAATGGAACATGCACTGTGTCTCTTGCCAGCAGGGGTCAAGGTTTGCAGCAGGACTTGCAAGCACATTGTTTTCATGTGAGAGTTGAATTAGCATGTGAAAGGAGTGCTTGCCAAATGAAAGCCTTTGACAATGGAGAATCATTCACTACTTGAAAAATACCCACTTTCGGCGAAATGCACATACACTTGTAGCTCAGGGCAGGATGCAGTATGTGAGAGGCAGGAATAGTTTGCCACTTGTCTCCCTATGAGAAATGAGTTACCTGTTGAAAGGAATACTGACTACCCCTCAGTTTATTCATGTGTGAGGAAGATCACCTTTGCGCCAAATAGCTGCCTTCAACTGAATGGAACCAGAACAGTTTAGGATGTATGAAAACCATTCATTCCAGCAGCAAGAGGGTCTCGACTGTTGTTTAAAAGTGAGAATTGAGTGAGCTTTACAAAGGAATACTACCTGTCTCTCAGGCTTTTACAGTGTGAAGAAGATTACCTTTGTGGAAAATAGCCCTGTTTCAATGGAAGGAAGAAGCACTGTTTCTCCAGTAAGAGATGCATGTGTTAGAAGCAAGACGGTCAAGCACCTTGTTAAGCATTAGGAATTGAGTTACCTGTTCAATAGTATACTGCCTAACTCTCAGTGTTTTCAGGTGGAGGAAAATCAATGTTCTGCTAAATAGCCCCTTCCAAGGGAATGGAGGCACACTGTAGGTCTTGTAAGACAATCATTAATGTTAGAAGCAAGAGGGTCTAGCACCCTGTTAAGCACTGTGAATTGACTTACCTGTTGAAGGGAATACTGTCTAACTCTCAGTGTTTTTATGGGTGGAGGAACCTGAAGTTTGTGCAAAATTGCCTCTTTCAAGTCAATGGAACCAGCACTAGAACTCTTGGAAGAGAAGTATGAATGTTAGAAGCAGTAGGGTCAAGCACCTTGTTTTCCAATGCGAATTGATATACTGCTTTAAAGGAATAATGCCTACAACTCAGTGTTTTCATGGGTGAGCAATACCACCTTTGTGCAAAATACTGCACTTAGAGGGATGGGAAGAATCACTGTCGAACTTCTGAGAGAATCATTAATGTTAGAAAAGAAAGGGTCTACCACCTTGAACAGCATTGTGAACTGAGTTAGCTGGGTAAAGGAATACTGCCTACCTCTCAGCGTTTTCATGGGTGAGGAACCCAACTTTTGCAAAATATCCCATACAAGCGAATGGAAGATTCCTGGTAGCTCTTGTAAGAGACTCATGAATGTTTGAAGCAACAGGGTGTAGCAAGTTGTTTAGCATTGTGAATTGACTTAGCTGTTTAAAGGAATACTGCCTACTTCTCAGAGTTTTCAGGAGTCAGGAACCTCACCTTTGTGCAAAATTGCCTCTGTGAAGTGAATGGAGAAACACTGTTGCTCTTGTATGATATCCATCAATGTTAAAAGGAAGAGGGTCAAGCACATTCTTCAGCTTTGTGAATTGAATGAGTTGTTTAATGGAATACTACTTACCTCTCAGGGTTTTCAGGGATGAGGACTACCAGGATTTTTCAAAATTGCCCCTTTCGAGTGAATGGAAGCTGCACTGTAGGTCTTATAAGAGAGACATTACTGTTAACAGGAAGAGAGCCTAGCACTCTGTTGAGGATTCTCAACTGAGTTAGCTGTTTAAGGACATATTGATACCTCTCAGTGCTTTTATATGTGAGAACCTTCAACTTTGTGCAAAATCTCCTCTTACAACTGACTGGACCCAGCTGTGTGGGTGTTGTAAGAAAAGTATGAATGTTACAAGCAGGAGGGTGAAGCAGCTTGTCTTCGGATGATACGTGAGTAACTTGTTTCCAGGAATAATGTCTACCACTCAGTGTTTTCAAGGATGAGGTATATCACATTTGTGCAACATCACCCCTTTGAAGAGAATGGAAGAATTTCTGAGGCTCTTCTGATTAAATTATTTAGGTTGGAAGCAAGAGCGTACAGCAAGTTGTGTAACAGTGTGAGTAGAGTGAAGTTTTAAAATTAAGACCACCTGCCTCTGACAGTTTGAAAGTGTGAGGAACTTGATTTTGGGGCAAAATTTCCTGTTTCCATGAAGGGAAGGATTACTGTATGTCTTGTAGGAGAACCACAAAGGTTAAAAGAAAGATGCTCAAGCACTTTGTTTAGCAGCTTCAAGTGATTTAGCATTCAAAAGGAACACTGCCTATCTGTCAAGGGTTTGACAGTGTGAGCAAATCCATCTTTGTGCCAATAGACCCTTTCCACTGAATGGAACATGCACTGTGTGTCTGGCAAGCAGATGTCAAGGTTTGCAGCAGGAGTTGCAAGCACATTGTTTTCCTGTGAGAGTTGAATTAGCATGTGAAAGGAGTGCTTGCCAAATGAAAGCCTTTGACAATGGAGAATCATTCACTCCTTGAAAAATACCCACTTTCGGCGAAATGCACATTCACTTGTAGCTCAGGGCAGGATGCAGTATGTGAGAGGCAGGAATAGTTTGCCACTTGTCTCCCTATGAGAAATGAGTTACCTGTTGAAAGGAATACTGACTACCCCTCAGTTTATTCATGTGTGAGGAAGATCACCGTTGGGCCAAATAGCTGCCTTCAACTGAATGGAACCAGAACAGTTTAGGATGTATGAAAACCATTCATTCCAGCAGCAAGAGGGTCTCGACTGTTGTTTAAAAGTGAGAATTGAGTGAGCTTTACAAAGGAATACTACCTGTCTCTCAGGCATTTACAGTGTGAAGAAGATTATCTTTGTGCAAAAGAGCCCTGTTTCAATGGAAGGAAGAAGCACTGTTTCTCCTGTAAGAGATGCATAAGTGTTAGAAGCAAGAGGGTCAAGCATCTTGTTAAGCACTATGAATTGAGTTACCTGTTGAATGGAATACTGCCAACTCTCAGTGTTTTCAGGGGGAGGAAAATCAATGTTCTGCTAAATAGCTCCTTTCAAGGGAATGGAGGCATACTGTAGGTCTTGTTAGACAATCATTAATGTTAGAAGGAAGAGGGTCTAGCACCCTGTTAAGCACTGTGAATTGACTTACCTGTTGAAGGGAATACTGTCTAACTCTCAGTGTTTTTATGGGTGGAGGAACCTCAAGTTTGTGCAAAATGACCTCTTTCCAGTCAATGGAACCAGCACTACATCTCTTGGAAAAGAAGTATGAATGTTAGAAGCAGCAGGGTCAAGCACCTTGTTTTCCAATGCGAATTGATATACTGCTTTAAAGGAATAATGCCTACAACTCAGCGTTTTCATGGGTGAGCAATACCACCTTTGTGCAAAATACTGCACTTAGAGGGATGGGAAGAATCACTGTCGAACTTCTGAGAGAATCATTAATGTTAGAAAAGAAAGGGTCTACCACCTTGAACAGCATTGTGAACTGAGTTAGCTGGGTAAAGGAATACTGCCTACTTCTCAGCGTTTTCATGGGTGAGGAACCCAACTTTTGCAAAATATCCCATACAAGCGAATGGAAGATTCCTGGTAGCTCTTGTAAGAGACTCATGAATGTTTGAAGCAACAGGGTGTAGCAAGTTGTTTAGCATTGTGAATTGACTTAGCTGTTTAAAGGAATACTGCCTACTTCTCAGAGTTTTCAGGAGTCAGGAACCTCACCTTTGTGCAAAATTGCCTCTGTGAAGTGAATGGAGAAACACTGTTGCTCTTGTATGATATCCATCAATGTTAAAAGGAAGAGGGTCAAGCACATTCTTCAGCTTTGTGAATTGAATGAGTTGTTTAATGGAATACTACTTACCTCTCAGGGTTTTCAGGGATGAGGACTACCAGGATTTTTCAAAATTGCCCCTTTCGAGTGAATGGAAGCTGCACTGTAGGTCTTATAAGAGAGACATTACTGTTAACAGGAAGAGAGCCTAGCACTCTGTTGAGGATTCTCAACTGAGTTAGCTGTTTAAGGACATATTGATACCTCTCAGTGCTTTTATATGTGAGAACCTTCAACTTTGTGCAAAATCTCCTCTTACAACTGACTGGACCCAGCTGTGTGGGTGTTGTAAGAAAAGTATGAATGTTACAAGCAGGAGGGTGAAGCAGCTTGTCTTCGGATGATACGTGAGTAACTTGTTTCCAGGAATACTGTCTACCACTCAGTGTTTTCAAGGATGAGGTATATCACATTTGTGCAACATCACCCCTTTGAAGAGAATGAAAGAAGTTCTGAGGCTCTTCTGAGAAAATTATTTAGGTTGGAAGCAAGAGCGCACAGCAAGTTGTGTAACAGTGTGAGTAGAGTGAAGTTTTAAAAGGAAGACCACCTGCCTCTCACAGTTTGAAAGTGTGGCGAACTTGATTTTGGGGCAAAATTGCCTGTTTCCATGAAGGGAAGGATTACTGTATGTCTTGTAGGAGAACCACAAAGGTTAAAAGAAAGATGCTCAAGCACTTTGTTTAGCAGCTTCAAGTGATTTAGCATTCAAAAAGAACACTGCCTATCTGTCAAGGGTTTGACAGTGTGAGCAAATCCATCTTTGTGCCAATAGACCGTTTCCACTGAATGGAACATGCACTGTGTGTCTGGCAAGCAGATGTCAAGGTTTGCAGCAGCAGTTGCAAGCACATTGTTTTCCTGTGAGAGTTGAATTAGCATGTGAAAGGAGTGCTTGCCAAATGAAAGCCTTTGACAATGGAGAATCATTCACTCCTTGAAAAATACCCACTTTCGGCGAAATGCACATTCACTTGTAGCTCAGGGCAGGATGCAGTATGTGAGAGGCAGGAATAGTTTGCCACTTGTCTCCCTATGAGAAATGAGTTACCTGTTGAAAGGAATACTGACTACCCCTCAGTTTATTCATGTGTGAGGAAGATCACCGTTGGGCCAAATAGCTGCCTTCAACTGAATGGAACCAGAACAGTTTAGGATGTATGAAAACCATTCATTCCAGCAGCAAGAGGGTCTCGACTGTTGTTTAAAAGTGAGAATTGAGTGAGCTTTACAAAGGAATACTACCTGTCTCTCAGGCATTTACAGTGTGAAGAAGATTATCTTTGTGCAAAAGAGCCCTGTTTCAATGGAAGGAAGAAGCACTGTTTCTCCTGTAAGAGATGCATAAGTGTTAGAAGCAAGAGGGTCAAGCATCTTGTTAAGCACTATGAATTGAGTTACCTGTTGAATGGAATACTGCCAACTCTCAGTGTTTTCAGGGGGAGGAAAATCAATGTTCTGCTAAATAGCTCCTTTCAAGGGAATGGAGGCATACTGTAGGTCTTGTTAGACAATCATTAATGTTAGAAGGAAGAGGGTCTAGCACCCTGTTAAGCACTGTGAATTGACTTACCTGTTGAAGGGAATACTGTCTAACTCTCAGTGTTTTTATGGGTGGAGGAACCTCAAGTTTGTGCAAAATGACCTCTTTCCAGTCAATGGAACCAGCACTACATCTCTTGGAAAAGAAGTATGAATGTTAGAAGCAGCAGGGTCAAGCACCTTGTTTTCCAATGCGAATTGATATACTGCTTTAAAGGAATAATGCCTACAACTCAGCGTTTTCATGGGTGAGCAATACCACCTTTGTGCAAAATACTGCACTTAGAGGGATGGGAAGAATCACTGTCGAACTTCTGAGAGAATCATTAATGTTAGAAAAGAAAGGGTCTACCACCTTGAACAGCATTGTGAACTGAGTTAGCTGGGTAAAGGAATAATGCCTACTTCTCAGCGTTTTCATGGGTGAGGAACCCAACTTTTGCAAAATATCCCATACAAGCGAATGGAAGATTCCTGGTAGCTCTTGTAAGAGACTCATGAATGTTTGAAGCAACAGGGTGTAGCAAGTTGTTTAGCATTGTGAATTGACTTAGCTGTTTAAAGGAATACTGCCTACTTCTCAGAGTTTTCAGGAGTCAGGAACCTCACCTTTGTGCAAAATTGCCTCTGTGAAGTGAATGGAGAAACACTGTTGCTCTTGTATGATATCCATCAATGTTAAAAGGAAGAGGGTCAAGCACATTCTTCAGCTTTGTGAATTGAATGAGTTGTTTAATGGAATACTACTTACCTCTCAGGGTTTTCAGGGATGAGGACTACCAGGATTTTTCAAAATTGCCCCTTTCGAGTGAATGGAAGCTGCACTGTAGGTCTTATAAGAGAGACATTACTGTTAACAGGAAGAGAGCCTAGCACTCTGTTGAGGATTCTCAACTGAGTTAGCTGTTTAAGGACATATTGATACCTCTCAGTGCTTTTATATGTGAGAACCTTCAACTTTGTGCAAAATCTCCTCTTACAACTGACTGGACCCAGCTGTGTGGGTGTTGTAAGAAAAGTATGAATGTTACAAGCAGGAGGGTGAAGCAGCTTGTCTTCGGATGATACGTGAGTAACTTGTTTCCAGGAATACTGTCTACCACTCAGTGTTTTCAAGGATGAGGTATATCACATTTGTGCAACATCACCCCTTTGAAGAGAATGAAAGAAGTTCTGAGGCTCTTCTGAGAAAATTATTTAGGTTGGAAGCAAGAGCGCACAGCAAGTTGTGTAACAGTGTGAGTAGAGTGAAGTTTTAAAAGGAAGACCACCTGCCTCTCACAGTTTGAAAGTGTGGCGAACTTGATTTTGGGGCAAAATTGCCTGTTTCCATGAAGGGAAGGATTACTGTATGTCTTGTAGGAGAACCACAAAGGTTAAAAGAAAGATGCTCAAGCACTTTGTTTAGCAGCTTCAAGTGATTTAGCATTCAAAAAGAACACTGCCTATCTGTCAAGGGTTTGACAGTGTGAGCAAATCCATCTTTGTGCCAATAGACCGTTTCCACTGAATGGAACATGCACTGTGTGTCTGGCAAGCAGATGTCAAGGTTTGCAGCAGCAGTTGCAAGCACATTGTTTTCCTGTGAGAGTTGAATTAGCATGTGAAAGGAGTGCTTGCCAAATGAAAGCCTTTGACAATGGAGAATCATTCACTCCTTGAAAAATACCCACTTTCGGCGAAATGCACATTCACTTGTAGCTCAGGGCAGGATGCAGTATGTGAGAGGCAGGAATAGTTTGCCACTTGTCTCCCTATGAGAAATGAGTTACCTGTTGAAAGGAATACTGACTACCCCTCAGTTTATTCATGTGTGAGGAAGATCACCGTTGGGCCAAATAGCTGCCTTCAACTGAATGGAACCAGAACAGTTTAGGATGTATGAAAACCATTCATTCCAGCAGCAAGAGGGTCTCGACTGTTGTTTAAAAGTGAGAATTGAGTGAGCTTTACAAAGGAATACTACCTGTCTCTCAGGCATTTACAGTGTGAAGAAGATTATCTTTGTGCAAAAGAGCCCTGTTTCAATGGAAGGAAGAAGCACTGTTTCTCCTGTAAGAGATGCATAAGTGTTAGAAGCAAGAGGGTCAAGCATCTTGTTAAGCACTATGAATTGAGTTACCTGTTGAATGGAATACTGCCAACTCTCAGTGTTTTCAGGGGGAGGAAAATCAATGTTCTGCTAAATAGCTCCTTTCAAGGGAATGGAGGCATACTGTAGGTCTTGTTAGACAATCATTAATGTTAGAAGGAAGAGGGTCTAGCACCCTGTTAAGCACTGTGAATTGACTTACCTGTTGAAGGGAATACTGTCTAACTCTCAGTGTTTTTATGGGTGGAGGAACCTCAAGTTTGTGCAAAATGACCTCTTTCCAGTCAATGGAACCAGCACTACATCTCTTGGAAAAGAAGTATGAATGTTAGAAGCAGCAGGGTCAAGCACCTTGTTTTCCAATGCGAATTGATATACTGCTTTAAAGGAATAATGCCTACAACTCAGCGTTTTCATGGGTGAGCAATACCACCTTTGTGCAAAATACTGCACTTAGAGGGATGGGAAGAATCACTGTCGAACTTCTGAGAGAATCATTAATGTTAGAAAAGAAAGGGTCTACCACCTTGAACAGCATTGTGAACTGAGTTAGCTGGGTAAAGGAATAATGCCTACTTCTCAGCGTTTTCATGGGTGAGGAACCCAACTTTTGCAAAATATCCCATACAAGCGAATGGAAGATTCCTGGTAGCTCTTGTAAGAGACTCATGAATGTTTGAAGCAACAGGGTGTAGCAAGTTGTTTAGCATTGTGAATTGACTTAGCTGTTTAAAGGAATACTGCCTACTTCTCAGAGTTTTCAGGAGTCAGGAACCTCACCTTTGTGCAAAATTGCCTCTGTGAAGTGAATGGAGAAACACTGTTGCTCTTGTATGATATCCATCAATGTTAAAAGGAAGAGGGTCAAGCACATTCTTCAGCTTTGTGAATTGAATGAGTTGTTTAATGGAATACTACTTACCTCTCAGGGTTTTCAGGGATGAGGACTACCAGGATTTTTCAAAATTGCCCCTTTCGAGTGAATGGAAGCTGCACTGTAGGTCTTATAAGAGAGACATTACTGTTAACAGGAAGAGAGCCTAGCACTCTGTTGAGGATTCTCAACTGAGTTAGCTGTTTAAGGACATATTGATACCTCTCAGTGCTTTTATATGTGAGAACCTTCAACTTTGTGCAAAATCTCCTCTTACAACTGACTGGACCCAGCTGTGTGGGTGTTGTAAGAAAAGTATGAATGTTACAAGCAGGAGGGTGAAGCAGCTTGTCTTCGGATGATACGTGAGTAACTTGTTTCCAGGAATACTGTCTACCACTCAGTGTTTTCAAGGATGAGGTATATCACATTTGTGCAACATCACCCCTTTGAAGAGAATGAAAGAAGTTCTGAGGCTCTTCTGAGAAAATTATTTAGGTTGGAAGCAAGAGCGCACAGCAAGTTGTGTAACAGTGTGAGTAGAGTGAAGTTTTAAAAGGAAGACCACCTGCCTCTCACAGTTTGAAAGTGTGGCGAACTTGATTTTGGGGCAAAATTGCCTGTTTCCATGAAGGGAAGGATTACTGTATGTCTTGTAGGAGAACCACAAAGGTTAAAAGAAAGATGCTCAAGCACTTTGTTTAGCAGCTTCAAGTGATTTAGCATTCAAAAAGAACACTGCCTATCTGTCAAGGGTTTGACAGTGTGAGCAAATCCATCTTTGTGCCAATAGACCCTTTCCACTGAATGGAACATGCACTGTGTGTCTGGCAAGCAGATGTCAAGGTTTGCAGCAGGAGTTGCAAGCACATTGTTTTCCTGTGAGAGTTGAATTAGCATGTGAAAGGAGTGCTTGCCAAATGAAAGCCTTTGACAATGGAGAATCATTCACTCCTTGAAAAATACCCACTTTCGGCGAAATGCACATTCACTTGTAGCTCAGGGCAGGATGCAGTATGTGAGAGGCAGGAATAGTTTGCCACTTGTCTCCCTATGAGAAATGAGTTACCTGTTGAAAGGAATACTGACTACCCCTCAGTTTATTCATGTGTGAGGAAGATCACCGTTGGGCCAAATAGCTGCCTTCAACTGAATGGAACCAGAACCGTTTAGGATGTATGAAAACCATTCATTCCAGCAGCAAGAGGGTCTCGACTGTTGTTTAAAAGTGAGAATTGAGTGAGCTTTACAAAGGAATACTACCTGTCTCTCAGGCATTTACAGTGTGAAGAAGATTATCTTTGTGCAAAAGAGCCCTGTTTCAATGGAAGGAAGAAGCACTGTTTCTCCTGTAAGAGATGCATAAGTGTTAGAAGCAAGAGGGTCAAGCATCTTGTTAAGCACTATGAATTGAGTTACCTGTTGAATGGAATACTGCCAACTCTCAGTGTTTTCAGGGGGAGGAAAATCAATGTTCTGCTAAATAGCCCCTTTGAAGGGAATGGAGGCATACTGTAGGTCTTGTTAGACAATCATTAATGTTAGAAGGAAGAGGGTCTAGCACCCTGTTAAGCACTGTGAATTGACTTACCTGTTGAAGGGAATACTGTCTAACTCTCAGTGTTTTTATGGGTGGAGGAACCTCAAGTTTGTGCAAAATGACCTCTTTCCAGTCAATGGAACCAGCACTACATCTCTTGGAAAAGAAGTATGAATGTTAGAAGCAGCAGGGTCAAGCACCTTGTTTTCCAATGCGAATTGATATACTGCTTTAAAGGAATAATGCCTACAACTCAGCGTTTTCATGGGTGAGCAATACCACCTTTGTGCAAAATACTGCACTTAGAGGGATGGGAAGAATCACTGTCGAACTTCTGAGAGAATCATTAATGTTAGAAAAGAAAGGGTCTACCACCTTGAACAGCATTGTGAACTGAGTTAGCTGGGTAAAGGAATACTGCCTCCTTCTCAGCGTTTTCATGGGTGAGGAACCCAACTTTTGCAAAATATCCCATACAAGCGAATGGAAGATTCCTGGTAGCTCTTGTAAGAGACTCATGAATGTTTGAAGCAACAGGGTGTAGCAAGTTGTTTAGCATTGTGAATTGACTTAGCTGTTTAAAGGAATACTGCCTACTTCTCAGAGTTTTCAGGAGTCAGGAACCTCACCTTTGTGCAAAATTGCCTCTGTGAAGTGAATGGAGAAACACTGTTGCTCTTGTATGATATCCATCAATGTTAAAAGGAAGAGGGTCAAGCACATTCTTCAGCTTTGTGAATTGAATGAGTTGTTTAATGGAATACTACTTACCTCTCAGGGTTTTCAGGGATGAGGACTACCAGGATTTTTCAAAATTGCCCCTTTCGAGTGAATGGAAGCTGCACTGTAGGTCTTATAAGAGAGACATTACTGTTAACAGGAAGAGAGCCTAGCACTCTGTTGAGGATTCTCAACTGAGTTAGCTGTTTAAGGACATATTGATACCTCTCAGTGCTTTTATATGTGAGAACCTTCAACTTTGTGCAAAATCTCCTCTTACAACTGACTGGACCCAGCTGTGTGGGTGTTGTAAGAAAAGTATGAATGTTACAAGCAGGAGGGTGAAGCAGCTTGTCTTCGGATGATACGTGAGTAACTTGTTTCCAGGAATACTGTCTACCACTCAGTGTTTTCAAGGATGAGGTATATCACATTTGTGCAACATCACCCCTTTGAAGAGAATGAAAGAAGTTCTGAGGCTCTTCTGAGAAAATTATTTAGGTTGGAAGCAAGAGCGCACAGCAAGTTGTGTAACAGTGTGAGTAGAGTGAAGTTTTAAAAGGAAGACCACCTGCCTCTCACAGTTTGAAAGTGTGGCGAACTTGATTTTGGGGCAAAATTGCCTGTTTCCATGAAGGGAAGGATTACTGTATGTCTTGTAGGAGAACCACAAAGGTTAAAAGAAAGATGCGCAAGCACTTTGTTTAGCAGCTTCAAGTGATTTAGCATTCAAAAAGAACACTGCCTATCTGTCAAGGGTTTGACAGTGTGAGCAAATCCATCTTTGTGCCAATAGACCGTTTCCACTGAATGGAACATGCACTGTGTGTCTGGCAAGCAGATGTCAAGGTTTGCAGCAGCAGTTGCAAGCACATTGTTTTCCTGTGAGAGTTGAATTAGCATGTGAAAGGAGTGCTTGCCAAATGAAAGCCTTTGACAATGGAGAATCATTCACTCCTTGAAAAATACCCACTTTCGGCGAAATGCACATTCACTTGTAGCTCAGGGCAGGATGCAGTATGTGAGAGGCAGGAATAGTTTGCCACTTGTCTCCCTATGAGAAATGAGTTACCTGTTGAAAGGAATACTGACTACCCCTCAGTTTATTCATGTGTGAGGAAGATCACCGTTGGGCCAAATAGCTGCCTTCAACTGAATGGAACCAGAACAGTTTAGGATGTATGAAAACCATTCATTCCAGCAGCAAGAGGGTCTCGACTGTTGTTTAAAAGTGAGAATTGAGTGAGCTTTACAAAGGAATACTACCTGTCTCTCAGGCATTTACAGTGTGAAGAAGATTATCTTTGTGCAAAAGAGCCCTGTTTCAATGGAAGGAAGAAGCACTGTTTCTCCTGTAAGAGATGCATAAGTGTTAGAAGCAAGAGGGTCAAGCATCTTGTTAAGCACTATGAATTGAGTTACCTGTTGAATGGAATACTGCCAACTCTCAGTGTTTTCAGGGGGAGGAAAATCAATGTTCTGCTAAATAGCTCCTTTCAAGGGAATGGAGGCATACTGTAGGTCTTGTTAGACAATCATTAATGTTAGAAGGAAGAGGGTCTAGCACCCTGTTAAGCACTGTGAATTGACTTACCTGTTGAAGGGAATACTGTCTAACTCTCAGTGTTTTTATGGGTGGAGGAACCTCAAGTTTGTGCAAAATGACCTCTTTCCAGTCAATGGAACCAGCACTACATCTCTTGGAAAAGAAGTATGAATGTTAGAAGCAGCAGGGTCAAGCACCTTGTTTTCCAATGCGAATTGATATACTGCTTTAAAGGAATAATGCCTACAACTCAGCGTTTTCATGGGTGAGCAATACCACCTTTGTGCAAAATACTGCACTTAGAGGGATGGGAAGAATCACTGTCGAACTTCTGAGAGAATCATTAATGTTAGAAAAGAAAGGGTCTACCACCTTGAACAGCATTGTGAACTGAGTTAGCTGGGTAAAGGAATACTGCCTACTTCTCAGCGTTTTCATGGGTGAGGAACCCAACTTTTGCAAAATATCCCATACAAGCGAATGGAAGATTCCTGGTAGCTCTTGTAAGAGACTCATGAATGTTTGAAGCAACAGGGTGTAGCAAGTTGTTTAGCATTGTGAATTGACTTAGCTGTTTAAAGGAATACTGCCTACTTCTCAGAGTTTTCAGGAGTCAGGAACCTCACCTTTGTGCAAAATTGCCTCTGTGAAGTGAATGGAGAAACACTGTTGCTCTTGTATGATATCCATCAATGTTAAAAGGAAGAGGGTCAAGCACATTCTTCAGCTTTGTGAATTGAATGAGTTGTTTAATGGAATACTACTTACCTCTCAGGGTTTTCAGGGATGAGGACTACCAGGATTTTTCAAAATTGCCCCTTTCGAGTGAATGGAAGCTGCACTGTAGGTCTTATAAGAGAGACATTACTGTTAACAGGAAGAGAGCCTAGCACTCTGTTGAGGATTCTCAACTGAGTTAGCTGTTTAAGGACATATTGATACCTCTCAGTGCTTTTATATGTGAGAACCTTCAACTTTGTGCAAAATCTCCTCTTACAACTGACTGGACCCAGCTGTGTGGGTGTTGTAAGAAAAGTATGAATGTTACAAGCAGGAGGGTGAAGCAGCTTGTCTTCGGATGATACGTGAGTAACTTGTTTCCAGGAATACTGCCTACCCCTCAATGTTTTCAAGGATGAGGTATATATCACCTTTGTGCAACATCACCCCTTTGAAGAGAATGGAAGAAGTTCTGAGGCTCTTCTGAGAAAATTATTTAGGTTGGAAGCAAGAGCGCACAGCAAGTTGTGTAACAGTGTGAGTAGAGTGAAGTTTTAAAAGGAAGACCACCTGCCTCTCACAGTTTGAAAGTGTGGCGAACTTGATTTTGGGGCAAAATTGCCTGTTTCCATGAAGGGAAGGATTACTGTATGTCTTGTAGGAGAACCACAAAGGTTAAAAGAAAGATGCTCAAGCACTTTGTTTAGCAGCTTCAAGTGATTTAGCATTCAAAAAGAACACTGCCTATCTGTCAAGGGTTTGACAGTGTGAGCAAATCCATCTTTGTGCCAATAGACCCTTTCCACTGAATGGAACATGCACTGTGTGTCTGGCAAGCAGATGTCAAGGTTTGCAGCAGGAGTTGCAAGCACATTGTTTTCCTGTGAGAGTTGAATTAGCATGTGAAAGGAGTGCTTGCCAAATGAAAGCCTTTGACAATGGAGAATCATTCACTCCTTGAAAAATACCCACTTTCGGCGAAATGCACATTCACTTGTAGCTCAGGGCAGGATGCAGTATGTGAGAGGCAGGAATAGTTTGCCACTTGTCTCCCTATGAGAAATGAGTTACCTGTTGAAAGGAATACTGACTACCCCTCAGTTTATTCATGTGTGAGGAAGATCACCGTTGGGCCAAATAGCTGCCTTCAACTGAATGGAACCAGAACAGTTTAGGATGTATGAAAACCATTCATTCCAGCAGCAAGAGGGTCTCGACTGTTGTTTAAAAGTGAGAATTGAGTGAGCTTTACAAAGGAATACTACCTGTCTCTCAGGCATTTACAGTGTGAAGAAGATTATCTTTGTGCAAAAGAGCCCTGTTTCAATGGAAGGAAGAAGCACTGTTTCTCCTGTAAGAGATGCATAAGTGTTAGAAGCAAGAGGGTCAAGCATCTTGTTAAGCACTATGAATTGAGTTACCTGTTGAATGGAATACTGCCAACTCTCAGTGTTTTCAGGGGGAGGAAAATCAATGTTCTGCTAAATAGCCCCTTTGAAGGGAATGGAGGCATACTGTAGGTCTTGTTAGACAATCATTAATGTTAGAAGGAAGAGGGTCTAGCACCCTGTTAAGCACTGTGAATTGACTTACCTGTTGAAGGGAATACTGTCTAACTCTCAGTGTTTTTATGGGTGGAGGAACTTCAAGTTTGTGCAAAATGACCTCTTTCCAGTCAATTTAACCAGCACTACATCTCTTAGAAAAGAACTATGAATGTTAGAAGCAGTAGGGTCAAGCACCTTGTTTTCCAATGCGAATTGATATACTGCTTTAAAGGAATAATGCCTACAACTCAGCGTTTTCATGGGTGAGCAATACCACCTTTGTGCAAAATACTGCACTTAGAGGGATGGGAAGAATCACTGTCGAACTTCTGAGAGAATCATTAATGTTAGAAAAGAAAGGGTCTACCACCTTGAACAGCATTGTGAACTGAGTTAGCTGGGTAAAGGAATACTGCCTACCTCTCAGCGTTTTCATGGGTGAGGAACCCAACTTTTGCAAAATATCCCATACAAGCGAATGGAAGATTCCTGGTAGCTCTTGTAAGAGACTCATGAATGTTTGAAGCAACAGGGTGTAGCAAGTTGTTTAGCATTGTGAATTGACTTAGCTGTTTAAAGGAATACTGCCTACTTCTCAGAGTTTTCAGGAGTCAGGAACCTCACCTTTGTGCAAAATTGCCTCTGTGAAGTGAATGGAGAAACACTGTTGCTCTTGTATGATATCCATCAATGTTAAAAGGAAGAGGGTCAAGCACATTCTTCAGCTTTGTGAATTGAATGAGTTGTTTAATGGAATACTACTTACCTCTCAGGGTTTTCAGGGATGAGGACTACCAGGATTTTTCAAAATTGCCCCTTTCGAGTGAATGGAAGCTGCACTGTAGGTCTTATAAGAGAGACATTACTGTTAACAGGAAGAGAGCCTAGCACTCTGTTGAGGATTCTCAACTGAGTTAGCTGTTTAAGGACATATTGATACCTCTCAGTGCTTTTATATGTGAGAACCTTCAACTTTGTGCAAAATCTCCTCTTACAACTGACTGGACCCAGCTGTGTGGGTGTTGTAAGAAAAGTATGAATGTTACAAGCAGGAGGGTGAAGCAGCTTGTCTTCGGATGATACGTGAGTAACTTGTTTCCAGGAATACTGTCTACCACTCAGTGTTTTCAAGGATGAGGTATATCACATTTGTGCAACATCACCCCTTTGAAGAGAATGAAAGAAGTTCTGAGGCTCTTCTGAGAAAATTATTTAGGTTGGAAGCAAGAGCGCACAGCAAGTTGTGTAACAGTGTGAGTAGAGTGAAGTTTTAAAAGGAAGACCACCTGCCTCTCACAGTTTGAAAGTGTGGCGAACTTGATTTTGGGGCAAAATTGCCTGTTTCCATGAAGGGAAGGATTACTGTATGTCTTGTAGGAGAACCACAAAGGTTAAAAGAAAGATGCTCAAGCACTTTGTTTAGCAGCTTCAAGTGATTTAGCATTCAAAAAGAACACTGCCTATCTGTCAAGGGTTTGACAGTGTGAGCAAATCCATCTTTGTGCCAATAGACCGTTTCCACTGAATGGAACATGCACTGTGTGTCTGGCAAGCAGATGTCAAGGTTTGCAGCAGCAGTTGCAAGCACATTGTTTTCCTGTGAGAGTTGAATTAGCATGTGAAAGGAGTGCTTGCCAAATGAAAGCCTTTGACAATGGAGAATCATTCACTCCTTGAAAAATACCCACTTTCGGCGAAATGCACATTCACTTGTAGCTCAGGGCAGGATGCAGTATGTGAGAGGCAGGAATAGTTTGCCACTTGTCTCCCTATGAGAAATGAGTTACCTGTTGAAAGGAATACTGACTACCCCTCAGTTTATTCATGTGTGAGGAAGATCACCGTTGGGCCAAATAGCTGCCTTCAACTGAATGGAACCAGAACAGTTTAGGATGTATGAAAACCATTCATTCCAGCAGCAAGAGGGTCTCGACTGTTGTTTAAAAGTGAGAATTGAGTGAGCTTTACAAAGGAATACTACCTGTCTCTCAGGCATTTACAGTGTGAAGAAGATTATCTTTGTGCAAAAGAGCCCTGTTTCAATGGAAGGAAGAAGCACTGTTTCTCCTGTAAGAGATGCATAAGTGTTAGAAGCAAGAGGGTCAAGCATCTTGTTAAGCACTATGAATTGAGTTACCTGTTGAATGGAATACTGCCAACTCTCAGTGTTTTCAGGGGGAGGAAAATCAATGTTCTGCTAAATAGCTCCTTTCAAGGGAATGGAGGCATACTGTAGGTCTTGTTAGACAATCATTAATGTTAGAAGGAAGAGGGTCTAGCACCCTGTTAAGCACTGTGAATTGACTTACCTGTTGAAGGGAATACTGTCTAACTCTCAGTGTTTTTATGGGTGGAGGAACCTCAAGTTTGTGCAAAATGACCTCTTTCCAGTCAATGGAACCAGCACTACATCTCTTGGAAAAGAAGTATGAATGTTAGAAGCAGCAGGGTCAAGCACCTTGTTTTCCAATGCGAATTGATATACTGCTTTAAAGGAATAATGCCTACAACTCAGCGTTTTCATGGGTGAGCAATACCACCTTTGTGCAAAATACTGCACTTAGAGGGATGGGAAGAATCACTGTCGAACTTCTGAGAGAATCATTAATGTTAGAAAAGAAAGGGTCTACCACCTTGAACAGCATTGTGAACTGAGTTAGCTGGGTAAAGGAATACTGCCTACTTCTCAGCGTTTTCATGGGTGAGGAACCCAACTTTTGCAAAATATCCCATACAAGCGAATGGAAGATTCCTGGTAGCTCTTGTAAGAGACTCATGAATGTTTGAAGCAACAGGGTGTAGCAAGTTGTTTAGCATTGTGAATTGACTTAGCTGTTTAAAGGAATACTGCCTACTTCTCAGAGTTTTCAGGAGTCAGGAACCTCACCTTTGTGCAAAATTGCCTCTGTGAAGTGAATGGAGAAACACTGTTGCTCTTGTATGATATCCATCAATGTTAAAAGGAAGAGGGTCAAGCACATTCTTCAGCTTTGTGAATTGAATGAGTTGTTTAATGGAATACTACTTACCTCTCAGGGTTTTCAGGGATGAGGACTACCAGGATTTTTCAAAATTGCCCCTTTCGAGTGAATGGAAGCTGCACTGTAGGTCTTATAAGAGAGACATTACTGTTAACAGGAAGAGAGCCTAGCACTCTGTTGAGGATTCTCAACTGAGTTAGCTGTTTAAGGACATATTGATACCTCTCAGTGCTTTTATATGTGAGAACCTTCAACTTTGTGCAAAATCTCCTCTTACAACTGACTGGACCCAGCTGTGTGGGTGTTGTAAGAAAAGTATGAATGTTACAAGCAGGAGGGTGAAGCAGCTTGTCTTCGGATGATACGTGAGTAACTTGTTTCCAGGAATACTGCCTACCCCTCAGTGTTTTCAAGGATGAGGTATATATCACCTTTGTGCAACATCACCCCTTTGAAGAGAATGGAAGAAGTTCTGAGGCTCTTCTGAGAAAATTATTTAGGTTGGAAGCAAGAGCGCACAGCAAGTTGTGTAACAGTGTGAGTAGAGTGAAGTTTTAAAAGGAAGACCACCTGCCTCTCACAGTTTGAAAGTGTGGCGAACTTGATTTTGGGGCAAAATTGCCTGTTTCCATGAAGGGAAGGATTACTGTATGTCTTGTAGGAGAACCACAAAGGTTAAAAGAAAGATGCTCAAGCACTTTGTTTAGCAGCTTCAAGTGATTTAGCATTCAAAAAGAACACTGCCTATCTGTCAAGGGTTTGACAGTGTGAGCAAATCCATCTTTGTGCCAATAGACCCTTTCCACTGAATGGAACATGCACTGTGTGTCTGGCAAGCAGATGTCAAGGTTTGCAGCAGGAGTTGCAAGCACATTGTTTTCCTGTGAGAGTTGAATTAGCATGTGAAAGGAGTGCTTGCCAAATGAAAGCCTTTGACAATGGAGAATCATTCACTCCTTGAAAAATACCCACTTTCGGCGAAATGCACATTCACTTGTAGCTCAGGGCAGGATGCAGTATGTGAGAGGCAGGAATAGTTTGCCACTTGTCTCCCTATGAGAAATGAGTTACCTGTTGAAAGGAATACTGACTACCCCTCAGTTTATTCATGTGTGAGGAAGATCACCGTTGGGCCAAATAGCTGCCTTCAACTGAATGGAACCAGAACAGTTTAGGATGTATGAAAACCATTCATTCCAGCAGCAAGAGGGTCTCGACTGTTGTTTAAAAGTGAGAATTGAGTGAGCTTTACAAAGGAATACTACCTGTCTCTCAGGCATTTACAGTGTGAAGAAGATTATCTTTGTGCAAAAGAGCCCTGTTTCAATGGAAGGAAGAAGCACTGTTTCTCCTGTAAGAGATGCATAAGTGTTAGAAGCAAGAGGGTCAAGCATCTTGTTAAGCACTATGAATTGAGTTACCTGTTGAATGGAATACTGCCAACTCTCAGTGTTTTCAGGGGGAGGAAAATCAATGTTCTGCTAAATAGCCCCTTTGAAGGGAATGGAGGCATACTGTAGGTCTTGTTAGACAATCATTAATGTTAGAAGGAAGAGGGTCTAGCACCCTGTTAAGCACTGTGAATTGACTTACCTGTTGAAGGGAATACTGTCTAACTCTCAGTGTTTTTATGGGTGGAGGAACTTCAAGTTTGTGCAAAATGACCTCTTTCCAGTCAATTTAACCAGCACTACATCTCTTAGAAAAGAACTATGAATGTTAGAAGCAGCAGGGTCAAGCACCTTGTTTTCCAATGCGAATTGATATACTGCTTTAAAGGAATAATGCCTACAACTCAGCGTTTTCATGGGTGAGCAATACCACCTTTGTGCAAAATACTGCACTTAGAGGGATGGGAAGAATCACTGTCGAACTTCTGAGAGAATCATTAATGTTAGAAAAGAAAGGGTCTACCACCTTGAACAGCATTGTGAACTGAGTTAGCTGGGTAAAGGAATACTGCCTACCTCTCAGCGTTTTCATGGGTGAGGAACCCAACTTTTGCAAAATATCCCATACAAGCGAATGGAAGATTCCTGGTAGCTCTTGTAAGAGACTCATGAATGTTTGAAGCAACAGGGTGTAGCAAGTTGTTTAGCATTGTGAATTGACTTAGCTGTTTAAAGGAATACTGCCTACTTCTCAGAGTTTTCAGGAGTCAGGAACCTCACCTTTGTGCAAAATTGCCTCTGTGAAGTGAATGGAGAAACACTGTTGCTCTTGTATGATATCCATCAATGTTAAAAGGAAGAGGGTCAAGCACATTCTTCAGCTTTGTGAATTGAATGAGTTGTTTAATGGAATACTACTTACCTCTCAGGGTTTTCAGGGATGAGGACTACCAGGATTTTTCAAAATTGCCCCTTTCGAGTGAATGGAAGCTGCACTGTAGGTCTTATAAGAGAGACATTACTGTTAACAGGAAGAGAGCCTAGCACTCTGTTGAGGATTCTCAACTGAGTTAGCTGTTTAAGGACATATTGATACCTCTCAGTGCTTTTATATGTGAGAACCTTCAACTTTGTGCAAAATCTCCTCTTACAACTGACTGGACCCAGCTGTGTGGGTGTTGTAAGAAAAGTATGAATGTTACAAGCAGGAGGGTGAAGCAGCGTGTCTTCGGATGATACGTGAGTAACTTGTTTCCAGGAATACTGTCTACCACTCAGTGTTTTCAAGGATGAGGTATATCACATTTGTGCAACATCACCCCTTTGAAGAGAATGAAAGAAGTTCTGAGGCTCTTCTGAGAAAATTATTTAGGTTGGAAGCAAGAGCGCACAGCAAGTTGTGTAACAGTGTGAGTAGAGTGAAGTTTTAAAAGGAAGACCACCTGCCTCTCACAGTTTGAAAGTGTGGCGAACTTGATTTTGGGGCAAAATTGCCTGTTTCCATGAAGGGAAGGATTACTGTATGTCTTGTAGGAGAACCACAAAGATTACAAGAAAGATGCTCTAGCACTTTGTTTAGCAGCTTCAAGTGATTTAGCATTCAAAAGGAAGACTGCCTATCTGTCAAGAGTTTGACAGTGTGAGCAAATCCATCTTTGTGCCAATAGACCCTTTCCACTGAATGGAACATGCACTGTGTCTCTTGCCAGCAGGGGTCAAGGTTTGCAGCAGGACTTGCAAGCACATTGTTTTCATGTGAGAGTTGAATTAGCATGTGAAAGGAGTGCTTGCCAAATGAAAGCCTTTGACAATGGAGAATCATTCACTACTTGAAAAATACCCACTTTCGGCGAAATGCACATACACTTGTAGCTCAGGGCAGGATGCAGTATGTGAGAGGCAGGAATAGTTTGCCACTTGTCTCCCTATGAGAAATGAGTTACCTGTTGAAAGGAATACTGACTACCCCTCAGTTTATTCATGTGTGAGGAAGATCACCGTTGGGCCAAATAGCTGCCTTCAACTGAATGGAACCAGAACAGTTTAGGATGTATGAAAACCATTCATTCCAGCAGCAAGAGGGTCTCGACTGTTGTTTAAAAGTGAGAATTGAGTGAGCTTTACAAAGGAATACTACCTGTCTCTCAGGCTTTTACAGTGTGAAGAAGATTACCTTTGTGGAAAATAGCCCTGTTTCAATGGAAGGAAGAAACACTGTTTCTCCAGTAAGAGATGCATGTGTTAGAAGCAAGACGGTCAAGCACCTTGTTAAGCATTAGGAATTGAGTTACCTGTTCAATAGTATACTGCCTAACTCTCAGTGTTTTCAGGTGGAGGAAAATCAATGTTCTGCTAAATAGCCCCTTCCAAGGGAATGGAGGCACACTGTAGGTCTTGTAAGACAATCATTAATGTTAGAAGCAAGAGGGTCTAGCACCCTGTTAAGCACTGTGAATTGACTTACCTGTTGAAGGGAATACTGTCTAACTCTCAGTGTTTTTATGGGTGGAGGAACATCAAGTTTGTGCAAAATTGCCTCTTTCAAGTCAATGGAACCAGCACTAGAACTCTTGGAAGAGAAGTATGAATGTTAGAAGCAGCAGGGTCAAGCACCTTGTTTTCCAATGCGAATTGATATACTGCTTTAAAGGAATAATGCCTACAACTCAGCGTTTTCATGGGTGAGCAATACCACCTTTGTGCAAAATACTGCACTTAGAGGGATGGGAAGAATCACTGTCGAACTTCTGAGAGAATCATTAATGTTAGAAAAGAAAGGGTCTACCACCTTGAACAGCATTGTGAACTGAGTTAGCTGGGTAAAGGAATACTGCCTACCTCTCAGCGTTTTCATGGGTGAGGAACCCAACTTTTGCAAAATATCCCATACAAGCGAATGGAAGATTCCTGGTAGCTCTTGTAAGAGACTCATGAATGTTTGAAGCAACAGGGTGTAGCAAGTTGTTTAGCATTGTGAATTGACTTAGCTGTTTAAAGGAATACTGCCTACTTCTCAGAGTTTTCAGGAGTCAGGAACCTCACCTTTGTGCAAAATTGCCTCTGTGAAGTGAATGGAGAAACACTGTTGCTCTTGTATGATATCCATCAATGTTAAAAGGAAGAGGGTCAAGCACATTCTTCAGCTTTGTGAATTGAATGAGTTGTTTAATGGAATACTACTTACCTCTCAGGGTTTTCAGGGATGAGGACTACCAGGATTTTTCAAAATTGCCCCTTTCGAGTGAATGGAAGCTGCACTGTAGGTCTTATAAGAGAGACATTACTGTTAACAGGAAGAGAGCCTAGCACTCTGTTGAGGATTCTCAACTGAGTTAGCTGTTTAAGGACATATTGATACCTCTCAGTGCTTTTATATGTGAGAACCTTCAACTTTGTGCAAAATCTCCTCTTACAACTGACTGGACCCAGCTGTGTGGGTGTTGTAAGAAAAGTATGAATGTTACAAGCAGGAGGGTGAAGCAGCTTGTCTTCGGATGATACGTGAGTAACTTGTTTCCAGGAATACTGTCTACCACTCAGTGTTTTCAAGGATGAGGTATATCACATTTGTGCAACATCACCCCTTTGAAGAGAATGAAAGAAGTTCTGAGGCTCTTCTGAGAAAATTATTTAGGTTGGAAGCAAGAGCGCACAGCAAGTTGTGTAACAGTGTGAGTAGAGTGAAGTTTTAAAAGGAAGACCACCTGCCTCTCACAGTTTGAAAGTGTGGCGAACTTGATTTTGGGGCAAAATTGCCTGTTTCCATGAAGGGAAGGAATACTGTATGTCTTGTAGGAGAACCACAAAGGTTAAAAGAAAGATGCTCAAGCACTTTGTTTAGCAGCTTCAAGTGATTTAGCATTCAAAAAGAACACTGCCTATCTGTCAAGGGTTTGACAGTGTGAGCAAATCCATCTTTGTGCCAATAGACCGTTTCCACTGAATGGAACATGCACTGTGTGTCTGGCAAGCAGATGTCAAGGTTTGCAGCAGCAGTTGCAAGCACATTGTTTTCCTGTGAGAGTTGAATTAGCATGTGAAAGGAGTGCTTGCCAAATGAAAGCCTTTGACAATGGAGAATCATTCACTCCTTGAAAAATACCCACTTTCGGCGAAATGCACATTCACTTGTAGCTCAGGGCAGGATGCAGTATGTGAGAGGCAGGAATAGTTTGCCACTTGTCTCCCTATGAGAAATGAGTTACCTGTTGAAAGGAATACTGACTACCCCTCAGTTTATTCATGTGTGAGGAAGATCACCGTTGGGCCAAATAGCTGCCTTCAACTGAATGGAACCAGAACAGTTTAGGATGTATGAAAACCATTCATTCCAGCAGCAAGAGGGTCTCGACTGTTGTTTAAAAGTGAGAATTGAGTGAGCTTTACAAAGGAATACTACCTGTCTCTCAGGCATTTACAGTGTGAAGAAGATTATCTTTGTGCAAAAGAGCCCTGTTTCAATGGAAGGAAGAAGCACTGTTTCTCCTGTAAGAGATGCATAAGTGTTAGAAGCAAGAGGGTCAAGCATCTTGTTAAGCACTATGAATTGAGTTACCTGTTGAATGGAATACTGCCAACTCTCAGTGTTTTCAGGGGGAGGAAAATCAATGTTCTGCTAAATAGCCCCTTTGAAGGGAATGGAGGCATACTGTAGGTCTTGTTAGACAATCATTAATGTTAGAAGGAAGAGGGTCTAGCACCCTGTTAAGCACTGTGAATTGACTTACCTGTTGAAGGGAATACTGTCTAACTCTCAGTGTTTTTATGGGTGGAGGAACTTCAAGTTTGTGCAAAATGACCTCTTTCCAGTCAATTTAACCAGCACTACATCTCTTAGAAAAGAACTATGAATGTTAGAAGCAGCAGGGTCAAGCACCTTGTTTTCCAATGCGAATTGATATACTGCTTTAAAGGAATAATGCCTACAACTCAGCGTTTTCATGGGTGAGCAATACCACCTTTGTGCAAAATACTGCACTTAGAGGGATGGGAAGAATCACTGTCGAACTTCTGAGAGAATCATTAATGTTAGAAAAGAAAGGGTCTACCACCTTGAACAGCATTGTGAACTGAGTTAGCTGGGTAAAGGAATACTGCCTACCTCTCAGCGTTTTCATGGGTGAGGAACCCAACTTTTGCAAAATATCCCATACAAGCGAATGGAAGATTCCTGGTAGCTCTTGTAAGAGACTCATGAATGTTTGAAGCAACAGGGTGTAGCAAGTTGTTTAGCATTGTGAATTGACTTAGCTGTTTAAAGGAATACTGCCTACTTCTCAGAGTTTTCAGGAGTCAGGAACCTCACCTTTGTGCAAAATTGCCTCTGTGAAGTGAATGGAGAAACACTGTTGCTCTTGTATGATATCCATCAATGTTAAAAGGAAGAGGGTCAAGCACATTCTTCAGCTTTGTGAATTGAATGAGTTGTTTAATGGAATACTACTTACCTCTCAGGGTTTTCAGGGATGAGGACTACCAGGATTTTTCAAAATTGCCCCTTTCGAGTGAATGGAAGCTGCACTGTAGGTCTTATAAGAGAGACATTACTGTTAACAGGAAGAGAGCCTAGCACTCTGTTGAGGATTCTCAACTGAGTTAGCTGTTTAAGGACATATTGATACCTCTCAGTGCTTTTATATGTGAGAACCTTCAACTTTGTGCAAAATCTCCTCTTACAACTGACTGGACCCAGCTGTGTGGGTGTTGTAAGAAAAGTATGAATGTTACAAGCAGGAGGGTGAAGCAGCGTGTCTTCGGATGATACGTGAGTAACTTGTTTCCAGGAATACTGTCTACCACTCAGTGTTTTCAAGGATGAGGTATATCACATTTGTGCAACATCACCCCTTTGAAGAGAATGAAAGAAGTTCTGAGGCTCTTCTGAGAAAATTATTTAGGTTGGAAGCAAGAGCGCACAGCAAGTTGTGTAACAGTGTGAGTAGAGTGAAGTTTTAAAAGGAAGACCACCTGCCTCTCACAGTTTGAAAGTGTGGCGAACTTGATTTTGGGGCAAAATTGCCTGTTTCCATGAAGGGAAGGATTACTGTATGTCTTGTAGGAGAACCACAAAGATTACAAGAAAGATGCTCTAGCACTTTGTTTAGCAGCTTCAAGTGATTTAGCATTCAAAAGGAAGACTGCCTATCTGTCAAGAGTTTGACAGTGTGAGCAAATCCATCTTTGTGCCAATAGACCCTTTCCACTGAATGGAACATGCACTGTGTCTCTTGCCAGCAGGGGTCAAGGTTTGCAGCAGGACTTGCAAGCACATTGTTTTCATGTGAGAGTTGAATTAGCATGTGAAAGGAGTGCTTGCCAAATGAAAGCCTTTGACAATGGAGAATCATTCACTACTTGAAAAATACCCACTTTCGGCGAAATGCACATACACTTGTAGCTCAGGGCAGGATGCAGTATGTGAGAGGCAGGAATAGTTTGCCACTTGTCTCCCTATGAGAAATGAGTTACCTGTTGAAAGGAATACTGACTACCCCTCAGTTTATTCATGTGTGAGGAAGATCACCGTTGGGCCAAATAGCTGCCTTCAACTGAATGGAACCAGAACAGTTTAGGATGTATGAAAACCATTCATTCCAGCAGCAAGAGGGTCTCGACTGTTGTTTAAAAGTGAGAATTGAGTGAGCTTTACAAAGGAATACTACCTGTCTCTCAGGCTTTTACAGTGTGAAGAAGATTACCTTTGTGGAAAATAGCCCTGTTTCAATGGAAGGAAGAAACACTGTTTCTCCAGTAAGAGATGCATGTGTTAGAAGCAAGACGGTCAAGCACCTTGTTAAGCATTAGGAATTGAGTTACCTGTTCAATAGTATACTGCCTAACTCTCAGTGTTTTCAGGTGGAGGAAAATCAATGTTCTGCTAAATAGCCCCTTCCAAGGGAATGGAGGCACACTGTAGGTCTTGTAAGACAATCATTAATGTTAGAAGCAAGAGGGTCTAGCACCCTGTTAAGCACTGTGAATTGACTTACCTGTTGAAGGGAATACTGTCTAACTCTCAGTGTTTTTATGGGTGGAGGAACATCAAGTTTGTGCAAAATTGCCTCTTTCAAGTCAATGGAACCAGCACTAGAACTCTTGGAAGAGAAGTATGAATGTTAGAAGCAGCAGGGTCAAGCACCTTGTTTTCCAATGCGAATTGATATACTGCTTTAAAGGAATAATGCCTACAACTCAGCGTTTTCATGGGTGAGCAATACCACCTTTGTGCAAAATACTGCACTTAGAGGGATGGGAAGAATCACTGTCGAACTTCTGAGAGAATCATTAATGTTAGAAAAGAAAGGGTCTACCACCTTGAACAGCATTGTGAACTGAGTTAGCTGGGTAAAGGAATACTGCCTACCTCTCAGCGTTTTCATGGGTGAGGAACCCAACTTTTGCAAAATATCCCATACAAGCGAATGGAAGATTCCTGGTAGCTCTTGTAAGAGACTCATGAATGTTTGAAGCAACAGGGTGTAGCAAGTTGTTTAGCATTGTGAATTGACTTAGCTGTTTAAAGGAATACTGCCTACTTCTCAGAGTTTTCAGGAGTCAGGAACCTCACCTTTGTGCAAAATTGCCTCTGTGAAGTGAATGGAGAAACACTGTTGCTCTTGTATGATATCCATCAATGTTAAAAGGAAGAGGGTCAAGCACATTCTTCAGCTTTGTGAATTGAATGAGTTGTTTAATGGAATACTACTTACCTCTCAGGGTTTTCAGGGATGAGGACTACCAGGATTTTTCAAAATTGCCCCTTTCGAGTGAATGGAAGCTGCACTGTAGGTCTTATAAGAGAGACATTACTGTTAACAGGAAGAGAGCCTAGCACTCTGTTGAGGATTCTCAACTGAGTTAGCTGTTTAAGGACATATTGATACCTCTCAGTGCTTTTATATGTGAGAACCTTCAACTTTGTGCAAAATCTCCTCTTACAACTGACTGGACCCAGCTGTGTGGGTGTTGTAAGAAAAGTATGAATGTTACAAGCAGGAGGGTGAAGCAGCTTGTCTTCGGATGATACGTGAGTAACTTGTTTCCAGGAATACTGTCTACCACTCAGTGTTTTCAAGGATGAGGTATATCACATTTGTGCAACATCACCCCTTTGAAGAGAATGAAAGAAGTTCTGAGGCTCTTCTGAGAAAATTATTTAGGTTGGAAGCAAGAGCGCACAGCAAGTTGTGTAACAGTGTGAGTAGAGTGAAGTTTTAAAAGGAAGACCACCTGCCTCTCACAGTTTGAAAGTGTGGCGAACTTGATTTTGGGGCAAAATTGCCTGTTTCCATGAAGGGAAGGAATACTGTATGTCTTGTAGGAGAACCACAAAGGTTAAAAGAAAGATGCTCAAGCACTTTGTTTAGCAGCTTCAAGTGATTTAGCATTCAAAAAGAACACTGCCTATCTGTCAAGGGTTTGACAGTGTGAGCAAATCCATCTTTGTGCCAATAGACCGTTTCCACTGAATGGAACATGCACTGTGTGTCTGGCAAGCAGATGTCAAGGTTTGCAGCAGCAGTTGCAAGCACATTGTTTTCCTGTGAGAGTTGAATTAGCATGTGAAAGGAGTGCTTGCCAAATGAAAGCCTTTGACAATGGAGAATCATTCACTCCTTGAAAAATACCCACTTTCGGCGAAATGCACATTCACTTGTAGCTCAGGGCAGGATGCAGTATGTGAGAGGCAGGAATAGTTTGCCACTTGTCTCCCTATGAGAAATGAGTTACCTGTTGAAAGGAATACTGACTACCCCTCAGTTTATTCATGTGTGAGGAAGATCACCGTTGGGCCAAATAGCTGCCTTCAACTGAATGGAACCAGAACAGTTTAGGATGTATGAAAACCATTCATTCCAGCAGCAAGAGGGTCTCGACTGTTGTTTAAAAGTGAGAATTGAGTGAGCTTTACAAAGGAATACTACCTGTCTCTCAGGCATTTACAGTGTGAAGAAGATTATCTTTGTGCAAAAGAGCCCTGTTTCAATGGAAGGAAGAAGCACTGTTTCTCCTGTAAGAGATGCATAAGTGTTAGAAGCAAGAGGGTCAAGCATCTTGTTAAGCACTATGAATTGAGTTACCTGTTGAATGGAATACTGCCAACTCTCAGTGTTTTCAGGGGGAGGAAAATCAATGTTCTGCTAAATAGCCCCTTTGAAGGGAATGGAGGCATACTGTAGGTCTTGTTAGACAATCATTAATGTTAGAAGGAAGAGGGTCTAGCACCCTGTTAAGCACTGTGAATTGACTTACCTGTTGAAGGGAATACTGTCTAACTCTCAGTGTTTTTATGGGTGGAGGAACTTCAAGTTTGTGCAAAATGACCTCTTTCCAGTCAATTTAACCAGCACTACATCTCTTAGAAAAGAACTATGAATGTTAGAAGCAGCAGGGTCAAGCACCTTGTTTTCCAATGCGAATTGATATACTGCTTTAAAGGAATAATGCCTACAACTCAGCGTTTTCATGGGTGAGCAATACCACCTTTGTGCAAAATACTGCACTTAGAGGGATGGGAAGAATCACTGTCGAACTTCTGAGAGAATCATTAATGTTAGAAAAGAAAGGGTCTACCACCTTGAACAGCATTGTGAACTGAGTTAGCTGGGTAAAGGAATACTGCCTACCTCTCAGCGTTTTCATGGGTGAGGAACCCAACTTTTGCAAAATATCCCATACAAGCGAATGGAAGATTCCTGGTAGCTCTTGTAAGAGACTCATGAATGTTTGAAGCAACAGGGTGTAGCAAGTTGTTTAGCATTGTGAATTGACTTAGCTGTTTAAAGGAATACTGCCTACTTCTCAGAGTTTTCAGGAGTCAGGAACCTCACCTTTGTGCAAAATTGCCTCTGTGAAGTGAATGGAGAAACACTGTTGCTCTTGTATGATATCCATCAATGTTAAAAGGAAGAGGGTCAAGCACATTCTTCAGCTTTGTGAATTGAATGAGTTGTTTAATGGAATACTACTTACCTCTCAGGGTTTTCAGGGATGAGGACTACCAGGATTTTTCAAAATTGCCCCTTTCGAGTGAATGGAAGCTGCACTGTAGGTCTTATAAGAGAGACATTACTGTTAACAGGAAGAGAGCCTAGCACTCTGTTGAGGATTCTCAACTGAGTTAGCTGTTTAAGGACATATTGATACCTCTCAGTGCTTTTATATGTGAGAACCTTCAACTTTGTGCAAAATCTCCTCTTACAACTGACTGGACCCAGCTGTGTGGGTGTTGTAAGAAAAGTATGAATGTTACAAGCAGGAGGGTGAAGCAGCGTGTCTTCGGATGATACGTGAGTAACTTGTTTCCAGGAATACTGTCTACCACTCAGTGTTTTCAAGGATGAGGTATATCACATTTGTGCAACATCACCCCTTTGAAGAGAATGAAAGAAGTTCTGAGGCTCTTCTGAGAAAATTATTTAGGTTGGAAGCAAGAGCGCACAGCAAGTTGTGTAACAGTGTGAGTAGAGTGAAGTTTTAAAAGGAAGACCACCTGCCTCTCACAGTTTGAAAGTGTGGCGAACTTGATTTTGGGGCAAAATTGCCTGTTTCCATGAAGGGAAGGATTACTGTATGTCTTGTAGGAGAACCACAAAGATTACAAGAAAGATGCTCTAGCACTTTGTTTAGCAGCTTCAAGTGATTTAGCATTCAAAAGGAAGACTGCCTATCTGTCAAGAGTTTGACAGTGTGAGCAAATCCATCTTTGTGCCAATAGACCCTTTCCACTGAATGGAACATGCACTGTGTCTCTTGCCAGCAGGGGTCAAGGTTTGCAGCAGGACTTGCAAGCACATTGTTTTCATGTGAGAGTTGAATTAGCATGTGAAAGGAGTGCTTGCCAAATGAAAGCCTTTGACAATGGAGAATCATTCACTACTTGAAAAATACCCACTTTCGGCGAAATGCACATACACTTGTAGCTCAGGGCAGGATGCAGTATGTGAGAGGCAGGAATAGTTTGCCACTTGTCTCCCTATGAGAAATGAGTTACCTGTTGAAAGGAATACTGACTACCCCTCAGTTTATTCATGTGTGAGGAAGATCACCGTTGGGCCAAATAGCTGCCTTCAACTGAATGGAACCAGAACAGTTTAGGATGTATGAAAACCATTCATTCCAGCAGCAAGAGGGTCTCGACTGTTGTTTAAAAGTGAGAATTGAGTGAGCTTTACAAAGGAATACTACCTGTCTCTCAGGCTTTTACAGTGTGAAGAAGATTACCTTTGTGGAAAATAGCCCTGTTTCAATGGAAGGAAGAAACACTGTTTCTCCAGTAAGAGATGCATGTGTTAGAAGCAAGACGGTCAAGCACCTTGTTAAGCATTAGGAATTGAGTTACCTGTTCAATAGTATACTGCCTAACTCTCAGTGTTTTCAGGTGGAGGAAAATCAATGTTCTGCTAAATAGCCCCTTCCAAGGGAATGGAGGCACACTGTAGGTCTTGTAAGACAATCATTAATGTTAGAAGCAAGAGGGTCTAGCACCCTGTTAAGCACTGTGAATTGACTTACCTGTTGAAGGGAATACTGTCTAACTCTCAGTGTTTTTATGGGTGGAGGAACATCAAGTTTGTGCAAAATTGCCTCTTTCAAGTCAATGGAACCAGCACTAGAACTCTTGGAAGAGAAGTATGAATGTTAGAAGCAGCAGGGTCAAGCACCTTGTTTTCCAATGCGAATTGATATACTGCTTTAAAGGAATAATGCCTACAACTCAGCGTTTTCATGGGTGAGCAATACCACCTTTGTGCAAAATACTGCACTTAGAGGGATGGGAAGAATCACTGTCGAACTTCTGAGAGAATCATTAATGTTAGAAAAGAAAGGGTCTACCACCTTGAACAGCATTGTGAACTGAGTTAGCTGGGTAAAGGAATACTGCCTACCTCTCAGCGTTTTCATGGGTGAGGAACCCAACTTTTGCAAAATATCCCATACAAGCGAATGGAAGATTCCTGGTAGCTCTTGTAAGAGACTCATGAATGTTTGAAGCAACAGGGTGTAGCAAGTTGTTTAGCATTGTGAATTGACTTAGCTGTTTAAAGGAATACTGCCTACTTCTCAGAGTTTTCAGGAGTCAGGAACCTCACCTTTGTGCAAAATTGCCTCTGTGAAGTGAATGGAGAAACACTGTTGCTCTTGTATGATATCCATCAATGTTAAAAGGAAGAGGGTCAAGCACATTCTTCAGCTTTGTGAATTGAATGAGTTGTTTAATGGAATACTACTTACCTCTCAGGGTTTTCAGGGATGAGGACTACCAGGATTTTTCAAAATTGCCCCTTTCGAGTGAATGGAAGCTGCACTGTAGGTCTTATAAGAGAGACATTACTGTTAACAGGAAGAGAGCCTAGCACTCTGTTGAGGATTCTCAACTGAGTTAGCTGTTTAAGGACATATTGATACCTCTCAGTGCTTTTATATGTGAGAACCTTCAACTTTGTGCAAAATCTCCTCTTACAACTGACTGGACCCAGCTGTGTGGGTGTTGTAAGAAAAGTATGAATGTTACAAGCAGGAGGGTGAAGCAGCGTGTCTTCGGATGATACGTGAGTAACTTGTTTCCAGGAATACTGTCTACCACTCAGTGTTTTCAAGGATGAGGTATATCACATTTGTGCAACATCACCCCTTTGAAGAGAATGAAAGAAGTTCTGAGGCTCTTCTGAGAAAATTATTTAGGTTGGAAGCAAGAGCGCACAGCAAGTTGTGTAACAGTGTGAGTAGAGTGAAGTTTTAAAAGGAAGACCACCTGCCTCTCACAGTTTGAAAGTGTGGCGAACTTGATTTTGGGGCAAAATTGCCTGTTTCCATGAAGGGAAGGATTACTGTATGTCTTGTAGGAGAACCACAAAGATTACAAGAAAGATGCTCTAGCACTTTGTTTAGCAGCTTCAAGTGATTTAGCATTCAAAAGGAAGACTGCCTATCTGTCAAGAGTTTGACAGTGTGAGCAAATCCATCTTTGTGCCAATAGACCCTTTCCACTGAATGGAACATGCACTGTGTCTCTTGCCAGCAGGGGTCAAGGTTTGCAGCAGGACTTGCAAGCACATTGTTTTCATGTGAGAGTTGAATTAGCATGTGAAAGGAGTGCTTGCCAAATGAAAGCCTTTGACAATGGAGAATCATTCACTACTTGAAAAATACCCACTTTCGGCGAAATGCACATACACTTGTAGCTCAGGGCAGGATGCAGTATGTGAGAGGCAGGAATAGTTTGCCACTTGTCTCCCTATGAGAAATGAGTTACCTGTTGAAAGGAATACTGACTACCCCTCAGTTTATTCATGTGTGAGGAAGATCACCGTTGGGCCAAATAGCTGCCTTCAACTGAATGGAACCAGAACAGTTTAGGATGTATGAAAACCATTCATTCCAGCAGCAAGAGGGTCTCGACTGTTGTTTAAAAGTGAGAATTGAGTGAGCTTTACAAAGGAATACTACCTGTCTCTCAGGCTTTTACAGTGTGAAGAAGATTACCTTTGTGGAAAATAGCCCTGTTTCAATGGAAGGAAGAAACACTGTTTCTCCAGTAAGAGATGCATGTGTTAGAAGCAAGACGGTCAAGCACCTTGTTAAGCATTAGGAATTGAGTTACCTGTTCAATAGTATACTGCCTAACTCTCAGTGTTTTCAGGTGGAGGAAAATCAATGTTCTGCTAAATAGCCCCTTCCAAGGGAATGGAGGCACACTGTAGGTCTTGTAAGACAATCATTAATGTTAGAAGCAAGAGGGTCTAGCACCCTGTTAAGCACTGTGAATTGACTTACCTGTTGAAGGGAATACTGTCTAACTCTCAGTGTTTTTATGGGTGGAGGAACATCAAGTTTGTGCAAAATTGCCTCTTTCAAGTCAATGGAACCAGCACTAGAACTCTTGGAAGAGAAGTATGAATGTTAGAAGCAGCAGGGTCAAGCACCTTGTTTTCCAATGCGAATTGATATACTGCTTTAAAGGAATAATGCCTACAACTCAGCGTTTTCATGGGTGAGCAATACCACCTTTGTGCAAAATACTGCACTTAGAGGGATGGGAAGAATCACTGTCGAACTTCTGAGAGAATCATTAATGTTAGAAAAGAAAGGGTCTACCACCTTGAACAGCATTGTGAACTGAGTTAGCTGGGTAAAGGAATACTGCCTACCTCTCAGCGTTTTCATGGGTGAGGAACCCAACTTTTGCAAAATATCCCATACAAGCGAATGGAAGATTCCTGGTAGCTCTTGTAAGAGACTCATGAATGTTTGAAGCAACAGGGTGTAGCAAGTTGTTTAGCATTGTGAATTGACTTAGCTGTTTAAAGGAATACTGCCTACTTCTCAGAGTTTTCAGGAGTCAGGAACCTCACCTTTGTGCAAAATTGCCTCTGTGAAGTGAATGGAGAAACACTGTTGCTCTTGTATGATATCCATCAATGTTAAAAGGAAGAGGGTCAAGCACATTCTTCAGCTTTGTGAATTGAATGAGTTGTTTAATGGAATACTACTTACCTCTCAGGGTTTTCAGGGATGAGGACTACCAGGATTTTTCAAAATTGCCCCTTTCGAGTGAATGGAAGCTGCACTGTAGGTCTTATAAGAGAGACATTACTGTTAACAGGAAGAGAGCCTAGCACTCTGTTGAGGATTCTCAACTGAGTTAGCTGTTTAAGGACATATTGATACCTCTCAGTGCTTTTATATGTGAGAACCTTCAACTTTGTGCAAAATCTCCTCTTACAACTGACTGGACCCAGCTGTGTGGGTGTTGTAAGAAAAGTATGAATGTTACAAGCAGGAGGGTGAAGCAGCTTGTCTTCGGATGATACGTGAGTAACTTGTTTCCAGGAATACTGTCTACCACTCAGTGTTTTCAAGGATGAGGTATATCACATTTGTGCAACATCACCCCTTTGAAGAGAATGAAAGAAGTTCTGAGGCTCTTCTGAGAAAATTATTTAGGTTGGAAGCAAGAGCGCACAGCAAGTTGTGTAACAGTGTGAGTAGAGTGAAGTTTTAAAAGGAAGACCACCTGCCTCTCACAGTTTGAAAGTGTGGCGAACTTGATTTTGGGGCAAAATTGCCTGTTTCCATGAAGGGAAGGAATACTGTATGTCTTGTAGGAGAACCACAAAGGTTAAAAGAAAGATGCTCAAGCACTTTGTTTAGCAGCTTCAAGTGATTTAGCATTCAAAAAGAACACTGCCTATCTGTCAAGGGTTTGACAGTGTGAGCAAATCCATCTTTGTGCCAATAGACCGTTTCCACTGAATGGAACATGCACTGTGTGTCTGGCAAGCAGATGTCAAGGTTTGCAGCAGCAGTTGCAAGCACATTGTTTTCCTGTGAGAGTTGAATTAGCATGTGAAAGGAGTGCTTGCCAAATGAAAGCCTTTGACAATGGAGAATCATTCACTCCTTGAAAAATACCCACTTTCGGCGAAATGCACATTCACTTGTAGCTCAGGGCAGGATGCAGTATGTGAGAGGCAGGAATAGTTTGCCACTTGTCTCCCTATGAGAAATGAGTTACCTGTTGAAAGGAATACTGACTACCCCTCAGTTTATTCATGTGTGAGGAAGATCACCGTTGGGCCAAATAGCTGCCTTCAACTGAATGGAACCAGAACAGTTTAGGATGTATGAAAACCATTCATTCCAGCAGCAAGAGGGTCTCGACTGTTGTTTAAAAGTGAGAATTGAGTGAGCTTTACAAAGGAATACTACCTGTCTCTCAGGCATTTACAGTGTGAAGAAGATTATCTTTGTGCAAAAGAGCCCTGTTTCAATGGAAGGAAGAAGCACTGTTTCTCCTGTAAGAGATGCATAAGTGTTAGAAGCAAGAGGGTCAAGCATCTTGTTAAGCACTATGAATTGAGTTACCTGTTGAATGGAATACTGCCAACTCTCAGTGTTTTCAGGGGGAGGAAAATCAATGTTCTGCTAAATAGCCCCTTTGAAGGGAATGGAGGCATACTGTAGGTCTTGTTAGACAATCATTAATGTTAGAAGGAAGAGGGTCTAGCACCCTGTTAAGCACTGTGAATTGACTTACCTGTTGAAGGGAATACTGTCTAACTCTCAGTGTTTTTATGGGTGGAGGAACTTCAAGTTTGTGCAAAATGACCTCTTTCCAGTCAATTTAACCAGCACTACATCTCTTAGAAAAGAACTATGAATGTTAGAAGCAGCAGGGTCAAGCACCTTGTTTTCCAATGCGAATTGATATACTGCTTTAAAGGAATAATGCCTACAACTCAGCGTTTTCATGGGTGAGCAATACCACCTTTGTGCAAAATACTGCACTTAGAGGGATGGGAAGAATCACTGTCGAACTTCTGAGAGAATCATTAATGTTAGAAAAGAAAGGGTCTACCACCTTGAACAGCATTGTGAACTGAGTTAGCTGGGTAAAGGAATACTGCCTACCTCTCAGCGTTTTCATGGGTGAGGAACCCAACTTTTGCAAAATATCCCATACAAGCGAATGGAAGATTCCTGGTAGCTCTTGTAAGAGACTCATGAATGTTTGAAGCAACAGGGTGTAGCAAGTTGTTTAGCATTGTGAATTGACTTAGCTGTTTAAAGGAATACTGCCTACTTCTCAGAGTTTTCAGGAGTCAGGAACCTCACCTTTGTGCAAAATTGCCTCTGTGAAGTGAATGGAGAAACACTGTTGCTCTTGTATGATATCCATCAATGTTAAAAGGAAGAGGGTCAAGCACATTCTTCAGCTTTGTGAATTGAATGAGTTGTTTAATGGAATACTACTTACCTCTCAGGGTTTTCAGGGATGAGGACTACCAGGATTTTTCAAAATTGCCCCTTTCGAGTGAATGGAAGCTGCACTGTAGGTCTTATAAGAGAGACATTACTGTTAACAGGAAGAGAGCCTAGCACTCTGTTGAGGATTCTCAACTGAGTTAGCTGTTTAAGGACATATTGATACCTCTCAGTGCTTTTATATGTGAGAACCTTCAACTTTGTGCAAAATCTCCTCTTACAACTGACTGGACCCAGCTGTGTGGGTGTTGTAAGAAAAGTATGAATGTTACAAGCAGGAGGGTGAAGCAGCGTGTCTTCGGATGATACGTGAGTAACTTGTTTCCAGGAATACTGTCTACCACTCAGTGTTTTCAAGGATGAGGTATATCACATTTGTGCAACATCACCCCTTTGAAGAGAATGAAAGAAGTTCTGAGGCTCTTCTGAGAAAATTATTTAGGTTGGAAGCAAGAGCGCACAGCAAGTTGTGTAACAGTGTGAGTAGAGTGAAGTTTTAAAAGGAAGACCACCTGCCTCTCACAGTTTGAAAGTGTGGCGAACTTGATTTTGGGGCAAAATTGCCTGTTTCCATGAAGGGAAGGATTACTGTATGTCTTGTAGGAGAACCACAAAGATTACAAGAAAGATGCTCTAGCACTTTGTTTAGCAGCTTCAAGTGATTTAGCATTCAAAAGGAAGACTGCCTATCTGTCAAGAGTTTGACAGTGTGAGCAAATCCATCTTTGTGCCAATAGACCCTTTCCACTGAATGGAACATGCACTGTGTCTCTTGCCAGCAGGGGTCAAGGTTTGCAGCAGGACTTGCAAGCACATTGTTTTCATGTGAGAGTTGAATTAGCATGTGAAAGGAGTGCTTGCCAAATGAAAGCCTTTGACAATGGAGAATCATTCACTACTTGAAAAATACCCACTTTCGGCGAAATGCACATACACTTGTAGCTCAGGGCAGGATGCAGTATGTGAGAGGCAGGAATAGTTTGCCACTTGTCTCCCTATGAGAAATGAGTTACCTGTTGAAAGGAATACTGACTACCCCTCAGTTTATTCATGTGTGAGGAAGATCACCGTTGCGCCAAATAGCTGCCTTCAACTGAATGGAACCAGAACAGTTTAGGATGTATGAAAACCATTCATTCCAGCAGCAAGAGGGTCTCGACTGTTGTTTAAAAGTGAGAATTGAGTGAGCTTTACAAAGGAATACTACCTGTCTCTCAGGCTTTTACAGTGTGAAGAAGATTACCTTTGTGGAAAATAGCCCTGTTTCAATGGAAGGAAGAAACACTGTTTCTCCAGTAAGAGATGCATGTGTTAGAAGCAAGACGGTCAAGCACCTTGTTAAGCATTAGGAATTGAGTTACCTCTTCAATAGTATACTGCCTAACTCTCAGTGTTTTCAGGTGGAGGAAAATCAATGTTCTGCTAAATAGCCCCTTCCAAGGGAATGGAGGCACACTGTAGGTCTTGTAAGACAATCATTAATGTTAGAAGCAAGAGGGTCTAGCACCCTGTTAAGCACTGTGAATTGACTTACCTGTTGAAGGGAATACTGTCTAACTCTCAGTGTTTTTATGGGTGGAGGAACATCAAGTTTGTGCAAAATTGCCTCTTTCAAGTCAATGGAACCAGCACTAGAACTCTTGGAAGAGAAGTATGAATGTTAGAAGCAGCAGGGTCAAGCACCTTGTTTTCCAATGCGAATTGATATACTGCTTTAAAGGAATAATGCCTACAACTCAGCGTTTTCATGGGTGAGCAATACCACCTTTGTGCAAAATACTGCACTTAGAGGGATGGGAAGAATCACTGTCGAACTTCTGAGAGAATCATTAATGTTAGAAAAGAAAGGGTCTACCACCTTGAACAGCATTGTGAACTGAGTTAGCTGGGTAAAGGAATACTGCCTACCTCTCAGCGTTTTCATGGGTGAGGAACCCAACTTTTGCAAAATATCCCATACAAGCGAATGGAAGATTCCTGGTAGCTCTTGTAAGAGACTCATGAATGTTTGAAGCAACAGGGTGTAGCAAGTTGTTTAGCATTGTGAATTGACTTAGCTGTTTAAAGGAATACTGCCTACTTCTCAGAGTTTTCAGGAGTCAGGAACCTCACCTTTGTGCAAAATTGCCTCTGTGAAGTGAATGGAGAAACACTGTTGCTCTTGTATGATATCCATCAATGTTAAAAGGAAGAGGGTCAAGCACATTCTTCAGCTTTGTGAATTGAATGAGTTGTTTAATGGAATACTACTTACCTCTCAGGGTTTTCAGGGATGAGGACTACCAGGATTTTTCAAAATTGCCCCTTTCGAGTGAATGGAAGCTGCACTGTAGGTCTTATAAGAGAGACATTACTGTTAACAGGAAGAGAGCCTAGCACTCTGTTGAGGATTCTCAACTGAGTTAGCTGTTTAAGGACATATTGATACCTCTCAGTGCTTTTATATGTGAGAACCTTCAACTTTGTGCAAAATCTCCTCTTACAACTGACTGGACCCAGCTGTGTGGGTGTTGTAAGAAAAGTATGAATGTTACAAGCAGGAGGGTGAAGCAGCTTGTCTTCGGATGATACGTGAGTAACTTGTTTCCAGGAATACTGTCTACCACTCAGTGTTTTCAAGGATGAGGTATATCACATTTGTGCAACATCACCCCTTTGAAGAGAATGAAAGAAGTTCTGAGGCTCTTCTGAGAAAATTATTTAGGTTGGAAGCAAGAGCGCACAGCAAGTTGTGTAACAGTGTGAGTAGAGTGAAGTTTTAAAAGGAAGACCACCTGCCTCTCACAGTTTGAAAGTGTGGCGAACTTGATTTTGGGGCAAAATTGCCTGTTTCCATGAAGGGAAGGATTACTGTATGTCTTGTAGGAGAACCACAAAGGTTAAAAGAAAGATGCTCAAGCACTTTGTTTAGCAGCTTCAAGTGATTTAGCATTCAAAAAGAACACTGCCTATCTGTCAAGGGTTTGACAGTGTGAGCAAATCCATCTTTGTGCCAATAGACCGTTTCCACTGAATGGAACATGCACTGTGTGTCTGGCAAGCAGATGTCAAGGTTTGCAGCAGCAGTTGCAAGCACATTGTTTTCCTGTGAGAGTTGAATTAGCATGTGAAAGGAGTGCTTGCCAAATGAAAGCCTTTGACAATGGAGAATCATTCACTCCTTGAAAAATACCCACTTTCGGCGAAATGCACATTCACTTGTAGCTCAGGGCAGGATGCAGTATGTGAGAGGCAGGAATAGTTTGCCACTTGTCTCCCTATGAGAAATGAGTTACCTGTTGAAAGGAATACTGACTACCCCTCAGTTTATTCATGTGTGAGGAAGATCACCGTTGGGCCAAATAGCTGCCTTCAACTGAATGGAACCAGAACAGTTTAGGATGTATGAAACCATTCATTCCAGCAGCAAGAGGGTCTCGACTGTTGTTTAAAAGTGAGAATTGAGTGAGCTTTACAAAGGAATACTACCTGTCTCTCAGGCATTTACAGTGTGAAGAAGATTATCTTTGTGCAAAAGAGCCCTGTTTCAATGGAAGGAAGAAGCACTGTTTCTCCTGTAAGAGATGCATAAGTGTTAGAAGCAAGAGGGTCAAGCATCTTGTTAAGCACTATGAATTGAGTTACCTGTTGAATGGAATACTGCCAACTCTCAGTGTTTTCAGGGGGAGGAAAATCAATGTTCTGCTAAATAGCTCCTTTCAAGGGAATGGAGGCATACTGTAGGTCTTGTTAGACAATCATTAATGTTAGAAGGAAGAGGGTCTAGCACCCTGTTAAGCACTGTGAATTGACTTACCTGTTGAAGGGAATACTGTCTAACTCTCAGTGTTTTTATGGGTGGAGGAACCTCAAGTTTGTGCAAAATGACCTCTTTCCAGTCAATGGAACCAGCACTACATCTCTTGGAAAAGAAGTATGAATGTTAGAAGCAGCAGGGTCAAGCACCTTGTTTTCCAATGCGAATTGATATACTGCTTTAAAGGAATAATGCCTACAACTCAGCGTTTTCATGGGTGAGCAATACCACCTTTGTGCAAAATACTGCACTTAGAGGGATGGGAAGAATCACTGTCGAACTTCTGAGAGAATCATTAATGTTAGAAAAGAAAGGGTCTACCACCTTGAACAGCATTGTGAACTGAGTTAGCTGGGTAAAGGAATACTGCCTACTTCTCAGCGTTTTCATGGGTGAGGAACCCAACTTTTGCAAAATATCCCATACAAGCGAATGGAAGATTCCTGGTAGCTCTTGTAAGAGACTCATGAATGTTTGAAGCAACAGGGTGTAGCAAGTTGTTTAGCATTGTGAATTGACTTAGCTGTTTAAAGGAATACTGCCTACTTCTCAGAGTTTTCAGGAGTCAGGAACCTCACCTTTGTGCAAAATTGCCTCTGTGAAGTGAATGGAGAAACACTGTTGCTCTTGTATGATATCCATCAATGTTAAAAGGAAGAGGGTCAAGCACATTCTTCAGCTTTGTGAATTGAATGAGTTGTTTAATGGAATACTACTTACCTCTCAGGGTTTTCAGGGATGAGGACTACCAGGATTTTTCAAAATTGCCCCTTTCGAGTGAATGGAAGCTGCACTGTAGGTCTTATAAGAGAGACATTACTGTTAACAGGAAGAGAGCCTAGCACTCTGTTGAGGATTCTCAACTGAGTTAGCTGTTTAAGGACATATTGATACCTCTCAGTGCTTTTATATGTGAGAACCTTCAACTTTGTGCAAAATCTCCTCTTACAACTGACTGGACCCAGCTGTGTGGGTGTTGTAAGAAAAGTATGAATGTTACAAGCAGGAGGGTGAAGCAGCTTGTCTTCGGATGATACGTGAGTAACTTGTTTCCAGGAATACTGCCTACCCCTCAGTGTTTTCAAGGATGAGGTATATATCACCTTTGTGCAACATCACCCCTTTGAAGAGAATGGAAGAAGTTCTGAGGCTCTTCTGAGAAAATTATTTAGGTTGGAAGCAAGAGCGCACAGCAAGTTGTGTAACAGTGTGAGTAGAGTGAAGTTTTAAAAGGAAGACCACCTGCCTCTCACAGTTTGAAAGTGTGGCGAACTTGATTTTGGGGCAAAATTGCCTGTTTCCATGAAGGGAAGGATTACTGTATGTCTTGTAGGAGAACCACAAAGGTTAAAAGAAAGATGCTCAAGCACTTTGTTTAGCAGCTTCAAGTGATTTAGCATTCAAAAAGAACACTGCCTATCTGTCAAGGGTTTGACAGTGTGAGCAAATCCATCTTTGTGCCAATAGACCCTTTCCACTGAATGGAACATGCACTGTGTGTCTGGCAAGCAGATGTCAAGGTTTGCAGCAGGACTTGCAAGCACATTGTTTTCCTGTGAGAGTTGAATTAGCATGTGAAAGGAGTGCTTGCCAAATGAAAGCCTTTGACAATGGAGAATCATTCACTCCTTGAAAAATACCCACTTTCGGCGAAATGCACATACACTTGTAGCTCAGGGCAGGATGCAGTATGTGAGAGGCAGGAATAGTTTGCCACTTGTCTCCCTATGAGAAATGAGTTACCTGTTGAAAGGAATACTGACTACCCCTCAGTTTATTCATGTGTGAGGAAGATCACCGTTGCGCCAAATAGCTGCCTTCAACTGAATGGAACCAGAACAGTTTAGGATGTATGAAAACCATTCATTCCAGCAGCAAGAGGGTCTCGACTGTTGTTTAAAAGTGAGAATTGAGTGAGCTTTACAAAGGAATACTACCTGTCTCTCAGGCTTTTACAGTGTGAAGAAGATTACCTTTGTGGAAAATAGCCCTGTTTCAATGGAAGGAAGAAACACTGTTTCTCCAGTAAGAGATGCATGTGTTAGAAGCAAGACGGTCAAGCACCTTGTTAAGCATTAGGAATTGAGTTACCTGTTCAATAGTATACTGCCTAACTCTCAGTGTTTTCAGGTGGAGGAAAATCAATGTTCTGCTAAATAGCCCCTTCCAAGGGAATGGAGGCACACTGTAGGTCTTGTAAGACAATCATTAATGTTAGAAGCAAGAGGGTCTAGCACCCTGTTAAGCACTGTGAATTGACTTACCTGTTGAAGGGAATACTGTCTAACTCTCAGTGTTTTTATGGGTGGAGGAACATCAAGTTTGTGCAAAATTGCCTCTTTCAAGTCAATGGAACCAGCACTAGAACTCTTGGAAGAGAAGTATGAATGTTAGAAGCAGCAGGGTCAAGCACCTTGTTTTCCAATGCGAATTGATATACTGCTTTAAAGGAATAATGCCTACAACTCAGCGTTTTCATGGGTGAGCAATACCACCTTTGTGCAAAATACTGCACTTAGAGGGATGGGAAGAATCACTGTCGAACTTCTGAGAGAATCATTAATGTTAGAAAAGAAAGGGTCTACCACCTTGAACAGCATTGTGAACTGAGTTAGCTGGGTAAAGGAATACTGCCTACCTCTCAGCGTTTTCATGGGTGAGGAACCCAACTTTTGCAAAATATCCCATACAAGCGAATGGAAGATTCCTGGTAGCTCTTGTAAGAGACTCATGAATGTTTGAAGCAACAGGGTGTAGCAAGTTGTTTAGCATTGTGAATTGACTTAGCTGTTTAAAGGAATACTGCCTACTTCTCAGAGTTTTCAGGAGTCAGGAACCTCACCTTTGTGCAAAATTGCCTCTGTGAAGTGAATGGAGAAACACTGTTGCTCTTGTATGATATCCATCAATGTTAAAAGGAAGAGGGTCAAGCACATTCTTCAGCTTTGTGAATTGAATGAGTTGTTTAATGGAATACTACTTACCTCTCAGGGTTTTCAGGGATGAGGACTACCAGGATTTTTCAAAATTGCCCCTTTCGAGTGAATGGAAGCTGCACTGTAGGTCTTATAAGAGAGACATTACTGTTAACAGGAAGAGAGCCTAGCACTCTGTTGAGGATTCTCAACTGAGTTAGCTGTTTAAGGACATATTGATACCTCTCAGTGCTTTTATATGTGAGAACCTTCAACTTTGTGCAAAATCTCCTCTTACAACTGACTGGACCCAGCTGTGTGGGTGTTGTAAGAAAAGTATGAATGTTACAAGCAGGAGGGTGAAGCAGCTTGTCTTCGGATGATACGTGAGTAACTTGTTTCCAGGAATACTGTCTACCACTCAGTGTTTTCAAGGATGAGGTATATCACATTTGTGCAACATCACCCCTTTGAAGAGAATGAAAGAAGTTCTGAGGCTCTTCTGAGAAAATTATTTAGGTTGGAAGCAAGAGCGCACAGCAAGTTGTGTAACAGTGTGAGTAGAGTGAAGTTTTAAAAGGAAGACCACCTGCCTCTCACAGTTTGAAAGTGTGGCGAACTTGATTTTGGGGCAAAATTGCCTGTTTCCATGAAGGGAAGGATTACTGTATGTCTTGTAGGAGAACCACAAAGGTTAAAAGAAAGATGCTCAAGCACTTTGTTTAGCAGCTTCAAGTGATTTAGCATTCAAAAAGAACACTGCCTATCTGTCAAGGGTTTGACAGTGTGAGCAAATCCATCTTTGTGCCAATAGACCGTTTCCACTGAATGGAACATGCACTGTGTGTCTGGCAAGCAGATGTCAAGGTTTGCAGCAGCAGTTGCAAGCACATTGTTTTCCTGTGAGAGTTGAATTAGCATGTGAAAGGAGTGCTTGCCAAATGAAAGCCTTTGACAATGGAGAATCATTCACTCCTTGAAAAATACCCACTTTCGGCGAAATGCACATTCACTTGTAGCTCAGGGCAGGATGCAGTATGTGAGAGGCAGGAATAGTTTGCCACTTGTCTCCCTATGAGAAATGAGTTACCTGTTGAAAGGAATACTGACTACCCCTCAGTTTATTCATGTGTGCGGAAGATCACCGTTGGGCCAAATAGCTGCCTTCAACTGAATGGAACCAGAACAGTTTAGGATGTATGAAACCATTCATTCCAGCAGCAAGAGGGTCTCGACTGTTGTTTAAAAGTGAGAATTGAGTGAGCTTTACAAAGGAATACTACCTGTCTCTCAGGCATTTACAGTGTGAAGAAGATTATCTTTGTGCAAAAGAGCCCTGTTTCAATGGAAGGAAGAAGCACTGTTTCTCCTGTAAGAGATGCATAAGTGTTAGAAGCAAGAGGGTCAAGCATCTTGTTAAGCACTATGAATTGAGTTACCTGTTGAATGGAATACTGCCAACTCTCAGTGTTTTCAGGGGGAGGAAAATCAATGTTCTGCTAAATAGCTCCTTTCAAGGGAATGGAGGCATACTGTAGGTCTTGTTAGACAATCATTAATGTTAGAAGGAAGAGGGTCTAGCACCCTGTTAAGCACTGTGAATTGACTTACCTGTTGAAGGGAATACTGTCTAACTCTCAGTGTTTTTATGGGTGGAGGAACCTCAAGTTTGTGCAAAATGACCTCTTTCCAGTCAATGGAACCAGCACTACATCTCTTGGAAAAGAAGTATGAATGTTAGAAGCAGCAGGGTCAAGCACCTTGTTTTCCAATGCGAATTGATATACTGCTTTAAAGGAATAATGCCTACAACTCAGCGTTTTCATGGGTGAGCAATACCACCTTTGTGCAAAATACTGCACTTAGAGGGATGGGAAGAATCACTGTCGAACTTCTGAGAGAATCATTAATGTTAGAAAAGAAAGGGTCTACCACCTTGAACAGCATTGTGAACTGAGTTAGCTGGGTAAAGGAATACTGCCTACTTCTCAGCGTTTTCATGGGTGAGGAACCCAACTTTTGCAAAATATCCCATACAAGCGAATGGAAGATTCCTGGTAGCTCTTGTAAGAGACTCATGAATGTTTGAAGCAACAGGGTGTAGCAAGTTGTTTAGCATTGTGAATTGACTTAGCTGTTTAAAGGAATACTGCCTATTTCTCAGAGTTTTCAGGAGTCAGGAACCTCACCTTTGTGCAAAATTGCCTCTGTGAAGTGAATGGAGAAACACTGTTGCTCTTGTATGATATCCATCAATGTTAAAAGGAAGAGGGTCAAGCACATTCTTCAGCTTTGTGAATTGAATGAGTTGTTTAATGGAATACTACTTACCTCTCAGGGTTTTCAGGGATGAGGACTACCAGGATTTTTCAAAATTGCCCCTTTCGAGTGAATGGAAGCTGCACTGTAGGTCTTATAAGAGAGACATTACTGTTAACAGGAAGAGAGCCTAGCACTCTGTTGAGGATTCTCAACTGAGTTAGCTGTTTAAGGACATATTGATACCTCTCAGTGCTTTTATATGTGAGAACCTTCAACTTTGTGCAAAATCTCCTCTTACAACTGACTGGACCCAGCTGTGTGGGTGTTGTAAGAAAAGTATGAATGTTACAAGCAGGAGGGTGAAGCAGCTTGTCTTCGGATGATACGTGAGTAACTTGTTTCCAGGAATACTGCCTACCCCTCAGTGTTTTCAAGGATGAGGTATATATCACCTTTGTGCAACATCACCCCTTTGAAGAGAATGGAAGAAGTTCTGAGGCTCTTCTGAGAAAATTATTTAGGTTGGAAGCAAGAGCGCACAGCAAGTTGTGTAACAGTGTGAGTAGAGTGAAGTTTTAAAAGGAAGACCACCTGCCTCTCACAGTTTGAAAGTGTGGCGAACTTGATTTTGGGGCAAAATTGCCTGTTTCCATGAAGGGAAGGATTACTGTATGTCTTGTAGGAGAACCACAAAGGTTAAAAGAAAGATGCTCAAGCACTTTGTTTAGCAGCTTCAAGTGATTTAGCTTTCAAAAAGAACACTGCCTATCTGTCAAGGGTTTGACAGTGTGAGCAAATCCATCTTTGTGCCAATAGACCCTTTCCACTGAATGGAACATGCACTGTGTGTCTGGCAAGCAGATGTCAAGGTTTGCAGCAGGAGTTGCAAGCACATTGTTTTCCTGTGAGAGTTGAATTAGCATGTGAAAGGAGTGCTTGCCAAATGAAAGCCTTTGACAATGGAGAATCATTCACTCCTTGAAAAATACCCACTTTCGGCGAAATGCACATTCACTTGTAGCTCAGGGCAGGATGCAGTATGTGAGAGGCAGGAATAGTTTGCCACTTGTCTCCCTATGAGAAATGAGTTACCTGTTGAAAGGAATACTGACTACCCCTCAGTTTATTCATGTGTGAGGAAGATCACCGTTGGGCCAAATAGCTGCCTTCAACTGAATGGAACCAGAACAGTTTAGGATGTATGAAAACCATTCATTCCAGCAGCAAGAGGGTCTCGACTGTTGTTTAAAAGTGAGAATTGAGTGAGCTTTACAAAGGAATACTACCTGTCTCTCAGGCATTTACAGTGTGAAGAAGATTATCTTTGTGCAAAAGAGCCCTGTTTCAATGGAAGGAAGAAGCACTGTTTCTCCTGTAAGAGATGCATAAGTGTTAGAAGCAAGAGGGTCAAGCATCTTGTTAAGCACTATGAATTGAGTTACCTGTTGAATGGAATACTGCCAACTCTCAGTGTTTTCAGGGGGAGGAAAATCAATGTTCTGCTAAATAGCTCCTTTCAAGGGAATGGAGGCATACTGTAGGTCTTGTTAGACAATCATTAATGTTAGAAGGAAGAGGGTCTAGCACCCTGTTAAGCACTGTGAATTGACTTACCTGTTGAAGGGAATACTGTCTAACTCTCAGTGTTTTTATGGGTGGAGGAACCTCAAGTTTGTGCAAAATGACCTCTTTCCAGTCAATGGAACCAGCACTACATCTCTTGGAAAAGAAGTATGAATGTTAGAAGCAGCAGGGTCAAGCACCTTGTTTTCCAATGCGAATTGATATACTGCTTTAAAGGAATAATGCCTACAACTCAGCGTTTTCATGGGTGAGCAATACCACCTTTGTGCAAAATACTGCACTTAGAGGGATGGGAAGAATCACTGTCGAACTTCTGAGAGAATCATTAATGTTAGAAAAGAAAGGGTCTACCACCTTGAACAGCATTGTGAACTGAGTTAGCTGGGTAAAGGAATACTGCCTACTTCTCAGCGTTTTCATGGGTGAGGAACCCAACTTTTGCAAAATATCCCATACAAGCGAATGGAAGATTCCTGGTAGCTCTTGTAAGAGACTCATGAATGTTTGAAGCAACAGGGTGTAGCAAGTTGTTTAGCATTGTGAATTGACTTAGCTGTTTAAAGGAATACTGCCTATTTCTCAGAGTTTTCAGGAGTCAGGAACCTCACCTTTGTGCAAAATTGCCTCTGTGAAGTGAATGGAGAAACACTGTTGCTCTTGTATGATATCCATCAATGTTAAAAGGAAGAGGGTCAAGCACATTCTTCAGCTTTGTGAATTGAATGAGTTGTTTAATGGAATACTACTTACCTCTCAGGGTTTTCAGGGATGAGGACTACCAGGATTTTTCAAAATTGCCCCTTTCGAGTGAATGGAAGCTGCACTGTAGGTCTTATAAGAGAGACATTACTGTTAACAGGAAGAGAGCCTAGCACTCTGTTGAGGATTCTCAACTGAGTTAGCTGTTTAAGGACATATTGATACCTCTCAGTGCTTTTATATGTGAGAACCTTCAACTTTGTGCAAAATCTCCTCTTACAACTGACTGGACCCAGCTGTGTGGGTGTTGTAAGAAAAGTATGAATGTTACAAGCAGGAGGGTGAAGCAGCTTGTCTTCGGATGATACGTGAGTAACTTGTTTCCAGGAATACTGCCTACCCCTCAGTGTTTTCAAGGATGAGGTATATATCACCTTTGTGCAACATCACCCCTTTGAAGAGAATGGAAGAAGTTCTGAGGCTCTTCTGAGAAAATTATTTAGGTTGGAAGCAAGAGCGCACAGCAAGTTGTGTAACAGTGTGAGTAGAGTGAAGTTTTAAAAGGAAGACCACCTGCCTCTCACAGTTTGAAAGTGTGGCGAACTTGATTTTGGGGCAAAATTGCCTGTTTCCATGAAGGGAAGGATTACTGTATGTCTTGTAGGAGAACCACAAAGGTTAAAAGAAAGATGCTCAAGCACTTTGTTTAGCAGCTTCAAGTGATTTAGCATTCAAAAAGAACACTGCCTATCTGTCAAGGGTTTGACAGTGTGAGCAAATCCATCTTTGTGCCAATAGACCCTTTCCACTGAATGGAACATGCACTGTGTGTCTGGCAAGCAGATGTCAAGGTTTGCAGCAGGAGTTGCAAGCACATTGTTTTCCTGTGAGAGTTGAATTAGCATGTGAAAGGAGTGCTTGCCAAATGAAAGCCTTTGACAATGGAGAATCATTCACTCCTTGAAAAATACCCACTTTCGGCGAAATGCACATTCACTTGTAGCTCAGGGCAGGATGCAGTATGTGAGAGGCAGGAATAGTTTGCCACTTGTCTCCCTATGAGAAATGAGTTACCTGTTGAAAGGAATACTGACTACCCCTCAGTTTATTCATGTGTGAGGAAGATCACCGTTGGGCCAAATAGCTGCCTTCAACTGAATGGAACCAGAACAGTTTAGGATGTATGAAAACCATTCATTCCAGCAGCAAGAGGGTCTCGACTGTTGTTTAAAAGTGAGAATTGAGTGAGCTTTACAAAGGAATACTACCTGTCTCTCAGGCATTTACAGTGTGAAGAAGATTATCTTTGTGCAAAAGAGCCCTGTTTCAATGGAAGGAAGAAGCACTGTTTCTCCTGTAAGAGATGCATAAGTGTTAGAAGCAAGAGGGTCAAGCATCTTGTTAAGCACTATGAATTGAGTTACCTGTTGAATGGAATACTGCCAACTCTCAGTGTTTTCAGGGGGAGGAAAATCAATGTTCTGCTAAATAGCCCCTTTGAAGGGAATGGAGGCATACTGTAGGTCTTGTTAGACAATCATTAATGTTAGAAGGAAGAGGGTCTAGCACCCTGTTAAGCACTGTGAATTGACTTACCTGTTGAAGGGAATACTGTCTAACTCTCAGTGTTTTTATGGGTGGAGGAACTTCAAGTTTGTGCAAAATGACCTCTTTCCAGTCAATTTAACCAGCACTACATCTCTTAGAAAAGAACTATGAATGTTAGAAGCAGCAGGGTCAAGCACCTTGTTTTCCAATGCGAATTGATATACTGCTTTAAAGGAATAATGCCTACAACTCAGCGTTTTCATGGGTGAGCAATACCACCTTTGTGCAAAATACTGCACTTAGAGGGATGGGAAGAATCACTGTCGAACTTCTGAGAGAATCATTAATGTTAGAAAAGAAAGGGTCTACCACCTTGAACAGCATTGTGAACTGAGTTAGCTGGGTAAAGGAATACTGCATACCTCTCAGCGTTTTCATGGGTGAGGAACCCAACTTTTGCAAAATATCCCATACAAGCGAATGGAAGATTCCTGGTAGCTCTTGTAAGAGACTCATGAATGTTTGAAGCAACAGGGTGTAGCAAGTTGTTTAGCATTGTGAATTGACTTAGCTGTTTAAAGGAATACTGCCTACTTCTCAGAGTTTTCAGGAGTCAGGAACCTCACCTTTGTGCAAAATTGCCTCTGTGAAGTGAATGGAGAAACACTGTTGCTCTTGTATGATATCCATCAATGTTAAAAGGAAGAGGGTCAAGCACATTCTTCAGCTTTGTGAATTGAATGAGTTGTTTAATGGAATACTACTTACCTCTCAGGGTTTTCAGGGATGAGGACTACCAGGATTTTTCAAAATTGCCCCTTTCGAGTGAATGGAAGCTGCACTGTAGGTCTTATAAGAGAGACATTACTGTTAACAGGAAGAGAGCCTAGCACTCTGTTGAGGATTCTCAACTGAGTTAGCTGTTTAAGGACATATTGATACCTCTCAGTGCTTTTATATGTGAGAACCTTCAACTTTGTGCAAAATCTCCTCTTACAACTGACTGGACCCAGCTGTGTGGGTGTTGTAAGAAAAGTATGAATGTTACAAGCAGGAGGGTGAAGCAGCGTGTCTTCGGATGATACGTGAGTAACTTGTTTCCAGGAATACTGTCTACCACTCAGTGTTTTCAAGGATGAGGTATATCACATTTGTGCAACATCACCCCTTTGAAGAGAATGAAAGAAGTTCTGAGGCTCTTCTGAGAAAATTATTTAGGTTGGAAGCAAGAGCGCACAGCAAGTTGTGTAACAGTGTGAGTAGAGTGAAGTTTTAAAAGGAAGACCACCTGCCTCTCACAGTTTGAAAGTGTGGCGAACTTGATTTTGGGGCAAAATTGCCTGTTTCCATGAAGGGAAGGATTACTGTATGTCTTGTAGGAGAACCACAAAGATTACAAGAAAGATGCTCTAGCACTTTGTTTAGCAGCTTCAAGTGATTTAGCATTCAAAAGGAAGATTGCCTATCTGTCAAGAGTTTGACAGTGTGAGCAAATCCATCTTTGTGCCAATAGACCCTTTCCACTGAATGGAACATGCACTGTGTCTCTTGCCAGCAGGGGTCAAGGTTTGCAGCAGGACTTGCAAGCACATTGTTTTCATGTGAGAGTTGAATTAGCATGTGAAAGGAGTGCTTGCCAAATGAAAGCCTTTGACAATGGAGAATCATTCATTACTTGAAAAATACCCACTTTCGGCGAAATGCACATACACTTGTAGCTCAGGGCAGGATGCAGTATGTGAGAGGCAGGAATAGTTTGCCACTTGTCTCCCTATGAGAAATGAGTTACCTGTTGAAAGGAATACTGACTACCCCTCAGTTTATTCATGTGTGAGGAAGATCACCGTTGCGCCAAATAGCTGCCTTCAACTGAATGGAACCAGAACAGTTTAGGATGTATGAAAACCATTCATTCCAGCAGCAAGAGGGTCTCGACTGTTGTTTAAAAGTGAGAATTGAGTGAGCTTTACAAAGGAATACTACCTGTCTCTCAGGCTTTTACAGTGTGAAGAAGATTACCTTTGTGGAAAATAGCCCTGTTTCAATGGAAGGAAGAAACACTGTTTCTCCAGTAAGAGATGCATGTGTTAGAAGCAAGACGGTCAAGCACCTTGTTAAGCATTAGGAATTGAGTTACCTGTTCAATAGTATACTGCCTAACTCTCAGTGTTTTCAGGTGGAGGAAAATCAATGTTCTGCTAAATAGCCCCTTCCAAGGGAATGGAGGCACACTGTAGGTCTTGTAAGACAATCATTAATGTTAGAAGCAAGAGAGTCTAGCACCCTGTTAAGCACTGTGAATTGACTTACCTGTTGAAGGGAATACTGTCTAACTCTCAGTGTTTTTATGGGTGGAGGAACATCAAGTTTGTGCAAAATTGCCTCTTTCAAGTCAATGGAACCAGCACTAGAACTCTTGGAAGAGAAGTATGAATGTTAGAAGCAGCAGGGTCAAGCACCTTGTTTTCCAATGCGAATTGATATACTGCTTTAAAGGAATAATGCCTACAACTCAGTGTTTTCATGGGTGAGCAATACCACCTTTGTGCAAAATACTGCACTTAGAGGGATGGGAAGAATCACTGTCGAACTTCTGAGAGAATCATTAATGTTAGAAAAGAAAGGGTCTACCACCTTGAACAGCATTGTGAACTGAGTTAGCTGGGTAAAGGAATACTGCCTACCTCTCAGCGTTTTCATGGGTGAGGAACCCAACTTTTGCAAAATATCCCATACAAGCGAATGGAAGATTCCTGGTAGCTCTTGTAAGAGACTCATGAATGTTTGAAGCAACAGGGTGTAGCAAGTTGTTTAGCATTGTGAATTGACTTAGCTGTTTAAAGGAATACTGCCTACTTCTCAGAGTTTTCAGGAGTCAGGAACCTCACCTTTGTGCAAAATTGCCTCTGTGAAGTGAATGGAGAAACACTGTTGCTCTTGTATGATATCCATCAATGTTAAAAGAAAGAGGGTCAAGCACATTCTTCAGCTTTGTGAATTGAATGAGTTGTTTAATGGAATACTACTTACCTCTCAGGGTTTTCAGGGATGAGGACTACCAGGATTTTTCAAAATTGCCCCTTTCGAGTGAATGGAAGCTGCACTGTAGGTCTTATAAGAGAGACATTACTGTTAACAGGAAGAGAGCCTAGCACTCTGTTGAGGATTCTCAACTGAGTTAGCTGTTTAAGGACATATTGATACCTCTCAGTGCTTTTATATGTGAGAACCTTCAACTTGGTGCAAAATCTCCTCTTACAACTGACTGGACCCAGCTGTGTGGGTGTTGTAAGAAAAGTATGAATGTTACAAGCAGGAGGGTGAAGCAGCTTGTCTTCGGATGATACGTGAGTAACTTGTTTCCAGGAATACTGTCTACCACTCAGTGTTTTCAAGGATGAGGTATATCACATTTGTGCAACATCACCCCTTTGAAGAGAATGGAAGAATTTCTGAGGCTCTTCTGATTAAATTATTTAGGTTGGAAGCAAGAGCGTACAGCAAGTTGTGTAACAGTGTGAGTAGAGTGAAGTTTTAAAATTAAGACCACCTGCCTCTGACAGTTTGAAAGTGTGAGGAACTTGATTTTGGGGCAAAATTTCCTGTTTCCATGAAGGGAAGGATTACTGTATGTCTTGTAGGAGAACCACAAAGGTTAAAAGAAAGATGCTCAAGCACTTTGTTTAGCAGCTTCAAGTGATTTAGCATTCAAAAAGAACACTGCCTATCTGTCAAGGGTTTGACAGTGTGAGCAAATCCATCTTTGTGCCAATAGACCCTTTCCACTGAATGGAACATGCACTGTGTGTCTGGCAAGCAGATGTCAAGGTTTGCAGCAGCAGTTGCAAGCACATTGTTTTCCTGTGAGAGTTGAATTAGCATGTGAAAGGAGTGCTTGCCAAATGAAAGCCTTTGACAATGGAGAATCATTCACTCCTTGAAAAATACCCACTTTCGGCGAAATGCACATTCACTTGTAGCTCAGGGCAGGATGCAGTATGTGAGAGGCAGGAATAGTTTGCCACTTGTCTCCCTATGAGAAATGAGTTACCTGTTGAAAGGAATACTGACTACCCCTCAGTTTATTCATGTGTGAGGAAGATCACCGTTGGGCCAAATAGCTGCCTTCAACTGAATGGAACCATAACAGTTTAGGATGTATGAAAACCATTCATTCCAGCAGCAAGAGGGTCTCGACTGTTGTTTAAAAGTGAGAATTGAGTGAGCTTTACAAAGGAATACTACCTGTCTCTCAGGCATTTACAGTGTGAAGAAGATTATCTTTGTGCAAAAGAGCCCTGTTTCAATGGAAGGAAGAAGCACTGTTTCTCCTGTAAGAGATGCATAAGTGTTAGAAGCAAGAGGGTCAAGCATCTTGTTAAGCACTATGAATTGAGTTACCTGTTGAATGGAATACTGCCAACTCTCAGTGTTTTCAGGGGGAGGAAAATCAATGTTCTGCTAAATAGCTCCTTTCAAGGGAATGGAGGCATACTGTAGGTCTTGTTAGACAATCATTAATGTTAGAAGGAAGAGGGTCTAGCACCCTGTTAAGCACTGTGAATTGACTTACCTGTTGAAGGGAATACTGTCTAACTCTCAGTGTTTTTATGGGTGGAGGAACCTCAAGTTTGTGCAAAATGACCTCTTTCCAGTCAATGGAACCAGCACTACATCTCTTGGAAAAGAAGTATGAATGTTAGAAGCAGCAGGGTCAAGCACCTTGTTTTCCAATGCGAATTGATATACTGCTTTAAAGGAATAATGCCTACAACTCAGCGTTTTCATGGGTGAGCAATACCACCTTTGTGCAAAATACTGCACTTAGAGGGATGGGAAGAATCACTGTCGAACTTCTGAGAGAATCATTAATGTTAGAAAAGAAAGGGTCTACCACCTTGAACAGCATTGTGAACTGAGTTAGCTGGGTAAAGGAATACTGCCTCCTTCTCAGCGTTTTCATGGGTGAGGAACCCAACTTTTGCAAAATATCCCATACAAGCGAATGGAAGATTCCTGGTAGCTCTTGTAAGAGACTCATGAATGTTTGAAGCAACAGGGTGTAGCAAGTTGTTTAGCATTGTGAATTGACTTAGCTGTTTAAAGGAATACTGCCTACTTCTCAGAGTTTTCAGGAGTCAGGAACCTCACCTTTGTGCAAAATTGCCTCTGTGAAGTGAATGGAGAAACACTGTTGCTCTTGTATGATATCCATCAATGTTAAAAGGAAGAGGGTCAAGCACATTCTTCAGCTTTGTGAATTGAATGAGTTGTTTAATGGAATACTACTTACCTCTCAGGGTTTTCAGGGATGAGGACTACCAGGATTTTTCAAAATTGCCCCTTTCGAGTGAATGGAAGCTGCACTGTAGGTCTTATAAGAGAGACATTACTGTTAACAGGAAGAGAGCCTAGCACTCTGTTGAGGATTCTCAACTGAGTTAGCTGTTTAAGGACATATTGATACCTCTCAGTGCTTTTATATGTGAGAACCTTCAACTTTGTGCAAAATCTCCTCTTACAACTGACTGGACCCAGCTGTGTGGGTGTTGTAAGAAAAGTATGAATGTTACAAGCAGGAGGGTGAAGCAGCTTGTCTTCGGATGATACGTGAGTAACTTGTTTCCAGGAATACTGTCTACCACTCAGTGTTTTCAAGGATGAGGTATATCACATTTGTGCAACATCACCCCTTTGAAGAGAATGAAAGAAGTTCTGAGGCTCTTCTGAGAAAATTATTTAGGTTGGAAGCAAGAGCGCACAGCAAGTTGTGTAACAGTGTGAGTAGAGTGAAGTTTTAAAAGGAAGACCACCTGCCTCTCACAGTTTGAAAGTGTGGCGAACTTGATTTTGGGGCAAAATTGCCTGTTTCCATGAAGGGAAGGATTACTGTATGTCTTGTAGGAGAACCACAAAGGTTACAAGAAAGATGCTCAAGCACTTTGTTTAGCAGCTTCAAGTGATTTAGCATTCAAAAGGAACACTGCCTATCTGTCAAGGGTTTGACAGTGTGAGCAAATCCATCTTTGTGCCAATAGACCCTTTCCACTGAATGGAACATGCACTATGTGTCTGGCAAGCAGATGTCAAGGTTTGCAGCAGCAGTTGCAAGCACATTGTTTTCCTGTGAGAGTTGAAATAGCATGTGAAAGGAGTGCTTGCCAAATGAAAGCCTTTGACAATGGAGAATCATTCACTCCTTGAAAAATACCCACTTTCGGCGAAATGCACATTCACTTGTAGCTCAGGGCAGGATGCAGTATGTGAGAGGCAGGAATAGTTTGCCACTTGTCTCCCTATGAGAAATGAGTTACCTGTTGAAAGGAATACTGACTACCCCTCAGTTTATTCATGTGTGAGGAAGATCACCGTTGGGCCAAATAGCTGCCTTCAACTGAATGGAACCAGAACAGTTTAGGATGTATGAAAACCATTCATTCCAGCAGCAAGAGGGTCTCGACTGTTGTTTAAAAGTGAGAATTGAGTGAGCTTTACAAAGGAATACTACCTGTCTCTCAGGCATTTACAGTGTGAAGAAGATTATCTTTGTGCAAAAGAGCCCTGTTTCAATGGAAGGAAGAAGCACTGTTTCTCCTGTAAGAGATGCATAAGTGTTAGAAGCAAGAGGGTCAAGCATCTTGTTAAGCACTATGAATTGAGTTACCTGTTGAATGGAATACTGCCAACTCTCAGTGTTTTCAGGGGGAGGAAAATCAATGTTCTGCTAAATAGCTCCTTTCAAGGGAATGGAGGCATACTGTAGGTCTTGTTAGACAATCATTAATGTTAGAAGGAAGAGGGTCTAGCACCCTGTTAAGCACTGTGAATTGACTTACCTGTTGAAGGGAATACTGTCTAACTCTCAGTGTTTTTATGGGTGGAGGAACCTCAAGTTTGTGCAAAATGACCTCTTTCCAGTCAATGGAACCAGCACTACATCTCTTGGAAAAGAAGTATGAATGTTAGAAGCAGCATTGTCAAGCACCTTGTTTTCCAATGCGAATTGATATACTGCTTTAAAGGAATAATGCCTACAACTCAGCGTTTTCATGGGTGAGCAATACCACCTTTGTGCAAAATACTGCACTTAGAGGGATGGGAAGAATCACTGTCGAACTTCTGAGAGAATCATTAATGTTAGAAAAGAAAGGGTCTACCACCTTGAACAGCATTGTGAACTGAGTTAGCTGGGTAAAGGAATACTGCCTACTTCTCAGCGTTTTCATGGGTGAGGAACCCAACTTTTGCAAAATATCCCATACAAGCGAATGGAAGATTCCTGGTAGCTCTTGTAAGAGACTCATGAATGTTTGAAGCAACAGGGTGTAGCAAGTTGTTTAGCATTGTGAATTGACTTAGCTGTTTAAAGGAATACTGCCTACTTCTCAGAGTTTTCAGGAGTCAGGAACCTCACCTTTGTGCAAAATTGCCTCTGTGAAGTGAATGGAGAAACACTGTTGCTCTTGTATGATATCCATCAATGTTAAAAGGAAGAGGGTCAAGCACATTCTTCAGCTTTGTGAATTGAATGAGTTGTTTAATGGAATACTACTTACCTCTCAGGGTTTTCAGGGATGAGGACTACCAGGATTTTTCAAAATTGCCCCTTTCGAGTGAATGGAAGCTGCACTGTAGGTCTTATAAGAGAGACATTACTGTTAACAGGAAGAGAGCCTAGCACTCTGTTGAGGATTCTCAACTGAGTTAGCTGTTTAAGGACATATTGATACCTCTCAGTGCTTTTATATGTGAGAACCTTCAACTTTGTGCATAATCTCCTCTTATAACTGACTGGACCCAGCTGTGTGGGTGTTGTAAGAAAAGTATGAATGTTACAAGCAAGAGGGTGAAGCAGCTTGTCTTCGGATGATACGTGAGTAACTTGTTTCCAGGAATACTGTCTACCACTCAGTGTTTTCAAGGATGAGGTATATCACATTTGTGCAACATCACCCCTTTGAAGAGAATGAAAGAAGTTCTGAGGCTCTTCTGAGAAAATTATTTAGGTTGGAAGCAAGAGCGCACAGCAAGTTGTGTAACAGTGTGAGTAGAGTGAAGTTTTAAAAGGAAGACCACCTGCCTCTCACAGTTTGAAAGTGTGGCGAACTTGATTTTGGGGCAAAATTGCCTGTTTCCATGAAGGGAAGGATTACTGTATGTCTTGTAGGAGAACCACAAAGATTACAAGAAAGATGCTCTAGCACTTTGTTTAGCAGCTTCAAGTGATTTAGCATTCAAAAGGAAGACTGCCTATCTGTCAAGAGTTTGACAGTGTGAGCAAATCCATCTTTGTGCCAATAGACCCTTTCCACTGAATGGAACATGCACTGTGTCTCTTGCCAGCAGGGGTCAAGGTTTGCAGCAGGACTTGCAAGCACATTGTTTTCATGTGAGAGTTGAATTAGCATGTGAAAGGAGTGCTTGCCAAATGAAAGCCTTTGACAATGGAGAATCATTCACTCCTTGAAAAATACCCACTTTCGGCGAAATGCACATACACTTGTAGCTCAGGGCAGGATGCAGTATGTGAGAGGCAGGAATAGTTTGCCACTTGTCTCCCTATGAGAAATGAGTTACCTGTTGAAAGGAATACTGACTACCCCTCAGTTTATTCATGTGTGAGGAAGATCACCGTTGCGCCAAATAGCTGCCTTCAACTGAATGGAACCAGAACAGTTTAGGATGTATGAAAACCATTCATTCCAGCAGCAAGAGGGTCTCGACTGTTGTTTAAAAGTGAGAATTGAGTGAGCTTTACAAAGGAATACTACCTGTCTCTCAGGCTTTTACAGTGTGAAGAAGATTACCTTTGTGGAAAATAGCCCTGTTTCAATGGAAGGAAGAAGCACTGTTTCTCCAGTAAGAGATGCATGTGTTAGAAGCAAGACGGTCAAACACCTTGTTAAGCATTAGGAATTGAGTTACCTGTTCAATAGTATACTGCCTAACTCTCAGTGTTTTCAGGTGGAGGAAAATCAATGTTCTGCTAAATAGCCCCTTCCAAGGGAATGGAGGCACACTGTAGGTCTTGTAAGACAATCATTAATGTTAGAAGCAAGAGGGTCTAGCACCCTGTTAAGCACTGTGAATTGACTTACCTGTTGAAGGGAATACTGTCTAACTCTCAGTGTTTTTATGGGTGGAGGAACCTGAAGTTTGTGCAAAATTGCCTCTTTCAAGTCAATGGAACCAGCACTAGAACTCTTGGAAGAGAAGTATGAATGTTAGAAGCAGGAGGGTCAAGCACCTTGTTTTCCAATGCGAATTGATATACTGCTTTAAAGGAATAATGCCTACAACTCAGTGTTTTCATGGGTGAGCAATACCACCTTTGTGCAAAATACTGCACTTAGAGGGATGGGAAGAATCACTGTCGAACTTCTGAGAGAATCATTAATGTTAGAAAAGAAAGGGTCTACCACCTTGAACAGCATTGTGAACTGAGTTAGCTGGGTAAAGGAATACTGCCTACTTCTCAGCGTTTTCATGGGTGAGGAACCCAACTTTTGCAAAATATCCCATACAAGCGAATGGAAGATTCCTGGTAGCTCTTGTAAGAGACTCATGAATGTTTGAAGCAACAGGGTGTAGCAAGTTGTTTAGCATTGTGAATTGACTTAGCTGTTTAAAGGAATACTGCCTACTTCTCAGAGTTTTCAGGAGTCAGGAACCTCACCTTTGTGCAAAATTGCCTCTGTGAAGTGAATGGAGAAACACTGTTGCTCTTGTATGATATCCATCAATGTTAAAAGGAAGAGGGTCAAGCACATTCTTCAGCTTTGTGAATTGAATGAGTTGTTTAATGGAATACTACTTACCTCTCAGGGTTTTCAGGGATGAGGACTACCAGGATTTTTCAAAATTGCCCCTTTCGAGTTAATGGAAGCTGCACTGTAGGTCTTATAAGAGAGACATTACTGTTAACAGGAAGAGAGCCTAGCACTCTGTTGAGGATTCTCAACTGAGTTAGCTGTTTAAGGACATATTGATACCTCTCAGTGCTTTTATATGTGAGAACCTTCAACTTTGTGCAAAATCTCCTCTTACAACTGACTGGACCCAGCTGTGTGGGTGTTGTAAGAAAAGTATGAATGTTACAAGCAGGAGGGTGAAGCAGCTTGTCTTCGGATGATACGTGAGTAACTTGTTTCCAGGAATACTGTCTACCACTCAGTGTTTTCAAGGATGAGGTATATCACATTTGTGCAACATCACCCCTTTGAAGAGAATGAAAGAAGTTCTGAGGCTCTTCTGAGAAAATTATTTAGGTTGGAAGCAAGAGCGCACAGCAAGTTGTGTAACAGTGTGAGTAGAGTGAAGTTTTAAAAGGAAGACCACCTGCCTCTCACAGTTTGAAAGTGTGGCGAACTTGATTTTGGGGCAAAATTGCCTGTTTCCATGAAGGGAAGGATTACTGTATGTCTTGTAGGAGAACCACAAAGGTTACAAGAAAGATGCTCAAGCACTTTGTTTAGCAGCTTCAAGTGATTTAGCATTCAAAAGGAACACTGCCTATCTGTCAAGGGTTTGACAGTGTGAGCAAATCCATCTTTGTGCCAATAGACCCTTTCCACTGAATGGAACATGCACTATGTGTCTGGCAAGCAGATGTCAAGGTTTGCAGCAGCAGTTGCAAGCACATTGTTTTCCTGTGAGAGTTGAAATAGCATGTGAAAGGAGTGCTTGCCAAATGAAAGCCTTTGACAATGGAGAATCATTCACTCCTTGAAAAATACCCACTTTCGGCGAAATGCACATTCACTTGTAGCTCAGGGCAGGATGCAGTATGTGAGAGGCAGGAATAGTTTGCCACTTGTCTCCCTATGAGAAATGAGTTACCTGTTGAAAGGAATACTGACTACCCCTCAGTTTATTCATGTGTGAGGAAGATCACCGTTGGGCCAAATAGCTGCCTTCAACTGAATGGAACCAGAACAGTTTAGGATGTATGAAAACCATTCATTCCAGCAGCAAGAGGGTCTCGACTGTTGTTTAAAAGTGAGAATTGAGTGAGCTTTACAAAGGAATACTACCTGTCTCTCAGGCATTTACAGTGTGAAGAAGATTATCTTTGTGCAAAAGAGCCCTGTTTCAATGGAAGGAAGAAGCACTGTTTCTCCTGTAAGAGATGCATAAGTGTTAGAAGCAAGAGGGTCAAGCATCTTGTTAAGCACTATGAATTGAGTTACCTGTTGAATGGAATACTGCCAACTCTCAGTGTTTTCAGGGGGAGGAAAATCAATGTTCTGCTAAATAGCCCCTTTGAAGGGAATGGAGGCATACTGTAGGTCTTGTTAGACAATCATTAATGTTAGAAGGAAGAGGGTCTAGCACCCTGTTAAGCACTGTGAATTGACTTACCTGTTGCAGGGAATACTGTCTAACTCTCAGTGTTTTTATGGGTGGAGGAACCTCAAGTTTGTGCAAAATGACCTCTTTCCAGTCAATGGAACCAGCACTACATCTCTTGGAAAAGAAGTATGAATGTTAGAAGCAGCATTGTCAAGCACCTTGTTTTCCAATGCGAATTGATATACTGCTTTAAAGGAATAATGCCTACAACTCAGCGTTTTCATGGGTGAGCAATACCACCTTTGTGCAAAATACTGCACTTAGAGGGATGGGAAGAATCACTGTCGAACTTCTGAGAGAATCATTAATGTTAGAAAAGAAAGGGTCTACCACCTTGAACAGCATTGTGAACTGAGTTAGCTGGGTAAAGGAATACTGCCTACTTCTCAGCGTTTTCATGGGTGAGGAACCCAACTTTTGCAAAATATCCCATACAAGCGAATGGAAGATTCCTGGTAGCTCTTGTAAGAGACTCATGAATGTTTGAAGCAACAGGGTGTAGCAAGTTGTTTAGCATTGTGAATTGACTTAGCTGTTTAAAGGAATACTGCCTACTTCTCAGAGTTTTCAGGAGTCAGGAACCTCACCTTTGTGCAAAATTGCCTCTGTGAAGTGAATGGAGAAACACTGTTGCTCTTGTATGATATCCATCAATGTTAAAAGAAAGAGGGTCAAGCACATTCTTCAGCTTTGTGAATTGAATGAGTTGTTTAATGGAATACTACTTACCTCTCAGGGTTTTCAGGGATGAGGACTACCAGGATTTTTCAAAATTGCCCCTTTCGAGTGAATGGAAGCTGCACTGTAGGTCTTATAAGAGAGACATTACTGTTAACAGGAAGAGAGCCTAGCACTCTGTTGAGGATTCTCAACTGAGTTAGCTGTTTAAGGACATATTGATACCTCTCAGTGCTTTTATATGTGAGAACCTTCAACTTGGTGCAAAATCTCCTCTTACAACTGACTGGACCCAGCTGTGTGGGTGTTGTAAGAAAAGTATGAATGTTACAAGCAGGAGGGTGAAGCAGCTTGTCTTCGGATGATACGTGAGTAACTTGTTTCCAGGAATACTGTCTACCACTCAGTGTTTTCAAGGATGAGGTATATCACATTTGTGCAACATCACCCCTTTGAAGAGAATGGAAGAATTTCTGAGGCTCTTCTGATTAAATTATTTAGGTTGGAAGCAAGAGCGTACAGCAAGTTGTGTAACAGTGTGAGTAGAGTGAAGTTTTAAAATTAAGACCACCTGCCTCTGACAGTTTGAAAGTGTGAGGAACTTGATTTTGGGGCAAAATTTCCTGTTTCCATGAAGGGAAGGATTACTGTATGTCTTGTAGGAGAACCACAAAGGTTAAAAGAAAGATGCTCAAGCACTTTGTTTAGCAGCTTCAAGTGATTTAGCATTCAAAAAGAACACTGCCTATCTGTCAAGGGTTTGACAGTGTGAGCAAATCCATCTTTGTGCCAATAGACCCTTTCCACTGAATGGAACATGCACTGTGTGTCTGGCAAGCAGATGTCAAGGTTTGCAGCAGCAGTTGCAAGCACATTGTTTTCCTGTGAGAGTTGAATTAGCATGTGAAAGGAGTGCTTGCCAAATGAAAGCCTTTGACAATGGAGAATCATTCACTCCTTGAAAAATACCCACTTTCGGCGAAATGCACATTCACTTGTAGCTCAGGGCAGGATGCAGTATGTGAGAGGCAGGAATAGTTTGCCACTTGTCTCCCTATGAGAAATGAGTTACCTGTTGAAAGGAATACTGACTACCCCTCAGTTTATTCATGTGTGAGGAAGATCACCGTTGGGCCAAATAGCTGCCTTCAACTGAATGGAACCATAACAGTTTAGGATGTATGAAAACCATTCATTCCAGCAGCAAGAGGGTCTCGACTGTTGTTTAAAAGTGAGAATTGAGTGAGCTTTACAAAGGAATACTACCTGTCTCTCAGGCATTTACAGTGTGAAGAAGATTATCTTTGTGCAAAAGAGCCCTGTTTCAATGGAAGGAAGAAGCACTGTTTCTCCTGTAAGAGATGCATAAGTGTTAGAAGCAAGAGGGTCAAGCATCTTGTTAAGCACTATGAATTGAGTTACCTGTTGAATGGAATACTGCCAACTCTCAGTGTTTTCAGGGGGAGGAAAATCAATGTTCTGCTAAATAGCTCCTTTCAAGGGAATGGAGGCATACTGTAGGTCTTGTTAGACAATCATTAATGTTAGAAGGAAGAGGGTCTAGCACCCTGTTAAGCACTGTGAATTGACTTACCTGTTGAAGGGAATACTGTCTAACTCTCAGTGTTTTTATGGGTGGAGGAACCTCAAGTTTGTGCAAAATGACCTCTTTCCAGTCAATGGAACCAGCACTACATCTCTTGGAAAAGAAGTATGAATGTTAGAAGCAGCAGGGTCAAGCACCTTGTTTTCCAATGCGAATTGATATACTGCTTTAAAGGAATAATGCCTACAACTCAGCGTTTTCATGGGTGAGCAATACCACCTTTGTGCAAAATACTGCACTTAGAGGGATGGGAAGAATCACTGTCGAACTTCTGAGAGAATCATTAATGTTAGAAAAGAAAGGGTCTACCACCTTGAACAGCATTGTGAACTGAGTTAGCTGGGTAAAGGAATACTGCCTCCTTCTCAGCGTTTTCATGGGTGAGGAACCCAACTTTTGCAAAATATCCCATACAAGCGAATGGAAGATTCCTGGTAGCTCTTGTAAGAGACTCATGAATGTTTGAAGCAACAGGGTGTAGCAAGTTGTTTAGCATTGTGAATTGACTTAGCTGTTTAAAGGAATACTGCCTACTTCTCAGAGTTTTCAGGAGTCAGGAACCTCACCTTTGTGCAAAATTGCCTCTGTGAAGTGAATGGAGAAACACTGTTGCTCTTGTATGATATCCATCAATGTTAAAAGGAAGAGGGTCAAGCACATTCTTCAGCTTTGTGAATTGAATGAGTTGTTTAATGGAATACTACTTACCTCTCAGGGTTTTCAGGGATGAGGACTACCAGGATTTTTCAAAATTGCCCCTTTCGAGTGAATGGAAGCTGCACTGTAGGTCTTATAAGAGAGACATTACTGTTAACAGGAAGAGAGCCTAGCACTCTGTTGAGGATTCTCAACTGAGTTAGCTGTTTAAGGACATATTGATACCTCTCAGTGCTTTTATATGTGAGAACCTTCAACTTTGTGCAAAATCTCCTCTTACAACTGACTGGACCCAGCTGTGTGGGTGTTGTAAGAAAAGTATGAATGTTACAAGCAGGAGGGTGAAGCAGCTTGTCTTCGGATGATACGTGAGTAACTTGTTTCCAGGAATACTGTCTACCACTCAGTGTTTTCAAGGATGAGGTATATCACATTTGTGCAACATCACCCCTTTGAAGAGAATGAAAGAAGTTCTGAGGCTCTTCTGAGAAAATTATTTAGGTTGGAAGCAAGAGCGCACAGCAAGTTGTGTAACAGTGTGAGTAGAGTGAAGTTTTAAAAGGAAGACCACCTGCCTCTCACAGTTTGAAAGTGTGGCGAACTTGATTTTGGGGCAAAATTGCCTGTTTCCATGAAGGGAAGGATTACTGTATGTCTTGTAGGAGAACCACAAAGGTTACAAGAAAGATGCTCAAGCACTTTGTTTAGCAGCTTCAAGTGATTTAGCATTCAAAAGGAACACTGCCTATCTGTCAAGGGTTTGACAGTGTGAGCAAATCCATCTTTGTGCCAATAGACCCTTTCCACTGAATGGAACATGCACTATGTGTCTGGCAAGCAGATGTCAAGGTTTGCAGCAGCAGTTGCAAGCACATTGTTTTCCTGTGAGAGTTGAAATAGCATGTGAAAGGAGTGCTTGCCAAATGAAAGCCTTTGACAATGGAGAATCATTCACTCCTTGAAAAATACCCACTTTCGGCGAAATGCACATTCACTTGTAGCTCAGGGCAGGATGCAGTATGTGAGAGGCAGGAATAGTTTGCCACTTGTCTCCCTATGAGAAATGAGTTACCTGTTGAAAGGAATACTGACTACCCCTCAGTTTATTCATGTGTGAGGAAGATCACCGTTGGGCCAAATAGCTGCCTTCAACTGAATGGAACCAGAACAGTTTAGGATGTATGAAAACCATTCATTCCAGCAGCAAGAGGGTCTCGACTGTTGTTTAAAAGTGAGAATTGAGTGAGCTTTACAAAGGAATACTACCTGTCTCTCAGGCATTTACAGTGTGAAGAAGATTATCTTTGTGCAAAAGAGCCCTGTTTCAATGGAAGGAAGAAGCACTGTTTCTCCTGTAAGAGATGCATAAGTGTTAGAAGCAAGAGGGTCAAGCATCTTGTTAAGCACTATGAATTGAGTTACCTGTTGAATGGAATACTGCCAACTCTCAGTGTTTTCAGGGGGAGGAAAATCAATGTTCTGCTAAATAGCTCCTTTCAAGGGAATGGAGGCATACTGTAGGTCTTGTTAGACAATCATTAATGTTAGAAGGAAGAGGGTCTAGCACCCTGTTAAGCACTGTGAATTGACTTACCTGTTGAAGGGAATACTGTCTAACTCTCAGTGTTTTTATGGGTGGAGGAACCTCAAGTTTGTGCAAAATGACCTCTTTCCAGTCAATGGAACCAGCACTACATCTCTTGGAAAAGAAGTATGAATGTTAGAAGCAGCATTGTCAAGCACCTTGTTTTCCAATGCGAATTGATATACTGCTTTAAAGGAATAATGCCTACAACTCAGCGTTTTCATGGGTGAGCAATACCACCTTTGTGCAAAATACTGCACTTAGAGGGATGGGAAGAATCACTGTCGAACTTCTGAGAGAATCATTAATGTTAGAAAAGAAAGGGTCTACCACCTTGAACAGCATTGTGAACTGAGTTAGCTGGGTAAAGGAATACTGCCTACTTCTCAGCGTTTTCATGGGTGAGGAACCCAACTTTTGCAAAATATCCCATACAAGCGAATGGAAGATTCCTGGTAGCTCTTGTAAGAGACTCATGAATGTTTGAAGCAACAGGGTGTAGCAAGTTGTTTAGCATTGTGAATTGACTTAGCTGTTTAAAGGAATACTGCCTACTTCTCAGAGTTTTCAGGAGTCAGGAACCTCACCTTTGTGCAAAATTGCCTCTGTGAAGTGAATGGAGAAACACTGTTGCTCTTGTATGATATCCATCAATGTTAAAAGGAAGAGGGTCAAGCACATTCTTCAGCTTTGTGAATTGAATGAGTTGTTTAATGGAATACTACTTACCTCTCAGGGTTTTCAGGGATGAGGACTACCAGGATTTTTCAAAATTGCCCCTTTCGAGTGAATGGAAGCTGCACTGTAGGTCTTATAAGAGAGACATTACTGTTAACAGGAAGAGAGCCTAGCACTCTGTTGAGGATTCTCAACTGAGTTAGCTGTTTAAGGACATATTGATACCTCTCAGTGCTTTTATATGTGAGAACCTTCAACTTTGTGCATAATCTCCTCTTATAACTGACTGGACCCAGCTGTGTGGGTGTTGTAAGAAAAGTATGAATGTTACAAGCAAGAGGGTGAAGCAGCTTGTCTTCGGATGATACGTGAGTAACTTGTTTCCAGGAATACTGTCTACCACTCAGTGTTTTCAAGGATGAGGTATATCACATTTGTGCAACATCACCCCTTTGAAGAGAATGAAAGAAGTTCTGAGGCTCTTCTGAGAAAATTATTTAGGTTGGAAGCAAGAGCGCACAGCAAGTTGTGTAACAGTGTGAGTAGAGTGAAGTTTTAAAAGGAAGACCACCTGCCTCTCACAGTTTGAAAGTGTGGCGAACTTGATTTTGGGGCAAAATTGCCTGTTTCCATGAAGGGAAGGATTACTGTATGTCTTGTAGGAGAACCACAAAGATTACAAGAAAGATGCTCTAGCACTTTGTTTAGCAGCTTCAAGTGATTTAGCATTCAAAAGGAAGACTGCCTATCTGTCAAGAGTTTGACAGTGTGAGCAAATCCATCTTTGTGCCAATAGACCCTTTCCACTGAATGGAACATGCACTGTGTCTCTTGCCAGCAGGGGTCAAGGTTTGCAGCAGGACTTGCAAGCACATTGTTTTCATGTGAGAGTTGAATTAGCATGTGAAAGGAGTGCTTGCCAAATGAAAGCCTTTGACAATGGAGAATCATTCACTCCTTGAAAAATACCCACTTTCGGCGAAATGCACATACACTTGTAGCTCAGGGCAGGATGCAGTATGTGAGAGGCAGGAATAGTTTGCCACTTGTCTCCCTATGAGAAATGAGTTACCTGTTGAAAGGAATACTGACTACCCCTCAGTTTATTCATGTGTGAGGAAGATCACCGTTGCGCCAAATAGCTGCCTTCAACTGAATGGAACCAGAACAGTTTAGGATGTATGAAAACCATTCATTCCAGCAGCAAGAGGGTCTCGACTGTTGTTTAAAAGTGAGAATTGAGTGAGCTTTACAAAGGAATACTACCTGTCTCTCAGGCTTTTACAGTGTGAAGAAGATTACCTTTGTGGAAAATAGCCCTGTTTCAATGGAAGGAAGAAGCACTGTTTCTCCAGTAAGAGATGCATGTGTTAGAAGCAAGACGGTCAAACACCTTGTTAAGCATTAGGAATTGAGTTACCTGTTCAATAGTATACTGCCTAACTCTCAGTGTTTTCAGGTGGAGGAAAATCAATGTTCTGCTAAATAGCCCCTTCCAAGGGAATGGAGGCACACTGTAGGTCTTGTAAGACAATCATTAATGTTAGAAGCAAGAGGGTCTAGCACCCTGTTAAGCACTGTGAATTGACTTACCTGTTGAAGGGAATACTGTCTAACTCTCAGTGTTTTTATGGGTGGAGGAACCTGAAGTTTGTGCAAAATTGCCTCTTTCAAGTCAATGGAACCAGCACTAGAACTCTTGGAAGAGAAGTATGAATGTTAGAAGCAGGAGGGTCAAGCACCTTGTTTTCCAATGCGAATTGATATACTGCTTTAAAGGAATAATGCCTACAACTCAGTGTTTTCATGGGTGAGCAATACCACCTTTGTGCAAAATACTGCACTTAGAGGGATGGGAAGAATCACTGTCGAACTTCTGAGAGAATCATTAATGTTAGAAAAGAAAGGGTCTACCACCTTGAACAGCATTGTGAACTGAGTTAGCTGGGTAAAGGAATACTGCCTACTTCTCAGCGTTTTCATGGGTGAGGAACCCAACTTTTGCAAAATATCCCATACAAGCGAATGGAAGATTCCTGGTAGCTCTTGTAAGAGACTCATGAATGTTTGAAGCAACAGGGTGTAGCAAGTTGTTTAGCATTGTGAATTGACTTAGCTGTTTAAAGGAATACTGCCTACTTCTCAGAGTTTTCAGGAGTCAGGAACCTCACCTTTGTGCAAAATTGCCTCTGTGAAGTGAATGGAGAAACACTGTTGCTCTTGTATGATATCCATCAATGTTAAAAGGAAGAGGGTCAAGCACATTCTTCAGCTTTGTGAATTGAATGAGTTGTTTAATGGAATACTACTTACCTCTCAGGGTTTTCAGGGATGAGGACTACCAGGATTTTTCAAAATTGCCCCTTTCGAGTGAATGGAAGCTGCACTGTAGGTCTTATAAGAGAGACATTACTGTTAACAGGAAGAGAGCCTAGCACTCTGTTGAGGATTCTCAACTGAGTTAGCTGTTTAAGGACATATTGATACCTCTCAGTGCTTTTATATGTGAGAACCTTCAACTTTGTGCAAAATCTCCTCTTACAACTGACTGGACCCAGCTGTGTGGGTGTTGTAAGAAAAGTATGAATGTTACAAGCAGGAGGGTGAAGCAGCTTGTCTTCGGATGATACGTGAGTAACTTGTTTCCAGGAATACTGTCTACCACTCAGTGTTTTCAAGGATGAGGTATATCACATTTGTGCAACATCACCCCTTTGAAGAGAATGAAAGAAGTTCTGAGGCTCTTCTGAGAAAATTATTTAGGTTGGAAGCAAGAGCGCACAGCAAGTTGTGTAACAGTGTGAGTAGAGTGAAGTTTTAAAAGGAAGACCACCTGCCTCTCACAGTTTGAAAGTGTGGCGAACTTGATTTTGGGGCAAAATTGCCTGTTTCCATGAAGGGAAGGATTACTGTATGTCTTGTAGGAGAACCACAAAGGTTACAAGAAAGATGCTCAAGCACTTTGTTTAGCAGCTTCAAGTGATTTAGCATTCAAAAGGAACACTGCCTATCTGTCAAGGGTTTGACAGTGTGAGCAAATCCATCTTTGTGCCAATAGACCCTTTCCACTGAATGGAACATGCACTATGTGTCTGGCAAGCAGATGTCAAGGTTTGCAGCAGCAGTTGCAAGCACATTGTTTTCCTGTGAGAGTTGAAATAGCATGTGAAAGGAGTGCTTGCCAAATGAAAGCCTTTGACAATGGAGAATCATTCACTCCTTGAAAAATACCCACTTTCGGCGAAATGCACATTCACTTGTAGCTCAGGGCAGGATGCAGTATGTGAGAGGCAGGAATAGTTTGCCACTTGTCTCCCTATGAGAAATGAGTTACCTGTTGAAAGGAATACTGACTACCCCTCAGTTTATTCATGTGTGAGGAAGATCACCGTTGGGCCAAATAGCTGCCTTCAACTGAATGGAACCAGAACAGTTTAGGATGTATGAAAACCATTCATTCCAGCAGCAAGAGGGTCTCGACTGTTGTTTAAAAGTGAGAATTGAGTGAGCTTTACAAAGGAATACTACCTGTCTCTCAGGCATTTACAGTGTGAAGAAGATTATCTTTGTGCAAAAGAGCCCTGTTTCAATGGAAGGAAGAAGCACTGTTTCTCCTGTAAGAGATGCATAAGTGTTAGAAGCAAGAGGGTCAAGCATCTTGTTAAGCACTATGAATTGAGTTACCTGTTGAATGGAATACTGCCAACTCTCAGTGTTTTCAGGGGGAGGAAAATCAATGTTCTGCTAAATAGCCCCTTTGAAGGGAATGGAGGCATACTGTAGGTCTTGTTAGACAATCATTAATGTTAGAAGGAAGAGGGTCTAGCACCCTGTTAAGCACTGTGAATTGACTTACCTGTTGCAGGGAATACTGTCTAACTCTCAGTGTTTTTATGGGTGGAGGAACCTCAAGTTTGTGCAAAATGACCTCTTTCCAGTCAATGGAACCAGCACTACATCTCTTGGAAAAGAAGTATGAATGTTAGAAGCAGCATTGTCAAGCACCTTGTTTTCCAATGCGAATTGATATACTGCTTTAAAGGAATAATGCCTACAACTCAGCGTTTTCATGGGTGAGCAATACCACCTTTGTGCAAAATACTGCACTTAGAGGGATGGGAAGAATCACTGTCGAACTTCTGAGAGAATCATTAATGTTAGAAAAGAAAGGGTCTACCACCTTGAACAGCATTGTGAACTGAGTTAGCTGGGTAAAGGAATACTGCCTACTTCTCAGCGTTTTCATGGGTGAGGAACCCAACTTTTGCAAAATATCCCATACAAGCGAATGGAAGATTCCTGGTAGCTCTTGTAAGAGACTCATGAATGTTTGAAGCAACAGGGTGTAGCAAGTTGTTTAGCATTGTGAATTGACTTAGCTGTTTAAAGGAATACTGCCTACTTCTCAGAGTTTTCAGGAGTCAGGAACCTCACCTTTGTGCAAAATTGCCTCTGTGAAGTGAATGGAGAAACACTGTTGCTCTTGTATGATATCCATCAATGTTAAAAGGAAGAGGGTCAAGCACATTCTTCAGCTTTGTGAATTGAATGAGTTGTTTAATGGAATACTACTTACCTCTCAGGGTTTTCAGGGATGAGGACTACCAGGATTTTTCAAAATTGCCCCTTTCGAGTGAATGGAAGCTGCACTGTAGGTCTTATAAGAGAGACATTACTGTTAACAGGAAGAGAGCCTAGCACTCTGTTGAGGATTCTCAACTGAGTTAGCTGTTTAAGGACATATTGATACCTCTCAGTGCTTTTATATGTGAGAACCTTCAACTTTGTGCAAAATCTCCTCTTACAACTGACTGGACCCAGCTGTGTGGGTGTTGTAAGAAAAGTATGAATGTTACAAGCAGGAGGGTGAAGCAGCTTGTCTTCGGATGATACGTGAGTAACTTGTTTCCAGGAATACTGTCTACCACTCAGTGTTTTCAAGGATGAGGTATATCACATTTGTGCAACATCACCCCTTTGAAGAGAATGAAAGAAGTTCTGAGGCTCTTCTGAGAAAATTATTTAGGTTGGAAGCAAGAGCGCACAGCAAGTTGTGTAACAGTGTGAGTAGAGTGAAGTTTTAAAAGGAAGACCACCTGCCTCTCACAGTTTGAAAGTGTGGCGAACTTGATTTTGGGGCAAAATTGCCTGTTTCCATGAAGGGAAGGATTACTGTATGTCTTGTAGGAGAACCACAAAGGTTAAAAGAAAGATGCTCAAGCACTTTGTTTAGCAGCTTCAAGTGATTTAGCATTCAAAAGGAACACTGCCTATCTGTCAAGGGTTTGACAGTGTGAGCAAATCCATCTTTGTGCCAATAGACCCTTTCCACTGAATGGAACATGCACTATGTGTCTGGCAAGCAGATGTCAAGGTTTGCAGCAGCAGTTGCAAGCACATTGTTTTCCTGTGAGAGTTGAAATAGCATGTGAAAGGAGTGCTTGCCAAATGAAAGCCTTTGACAATGGAGAATCATTCACTCCTTGAAAAATACCCACTTTCGGCGAAATGCACATTCACTTGTAGCTCAGGGCAGGATGCAGTATGTGAGAGGCAGGAATAGTTTGCCACTTGTCTCCCTATGAGAAATGAGTTACCTGTTGAAAGGAATACTGACTACCCCTCAGTTTATTCATGTGTGAGGAAGATCACCGTTGGGCCAAATAGCTGCCTTCAACTGAATGGAACCAGAACAGTTTAGGATGTATGAAAACCATTCATTCCAGCAGCAAGAGGGTCTCGACTGTTGTTTAAAAGTGAGAATTGAGTGAGCTTTACAAAGGAATACTACCTGTCTCTCAGGCATTTACAGTGTGAAGAAGATTATCTTTGTGCAAAAGAGCCCTGTTTCAATGGAAGGAAGAAGCACTGTTTCTCCTGTAAGAGATGCATAAGTGTTAGAAGCAAGAGGGTCAAGCATCTTGTTAAGCACTATGAATTGAGTTACCTGTTGAATGGAATACTGCCAACTCTCAGTGTTTTCAGGGGGAGGAAAATCAATGTTCTGCTAAATAGCCCCTTTGAAGGGAATGGAGGCATACTGTAGGTCTTGTTAGACAATCATTAATGTTAGAAGGAAGAGGGTCTAGCACCCTGTTAAGCACTGTGAATTGACTTACCTGTTGCAGGGAATACTGTCTAACTCTCAGTGTTTTTATGGGTGGAGGAACCTCAAGTTTGTGCAAAATGACCTCTTTCCAGTCAATGGAACCAGCACTACATCTCTTGGAAAAGAAGTATGAATGTTAGAAGCAGCAGGGTCAAGCACCTTGTTTTCCAATGCGAATTGATATACTGCTTTAAAGGAATAATGCCTACAACTCAGCGTTTTCATGGGTGAACAATACCACCTTTGTGCAAAATACTGCACTTAGAGGGATGGGAAGAATCACTGTCGAACTTCTGAGAGAATCATTAATGTTAGAAAAGAAAGGGTCTACCACCTTGAACAGCATTGTGAACTGAGTTAGCTGGGTAAAGGAATACTGCCTACTTCTCAGCGTTTTCATGGGTGAGGAACCCAACTTTTGCAAAATATCCCATACAAGCGAATGGAAGATTCCTGGTAGCTCTTGTAAGAGACTCATGAATGTTTGAAGCAACAGGGTGTAGCAAGTTGTTTAGCATTGTGAATTGACTTAGCTGTTTAAAGGAATACTGCCTACTTCTCAGAGTTTTCAGGAGTCAGGAACCTCACCTTTGTGCAAAATTGCCTCTGTGAAGTGAATGGAGAAACACTGTTGCTCTTGTATGATATCCATCAATGTTAAAAGGAAGAGGGTCAAGCACATTCTTCAGCTTTGTGAATTGAATGAGTTGTTTAATGGAATACTACTTACCTCTCAGGGTTTTCAGGGATGAGGACTACCAGGATTTTTCAAAATTGCCCCTTTCGAGTGAATGGAAGCTGCACTGTAGGTCTTATAAGAGAGACATTACTGTTAACAGGAAGAGAGCCTAGCACTCTGTTGAGGATTCTCAACTGAGTTAGCTGTTTAAGGACATATTGATACCTCTCAGTGCTTTTATATGTGAGAACCTTCAACTTTGTGCAAAATCTCCTCTTACAACTGACTGGACCCAGCTGTGTGGGTGTTGTAAGAAAAGTATGAATGTTACAAGCAGGAGGGTGAAGCAGCTTGTCTTCGGATGATACGTGAGTAACTTGTTTCCAGGAATACTGTCTACCACTCAGTGTTTACAGGATGAGGTATATCACATTTGTGCAACATCACCCCTTTGAAGAGAATGAAAGAAGTTCTGAGGCTCTTCTGAGAAAATTATTTAGGTTGGAAGCAAGAGCGCACAGCAAGTTGTGTAACAGTGTGAGTAGAGTGAAGTTTTAAAAGGAAGACCACCTGCCTCTCACAGTTTGAAAGTGTGGCGAACTTGATTTTGGGGCAAAATTGCCTGTTTCCATGAAGGGAAGGATTACTGTATGTCTTGTAGGAGAACCACAAAGGTTACAAGAAAGATGCTCAAGCACTTTGTTTAGCAGCTTCAAGTGATTTAGCATTCAAAAGGAACACTGCCTATCTGTCAAGGGTTTGACAGTGTGAGCAAATCCATCTTTGTGCCAATAGACCCTTTCCACTGAATGGAACATGCACTATGTGTCTGGCAAGCAGATGTCAAGGTTTGCAGCAGCAGTTGCAAGCACATTGTTTTCCTGTGAGAGTTGAAATAGCATGTGAAAGGAGTGCTTGCCAAATGAAAGCCTTTGACAATGGAGAATCATTCACTCCTTGAAAAATACCCACTTTCGGCGAAATGCACATTCACTTGTAGCTCAGGGCAGGATGCAGTATGTGAGAGGCAGGAATAGTTTGCCACTTGTCTCCCTATGAGAAATGAGTTACCTGTTGAAAGGAATACTGACTACCCCTCAGTTTATTCATGTGTGAGGAAGATCACCGTTGGGCCAAATAGCTGCCTTCAACTGAATGGAACCAGAACAGTTTAGGATGTATGAAAACCATTCATTCCAGCAGCAAGAGGGTCTCGACTGTTGTTTAAAAGTGAGAATTGAGTGAGCTTTACAAAGGAATACTACCTGTCTCTCAGGCATTTACAGTGTGAAGAAGATTATCTTTGTGCAAAAGAGCCCTGTTTCAATGGAAGGAAGAAGCACTGTTTCTCCTGTAAGAGATGCATAAGTGTTAGAAGCAAGAGGGTCAAGCATCTTGTTAAGCACTATGAATTGAGTTACCTGTTGAATGGAATACTGCCAACTCTCAGTGTTTTCAGGGGGAGGAAAATCAATGTTCTGCTAAATAGCCCCTTTGAAGGGAATGGAGGCATACTGTAGGTCTTGTTAGACAATCATTAATGTTAGAAGGAAGAGGGTCTAGCACCCTGTTAAGCACTGTGAATTGACTTACCTGTTGCAGGGAATACTGTCTAACTCTCAGTGTTTTTATGGGTGGAGGAACCTCAAGTTTGTGCAAAATGACCTCTTTCCAGTCAATGGAACCAGCACTACATCTCTTGGAAAAGAAGTATGAATGTTAGAAGCAGCATTGTCAAGCACCTTGTTTTCCAATGCGAATTGATATACTGCTTTAAAGGAATAATGCCTACAACTCAGCGTTTTCATGGGTGAGCAATACCACCTTTGTGCAAAATACTGCACTTAGAGGGATGGGAAGAATCACTGTCGAACTTCTGAGAGAATCATTAATGTTAGAAAAGAAAGGGTCTACCACCTTGAACAGCATTGTGAACTGAGTTAGCTGGGTAAAGGAATACTGCCTACTTCTCAGCGTTTTCATGGGTGAGGAACCCAACTTTTGCAAAATATCCCATACAAGCGAATGGAAGATTCCTGGTAGCTCTTGTAAGAGACTCATGAATGTTTGAAGCAACAGGGTGTAGCAAGTTGTTTAGCATTGTGAATTGACTTAGCTGTTTAAAGGAATACTGCCTACTTCTCAGAGTTTTCAGGAGTCAGGAACCTCACCTTTGTGCAAAATTGCCTCTGTGAAGTGAATGGAGAAACACTGTTGCTCTTGTATGATATCCATCAATGTTAAAAGGAAGAGGGTCAAGCACATTCTTCAGCTTTGTGAATTGAATGAGTTGTTTAATGGAATACTACTTACCTCTCAGGGTTTTCAGGGATGAGGACTACCAGGATTTTTCAAAATTGCCCCTTTCGAGTGAATGGAAGCTGCACTGTAGGTCTTATAAGAGAGACATTACTGTTAACAGGAAGAGAGCCTAGCACTCTGTTGAGGATTCTCAACTGAGTTAGCTGTTTAAGGACATATTGATACCTCTCAGTGCTTTTATATGTGAGAACCTTCAACTTTGTGCAAAATCTCCTCTTACAACTGACTGGACCCAGCTGTGTGGGTGTTGTAAGAAAAGTATGAATGTTACAAGCAGGAGGGTGAAGCAGCTTGTCTTCGGATGATACGTGAGTAACTTGTTTCCAGGAATACTGTCTACCACTCAGTGTTTTCAAGGATGAGGTATATCACATTTGTGCAACATCACCCCTTTGAAGAGAATGAAAGAAGTTCTGAGGCTCTTCTGAGAAAATTATTTAGGTTGGAAGCAAGAGCGCACAGCAAGTTGTGTAACAGTGTGAGTAGAGTGAAGTTTTAAAAGGAAGACCACCTGCCTCTCACAGTTTGAAAGTGTGGCGAACTTGATTTTGGGGCAAAATTGCCTGTTTCCATGAAGGGAAGGATTACTGTATGTCTTGTAGGAGAACCACAAAGGTTAAAAGAAAGATGCTCAAGCACTTTGTTTAGCAGCTTCAAGTGATTTAGCATTCAAAAGGAACACTGCCTATCTGTCAAGGGTTTGACAGTGTGAGCAAATCCATCTTTGTGCCAATAGACCCTTTCCACTGAATGGAACATGCACTATGTGTCTGGCAAGCAGATGTCAAGGTTTGCAGCAGCAGTTGCAAGCACATTGTTTTCCTGTGAGAGTTGAAATAGCATGTGAAAGGAGTGCTTGCCAAATGAAAGCCTTTGACAATGGAGAATCATTCACTCCTTGAAAAATACCCACTTTCGGCGAAATGCACATTCACTTGTAGCTCAGGGCAGGATGCAGTATGTGAGAGGCAGGAATAGTTTGCCACTTGTCTCCCTATGAGAAATGAGTTACCTGTTGAAAGGAATACTGACTACCCCTCAGTTTATTCATGTGTGAGGAAGATCACCGTTGGGCCAAATAGCTGCCTTCAACTGAATGGAACCAGAACAGTTTAGGATGTATGAAAACCATTCATTCCAGCAGCAAGAGGGTCTCGACTGTTGTTTAAAAGTGAGAATTGAGTGAGCTTTACAAAGGAATACTACCTGTCTCTCAGGCATTTACAGTGTGAAGAAGATTATCTTTGTGCAAAAGAGCCCTGTTTCAATGGAAGGAAGAAGCACTGTTTCTCCTGTAAGAGATGCATAAGTGTTAGAAGCAAGAGGGTCAAGCATCTTGTTAAGCACTATGAATTGAGTTACCTGTTGAATGGAATACTGCCAACTCTCAGTGTTTTCAGGGGGAGGAAAATCAATGTTCTGCTAAATAGCCCCTTTGAAGGGAATGGAGGCATACTGTAGGTCTTGTTAGACAATCATTAATGTTAGAAGGAAGAGGGTCTAGCACCCTGTTAAGCACTGTGAATTGACTTACCTGTTGCAGGGAATACTGTCTAACTCTCAGTGTTTTTATGGGTGGAGGAACCTCAAGTTTGTGCAAAATGACCTCTTTCCAGTCAATGGAACCAGCACTACATCTCTTGGAAAAGAAGTATGAATGTTAGAAGCAGCAGGGTCAAGCACCTTGTTTTCCAATGCGAATTGATATACTGCTTTAAAGGAATAATGCCTACAACTCAGCGTTTTCATGGGTGAACAATACCACCTTTGTGCAAAATACTGCACTTAGAGGGATGGGAAGAATCACTGTCGAACTTCTGAGAGAATCATTAATGTTAGAAAAGAAAGGGTCTACCACCTTGAACAGCATTGTGAACTGAGTTAGCTGGGTAAAGGAATACTGCCTACTTCTCAGCGTTTTCATGGGTGAGGAACCCAACTTTTGCAAAATATCCCATACAAGCGAATGGAAGATTCCTGGTAGCTCTTGTAAGAGACTCATGAATGTTTGAAGCAACAGGGTGTAGCAAGTTGTTTAGCATTGTGAATTGACTTAGCTGTTTAAAGGAATACTGCCTACTTCTCAGAGTTTTCAGGAGTCAGGAACCTCACCTTTGTGCAAAATTGCCTCTGTGAAGTGAATGGAGAAACACTGTTGCTCTTGTATGATATCCATCAATGTTAAAAGGAAGAGGGTCAAGCACATTCTTCAGCTTTGTGAATTGAATGAGTTGTTTAATGGAATACTACTTACCTCTCAGGGTTTTCAGGGATGAGGACTACCAGGATTTTTCAAAATTGCCCCTTTCGAGTGAATGGAAGCTGCACTGTAGGTCTTATAAGAGAGACATTACTGTTAACAGGAAGAGAGCCTAGCACTCTGTTGAGGATTCTCAACTGAGTTAGCTGTTTAAGGACATATTGATACCTCTCAGTGCTTTTATATGTGAGAACCTTCAACTTTGTGCAAAATCTCCTCTTACAACTGACTGGACCCAGCTGTGTGGGTGTTGTAAGAAAAGTATGAATGTTACAAGCAGGAGGGTGAAGCAGCTTGTCTTCGGATGATACGTGAGTAACTTGTTTCCAGGAATACTGTCTACCACTCAGTGTTTTCAAGGATGAGGTATATCACATTTGTGCAACATCACCCCTTTGAAGAGAATGAAAGAAGTTCTGAGGCTCTTCTGAGAAAATTATTTAGGTTGGAAGCAAGAGCGCACAGCAAGTTGTGTAACAGTGTGAGTAGAGTGAAGTTTTAAAAGGAAGACCACCTGCCTCTCACAGTTTGAAAGTGTGGCGAACTTGATTTTGGGGCAAAATTGCCTGTTTCCATGAAGGGAAGGATTACTGTATGTCTTGTAGGAGAACCACAAAGGTTAAAAGAAAGATGCTCAAGCACTTTGTTTAGCAGCTTCAAGTGATTTAGCATTCAAAAAGAACACTGCCTATCTGTCAAGGGTTTGACAGTGTGAGCAAATCCATCTTTGTGCCAATAGACCGTTTCCACTGAATGGAACATGCACTGTGTGTCTGGCAAGCAGATGTCAAGGTTTGCAGCAGCAGTTGCAAGCACATTGTTTTCCTGTGAGAGTTGAATTAGCATGTGAAAGGAGTGCTTGCCAAATGAAAGCCTTTGACAATGGAGAATCATTCACTCCTTGAAAAATACCCACTTTCGGCGAAATGCACATTCACTTGTAGCTCAGGGCAGGATGCAGTATGTGAGAGGCAGGAATAGTTTGCCACTTGTCTCCCTATGAGAAATGAGTTACCTGTTGAAAGGAATACTGACTACCCCTCAGTTTATTCATGTGTGAGGAAGATCACCGTTGGGCCAAATAGCTGCCTTCAACTGAATGGAACCAGAACAGTTTAGGATGTATGAAAACCATTCATTCCAGCAGCAAGAGGGTCTCGACTGTTGTTTAAAAGTGAGAATTGAGTGAGCTTTACAAAGGAATACTACCTGTCTCTCAGGCATTTACAGTGTGAAGAAGATTATCTTTGTGCAAAAGAGCCCTGTTTCAATGGAAGGAAGAAGCACTGTTTCTCCTGTAAGAGATGCATAAGTGTTAGAAGCAAGAGGGTCAAGCATCTTGTTAAGCACTATGAATTGAGTTACCTGTTGAATGGAATACTGCCAACTCTCAGTGTTTTCAGGGGGAGGAAAATCAATGTTCTGCTAAATAGCTCCTTTCAAGGGAATGGAGGCATACTGTAGGTCTTGTTAGACAATCATTAATGTTAGAAGGAAGAGGGTCTAGCACCCTGTTAAGCACTGTGAATTGACTTACCTGTTGAAGGGAATACTGTCTAACTCTCAGTGTTTTTATGGGTGGAGGAACCTCAAGTTTGTGCAAAATGACCTCTTTCCAGTCAATGGAACCAGCACTACATCTCTTGGAAAAGAAGTATGAATGTTAGAAGCAGCAGGGTCAAGCACCTTGTTTTCCAATGCGAATTGATATACTGCTTTAAAGGAATAATGCCTACAACTCAGCGTTTTCATGGGTGAGCAATACCACCTTTGTGCAAAATACTGCACTTAGAGGGATGGGAAGAATCACTGTCGAACTTCTGAGAGAATCATTAATGTTAGAAAAGAAAGGGTCTACCACCTTGAACAGCATTGTGAACTGAGTTAGCTGGGTAAAGGAATACTGCCTCCTTCTCAGCGTTTTCATGGGTGAGGAACCCAACTTTTGCAAAATATCCCATACAAGCGAATGGAAGATTCCTGGTAGCTCTTGTAAGAGACTCATGAATGTTTGAAGCAACAGGGTGTAGCAAGTTGTTTAGCATTGTGAATTGACTTAGCTGTTTAAAGGAATACTGCCTACTTCTCAGAGTTTTCAGGAGTCAGGAACCTCACCTTTGTGCAAAATTGCCTCTGTGAAGTGAATGGAGAAACACTGTTGCTCTTGTATGATATCCATCAATGTTAAAAGGAAGAGGGTCAAGCACATTCTTCAGCTTTGTGAATTGAATGAGTTGTTTAATGGAATACTACTTACCTCTCAGGGTTTTCAGGGATGAGGACTACCAGGATTTTTCAAAATTGCCCCTTTCGAGTGAATGGAAGCTGCACTGTAGGTCTTATAAGAGAGACATTACTGTTAACAGGAAGAGAGCCTAGCACTCTGTTGAGGATTCTCAACTGAGTTAGCTGTTTAAGGACATATTGATACCTCTCAGTGCTTTTATATGTGAGAACCTTCAACTTTGTGCAAAATCTCCTCTTACAACTGACTGGACCCAGCTGTGTGGGTGTTGTAAGAAAAGTATGAATGTTACAAGCAGGAGGGTGAAGCAGCTTGTCTTCGGATGATACGTGAGTAACTTGTTTCCAGGAATACTGTCTACCACTCAGTGTTTTCAAGGATGAGGTATATCACATTTGTGCAACATCACCCCTTTGAAGAGAATGAAAGAAGTTCTGAGGCTCTTCTGAGAAAATTATTTAGGTTGGAAGCAAGAGCGCACAGCAAGTTGTGTAACAGTGTGAGTAGAGTGAAGTTTTAAAAGGAAGACCACCTGCCTCTCACAGTTTGAAAGTGTGGCGAACTTGATTTTGGGGCAAAATTGCCTGTTTCCATGAAGGGAAGGATTACTGTATGTCTTGTAGGAGAACCACAAAGGTTAAAAGAAAGATGCTCAAGCACTTTGTTTAGCAGCTTCAAGTGATTTAGCATTCAAAAAGAACACTGCCTATCTGTCAAGGGTTTGACAGTGTGAGCAAATCCATCTTTGTGCCAATAGACCGTTTCCACTGAATGGAACATGCACTGTGTGTCTGGCAAGCAGATGTCAAGGTTTGCAGCAGCAGTTGCAAGCACATTGTTTTCCTGTGAGAGTTGAATTAGCATGTGAAAGGAGTGCTTGCCAAATGAAAGCCTTTGACAATGGAGAATCATTCACTCCTTGAAAAATACCCACTTTCGGCGAAATGCACATTCACTTGTAGCTCAGGGCAGGATGCAGTATGTGAGAGGCAGGAATAGTTTGCCACTTGTCTCCCTATGAGAAATGAGTTACCTGTTGAAAGGAATACTGACTACCCCTCAGTTTATTCATGTGTGAGGAAGATCACCGTTGGGCCAAATAGCTGCCTTCAACTGAATGGAACCAGAACAGTTTAGGATGTATGAAAACCATTCATTCCAGCAGCAAGAGGGTCTCGACTGTTGTTTAAAAGTGAGAATTGAGTGAGCTTTACAAAGGAATACTACCTGTCTCTCAGGCATTTACAGTGTGAAGAAGATTATCTTTGTGCAAAAGAGCCCTGTTTCAATGGAAGGAAGAAGCACTGTTTCTCCTGTAAGAGATGCATAAGTGTTAGAAGCAAGAGGGTCAAGCATCTTGTTAAGCACTATGAATTGAGTTACCTGTTGAATGGAATACTGCCAACTCTCAGTGTTTTCAGGGGGAGGAAAATCAATGTTCTGCTAAATAGCTCCTTTCAAGGGAATGGAGGCATACTGTAGGTCTTGTTAGACAATCATTAATGTTAGAAGGAAGAGGGTCTAGCACCCTGTTAAGCACTGTGAATTGACTTACCTGTTGAAGGGAATACTGTCTAACTCTCAGTGTTTTTATGGGTGGAGGAACCTCAAGTTTGTGCAAAATGACCTCTTTCCAGTCAATGGAACCAGCACTACATCTCTTGGAAAAGAAGTATGAATGTTAGAAGCAGCATTGTCAAGCACCTTGTTTTCCAATGCGAATTGATATACTGCTTTAAAGGAATAATGCCTACAACTCAGCGTTTTCATGGGTGAGCAATACCACCTTTGTGCAAAATACTGCACTTAGAGGGATGGGAAGAATCACTGTCGAACTTCTGAGAGAATCATTAATGTTAGAAAAGAAAGGGTCTACCACCTTGAACAGCATTGTGAACTGAGTTAGCTGGGTAAAGGAATACTGCCTACTTCTCAGCGTTTTCATGGGTGAGGAACCCAACTTTTGCAAAATATCCCATACAAGCGAATGGAAGATTCCTGGTAGCTCTTGTAAGAGACTCATGAATGTTTGAAGCAACAGGGTGTAGCAAGTTGTTTAGCATTGTGAATTGACTTAGCTGTTTAAAGGAATACTGCCTACTTCTCAGAGTTTTCAGGAGTCAGGAACCTCACCTTTGTGCAAAATTGCCTCTGTGAAGTGAATGGAGAAACACTGTTGCTCTTGTATGATATCCATCAATGTTAAAAGGAAGAGGGTCAAGCACATTCTTCAGCTTTGTGAATTGAATGAGTTGTTTAATGGAATACTACTTACCTCTCAGGGTTTTCAGGGATGAGGACTACCAGGATTTTTCAAAATTGCCCCTTTCGAGTGAATGGAAGCTGCACTGTGGGTCTTATAAGAGAGACATTACTGTTAACAGGAAGAGAGCCTAGCACTCTGTTGAGGATTCTCAACTGATTTAGCTGTTTAAGGACATATTGATACCTCTCAGTGCTTTTATATGTGAGAACCTTCAACTTTGTGCAAAATCTCCTCTTATAACTGACTGGACCCAGCTGTGTGGGTGTTGTAAGAAAAGTATGAATGTTACAAGCAAGAGGGTGAAGCAGCTTGTCTTCGGATGATACGTGAGTAACTTGTTTCCAGGAATACTGTCTACCACTCAGTGTTTTCAAGGATGAGGTATATCACATTTGTGCAACATCACCCCTTTGAAGAGAATGAAAGAAGTTCTGAGGCTCTTCTGAGAAAATTATTTAGGTTGGAAGCAAGAGCGCACAGCAAGTTGTGTAACAGTGTGAGTAGAGTGAAGTTTTAAAAGGAAGACCACCTGCCTCTCACAGTTTGAAAGTGTGGCGAACTTGATTTTGGGGCAAAATTGCCTGTTTCCATGAAGGGAAGGATTACTGTATGTCTTGTAGGAGAACCACAAAGGTTAAAAGAAAGATGCTCAAGCACTTTGTTTAGCAGCTTCAAGTGATTTAGCATTCAAAAAGAACACTGCCTATCTGTCAAGGGTTTGACAGTGTGAGCAAATCCATCTTTGTGCCAATAGACCGTTTCCACTGAATGGAACATGCACTGTGTGTCTGGCAAGCAGATGTCAAGGTTTGCAGCAGCAGTTGCAAGCACATTGTTTTCCTGTGAGAGTTGAATTAGCATGTGAAAGGAGTGCTTGCCAAATGAAAGCCTTTGACAATGGAGAATCATTCACTCCTTGAAAAATACCCACTTTCGGCGAAATGCACATTCACTTGTAGCTCAGGGCAGGATGCAGTATGTGAGAGGCAGGAATAGTTTGCCACTTGTCTCCCTATGAGAAATGAGTTACCTGTTGAAAGGAATACTGACTACCCCTCAGTTTATTCATGTGTGAGGAAGATCACCGTTGGGCCAAATAGCTGCCTTCAACTGAATGGAACCAGAACAGTTTAGGATGTATGAAAACCATTCATTCCAGCAGCAAGAGGGTCTCGACTGTTGTTTAAAAGTGAGAATTGAGTGAGCTTTACAAAGGAATACTACCTGTCTCTCAGGCATTTACAGTGTGAAGAAGATTATCTTTGTGCAAAAGAGCCCTGTTTCAATGGAAGGAAGAAGCACTGTTTCTCCTGTAAGAGATGCATAAGTGTTAGAAGCAAGAGGGTCAAGCATCTTGTTAAGCACTATGAATTGAGTTACCTGTTGAATGGAATACTGCCAACTCTCAGTGTTTTCAGGGGGAGGAAAATCAATGTTCTGCTAAATAGCTCCTTTCAAGGGAATGGAGGCATACTGTAGGTCTTGTTAGACAATCATTAATGTTAGAAGGAAGAGGGTCTAGCACCCTGTTAAGCACTGTGAATTGACTTACCTGTTGAAGGGAATACTGTCTAACTCTCAGTGTTTTTATGGGTGGAGGAACCTCAAGTTTGTGCAAAATGACCTCTTTCCAGTCAATGGAACCAGCACTACATCTCTTGGAAAAGAAGTATGAATGTTAGAAGCAGCAGGGTCAAGCACCTTGTTTTCCAATGCGAATTGATATACTGCTTTAAAGGAATAATGCCTACAACTCAGCGTTTTCATGGGTGAGCAATACCACCTTTGTGCAAAATACTGCACTTAGAGGGATGGGAAGAATCACTGTCGAACTTCTGAGAGAATCATTAATGTTAGAAAAGAAAGGGTCTACCACCTTGAACAGCATTGTGAACTGAGTTAGCTGGGTAAAGGAATACTGCCTCCTTCTCAGCGTTTTCATGGGTGAGGAACCCAACTTTTGCAAAATATCCCATACAAGCGAATGGAAGATTCCTGGTAGCTCTTGTAAGAGACTCATGAATGTTTGAAGCAACAGGGTGTAGCAAGTTGTTTAGCATTGTGAATTGACTTAGCTGTTTAAAGGAATACTGCCTACTTCTCAGAGTTTTCAGGAGTCAGGAACCTCACCTTTGTGCAAAATTGCCTCTGTGAAGTGAATGGAGAAACACTGTTGCTCTTGTATGATATCCATCAATGTTAAAAGGAAGAGGGTCAAGCACATTCTTCAGCTTTGTGAATTGAATGAGTTGTTTAATGGAATACTACTTACCTCTCAGGGTTTTCAGGGATGAGGACTACCAGGATTTTTCAAAATTGCCCCTTTCGAGTGAATGGAAGCTGCACTGTAGGTCTTATAAGAGAGACATTACTGTTAACAGGAAGAGAGCCTAGCACTCTGTTGAGGATTCTCAACTGAGTTAGCTGTTTAAGGACATATTGATACCTCTCAGTGCTTTTATATGTGAGAACCTTCAACTTTGTGCAAAATCTCCTCTTACAACTGACTGGACCCAGCTGTGTGGGTGTTGTAAGAAAAGTATGAATGTTACAAGCAGGAGGGTGAAGCAGCTTGTCTTCGGATGATACGTGAGTAACTTGTTTCCAGGAATACTGTCTACCACTCAGTGTTTTCAAGGATGAGGTATATCACATTTGTGCAACATCACCCCTTTGAAGAGAATGAAAGAAGTTCTGAGGCTCTTCTGAGAAAATTATTTAGGTTGGAAGCAAGAGCGCACAGCAAGTTGTGTAACAGTGTGAGTAGAGTGAAGTTTTAAAAGGAAGACCACCTGCCTCTCACAGTTTGAAAGTGTGGCGAACTTGATTTTGGGGCAAAATTGCCTGTTTCCATGAAGGGAAGGATTACTGTATGTCTTGTAGGAGAACCACAAAGGTTAAAAGAAAGATGCTCAAGCACTTTGTTTAGCAGCTTCAAGTGATTTAGCATTCAAAAAGAACACTGCCTATCTGTCAAGGGTTTGACAGTGTGAGCAAATCCATCTTTGTGCCAATAGACCGTTTCCACTGAATGGAACATGCACTGTGTGTCTGGCAAGCAGATGTCAAGGTTTGCAGCAGCAGTTGCAAGCACATTGTTTTCCTGTGAGAGTTGAATTAGCATGTGAAAGGAGTGCTTGCCAAATGAAAGCCTTTGACAATGGAGAATCATTCACTCCTTGAAAAATACCCACTTTCGGCGAAATGCACATTCACTTGTAGCTCAGGGCAGGATGCAGTATGTGAGAGGCAGGAATAGTTTGCCACTTGTCTCCCTATGAGAAATGAGTTACCTGTTGAAAGGAATACTGACTACCCCTCAGTTTATTCATGTGTGAGGAAGATCACCGTTGGGCCAAATAGCTGCCTTCAACTGAATGGAACCAGAACAGTTTAGGATGTATGAAAACCATTCATTCCAGCAGCAAGAGGGTCTCGACTGTTGTTTAAAAGTGAGAATTGAGTGAGCTTTACAAAGGAATACTACCTGTCTCTCAGGCATTTACAGTGTGAAGAAGATTATCTTTGTGCAAAAGAGCCCTGTTTCAATGGAAGGAAGAAGCACTGTTTCTCCTGTAAGAGATGCATAAGTGTTAGAAGCAAGAGGGTCAAGCATCTTGTTAAGCACTATGAATTGAGTTACCTGTTGAATGGAATACTGCCAACTCTCAGTGTTTTCAGGGGGAGGAAAATCAATGTTCTGCTAAATAGCTCCTTTCAAGGGAATGGAGGCATACTGTAGGTCTTGTTAGACAATCATTAATGTTAGAAGGAAGAGGGTCTAGCACCCTGTTAAGCACTGTGAATTGACTTACCTGTTGAAGGGAATACTGTCTAACTCTCAGTGTTTTTATGGGTGGAGGAACCTCAAGTTTGTGCAAAATGACCTCTTTCCAGTCAATGGAACCAGCACTACATCTCTTGGAAAAGAAGTATGAATGTTAGAAGCAGCATTGTCAAGCACCTTGTTTTCCAATGCGAATTGATATACTGCTTTAAAGGAATAATGCCTACAACTCAGCGTTTTCATGGGTGAGCAATACCACCTTTGTGCAAAATACTGCACTTAGAGGGATGGGAAGAATCACTGTCGAACTTCTGAGAGAATCATTAATGTTAGAAAAGAAAGGGTCTACCACCTTGAACAGCATTGTGAACTGAGTTAGCTGGGTAAAGGAATACTGCCTACTTCTCAGCGTTTTCATGGGTGAGGAACCCAACTTTTGCAAAATATCCCATACAAGCGAATGGAAGATTCCTGGTAGCTCTTGTAAGAGACTCATGAATGTTTGAAGCAACAGGGTGTAGCAAGTTGTTTAGCATTGTGAATTGACTTAGCTGTTTAAAGGAATACTGCCTACTTCTCAGAGTTTTCAGGAGTCAGGAACCTCACCTTTGTGCAAAATTGCCTCTGTGAAGTGAATGGAGAAACACTGTTGCTCTTGTATGATATCCATCAATGTTAAAAGGAAGAGGGTCAAGCACATTCTTCAGCTTTGTGAATTGAATGAGTTGTTTAATGGAATACTACTTACCTCTCAGGGTTTTCAGGGATGAGGACTACCAGGATTTTTCAAAATTGCCCCTTTCGAGTGAATGGAAGCTGCACTGTAGGTCTTATAAGAGAGACATTACTGTTAACAGGAAGAGAGCCTAGCACTCTGTTGAGGATTCTCAACTGAGTTAGCTGTTTAAGGACATATTGATACCTCTCAGTGCTTTTATATGTGAGAACCTTCAACTTTGTGCAAAATCTCCTCTTATAACTGACTGGACCCAGCTGTGTGGGTGTTGTAAGAAAAGTATGAATGTTACAAGCAAGAGGGTGAAGCAGCTTGTCTTCGGATGATACGTGAGTAACTTGTTTCCAGGAATACTGTCTACCACTCAGTGTTTTCAAGGATGAGGTATATCACATTTGTGCAACATCACCCCTTTGAAGAGAATGAAAGAAGTTCTGAGGCTCTTCTGAGAAAATTATTTAGGTTGGAAGCAAGAGCGCACAGCAAGTTGTGTAACAGTGTGAGTAGAGTGAAGTTTTAAAAGGAAGACCACCTGCCTCTCACAGTTTGAAAGTGTGGCAAACTTGATTTTGGGGCAAAATTGCCTGTTTCCATGAAGGGAAGGATTACTGTATGTCTTGTAGGAGAACCACAAAGATTACAAGAAAGATGCTCTAGCACTTTGTTTAGCAGCTTCAAGTGATTTAGCATTCAAAAGGAAGACTGCCTATCTGTCAAGAGTTTGACAGTGTGAGCAAATCCATCTTTGTGCCAATAGACCCTTTCCACTGAATGGAACATGCACTGTGTCTCTTGCCAGCAGGGGTCAAGGTTTGCAGCAGGACTTGCAAGCACATTGTTTTCATGTGAGAGTTGAATTAGCATGTGAAAGGAGTGCTTGCCAAATGAAAGCCTTTGACAATGGAGAATCATTCACTCCTTGAAAAATACCCACTTTCGGCGAAATGCACATACACTTGTAGCTCAGGGCAGGATGCAGTATGTGAGAGGCAGGAATAGTTTGCCACTTGTCTCCCTATGAGAAATGAGTTACCTGTTGAAAGGAATACTGACTACCCCTCAGTTTATTCATGTGTGAGGAAGATCACCGTTGCGCCAAATAGCTGCCTTCAACTGAATGGAACCAGAACAGTTTAGGATGTATGAAAACCATTCATTCCAGCAGCAAGAGGGTCTCGACTGTTGTTTAAAAGTGAGAATTGAGTGAGCTTTACAAAGGAATACTACCTGTCTCTCAGGCTTTTACAGTGTGAAGAAGATTACCTTTGTGGAAAATAGCCCTGTTTCAATGGAAGGAAGAAGCACTGTTTCTCCAGTAAGAGATGCATGTGTTAGAAGCAAGACGGTCAAGCACCTTGTTAAGCATTAGGAATTGAGTTACCTGTTCAATAGTATACTGCCTAACTCTCAGTGTTTTCAGGTGGAGGAAAATCAATGTTCTGCTAAATAGCCCCTTCCAAGGGAATGGAGGCACACTGTAGGTCTTGTAAGACAATCATTAATGTTAGAAGCAAGAGGGTCTAGCACCCTGTTAAGCACTGTGAATTGACTTACCTGTTGAAGGGAATACTGTCTAACTCTCAGTGTTTTTATGGGTGGAGGAACCTGAAGTTTGTGCAAAATTGCCTCTTTCAAGTCAATGGAACCAGCACTAGAACTCTTGGAAGAGAAGTATGAATGTTAGAAGCAGGAGGGTCAAGCACCTTGTTTTCCAATGCGAATTGATATACTGCTTTAAAGGAATAATGCCTACAACTCAGTGTTTTCATGGGTGAGCAATACCACCTTTGTGCAAAATACTGCACTTAGAGGGATGGGAAGAATCACTGTCGAACTTCTGAGAGAATCATTAATGTTAGAAAAGAAAGGGTCTACCACCTTGAACAGCATTGTGAACTGAGTTAGCTGGGTAAAGGAATACTGCCTACTTCTCAGCGTTTTCATGGGTGAGGAACCCAACTTTTGCAAAATATCCCATACAAGCGAATGGAAGATTCCTGGTAGCTCTTGTAAGAGACTCATGAATGTTTGAAGCAACAGGGTGTAGCAAGTTGTTTAGCATTGTGAATTGACTTAGCTGTTTAAAGGAATACTGCCTACTTCTCAGAGTTTTCAGGAGTCAGGAACCTCATCTTTGTGCAAAATTGCCTCTGTGAAGTGAATGGAGAAACACTGTTGCTCTTGTATGATATCCATCAATGTTAAAAGGAAGAGGGTCAAGCACATTCTTCAGCTTTGTGAATTGAATGAGTTGTTTAATGGAATACTACTTACCTCTCAGGGTTTTCAGGGATGAGGACTACCAGGATTTTTCAAAATTGCCCCTTTCGAGTGAATGGAAGCTGCACTGTAGGTCTTATAAGAGAGACATTACTGTTAACAGGAAGAGAGCCTAGCACTCTGTTGAGGATTCTCAACTGAGTTAGCTGTTTAAGGACATATTGATACCTCTCAGTGCTTTTATATGTGAGAACCTTCAACTTTGTGCAAAATCTCCTCTTACAACTGACTGGACCCAGCTGTGTGGGTGTTGTAAGAAAAGTATGAATGTTACAAGCAGGAGGGTGAAGCAGCTTGTCTTCGGATGATACGTGAGTAACTTGTTTCCAGGAATACTGTCTACCACTCAGTGTTTTCAAGGATGAGGTATATCACATTTGTGCAACATCACCCCTTTGAAGAGAATGAAAGAAGTTCTGAGGCTCTTCTGAGAAAATTATTTAGGTTGGAAGCAAGAGCGCACAGCAAGTTGTGTAACAGTGTGAGTAGAGTGAAGTTTTAAAAGGAAGACCACCTGCCTCTCACAGTTTGAAAGTGTGGCGAACTTGATTTTGGGGCAAAATTGCCTGTTTCCATGAAGGGAAGGATTACTGTATGTCTTGTAGGAGAACCACAAAGGTTACAAGAAAGATGCTCAAGCACTTTGTTTAGCAGCTTCAAGTGATTTAGCATTCAAAAGGAACACTGCCTATCTGTCAAGGGTTTGACAGTGTGAGCAAATCCATCTTTGTGCCAATAGACCCTTTCCACTGAATGGAACATGCACTATGTGTCTGGCAAGCAGATGTCAAGGTTTGCAGCAGCAGTTGCAAGCACATTGTTTTCCTGTGAGAGTTGAAATAGCATGTGAAAGGAGTGCTTGCCAAATGAAAGCCTTTGACAATGGAGAATCATTCACTCCTTGAAAAATACCCACTTTCGGCGAAATGCACATTCACTTGTAGCTCAGGGCAGGATGCAGTATGTGAGAGGCAGGAATAGTTTGCCACTTGTCTCCCTATGAGAAATGAGTTACCTGTTGAAAGGAATACTGACTACCCTCAGTTTATTCATGTGTGAGGAAGATCACCGTTGGGCCAAATAGCTGCCTTCAACTGAATGGAACCAGAACAGTTTAGGATGTATGAAAACCATTCATTCCAGCAGCAAGAGGGTCTCGACTGTTGTTTAAAAGTGAGAATTGAGTGAGCTTTACAAAGGAATACTACCTGTCTCTCAGGCATTTACAGTGTGAAGAAGATTATCTTTGTGCAAAAGAGCCCTGTTTCAATGGAAGGAAGAAGCACTGTTTCTCCTGTAAGAGATGCATAAGTGTTAGAAGCAAGAGGGTCAAGCATCTTGTTAAGCACTATGAATTGAGTTACCTGTTGAATGGAATACTGCCAACTCTCAGTGTTTTCAGGGGGAGGAAAATCAATGTTCTGCTAAATAGCTCCTTTCAAGGGAATGGAGGCATACTGTAGGTCTTGTTAGACAATCATTAATGTTAGAAGGAAGAGGGTCTAGCACCCTGTTAAGCACTGTGAATTGACTTACCTGTTGAAGGGAATACTGTCTAACTCTCAGTGTTTTTATTGGTGGAGGAACCTCAAGTTTGTGCAAAATGACCTCTTTCCAGTCAATGGAACCAGCACTACATCTCTTGGAAAAGAAGTATGAATGTTAGAAGCAGCAGGGTCAAGCACCTTGTTTTCCAATGCGAATTGATATACTGCTTTAAAGGAATAATGCCTACAACTCAGCGTTTTCATGGGTGAGCAATACCACCTTTGTGCAAAATACTGCACTTAGAGGGATGGGAAGAATCACTGTCGAACTTCTGAGAGAATCATTAATGTTAGAAAAGAAAGGGTCTACCACCTTGAACAGCATTGTGAACTGAGTTAGCTGGGTAAAGGAATACTGCCTCCTTCTCAGCGTTTTCATGGGTGAGGAACCCAACTTTTGCAAAATATCCCATACAAGCGAATGGAAGATTCCTGGTAGCTCTTGTAAGAGACTCATGAATGTTTGAAGCAACAGGGTGTAGCAAGTTGTTTAGCATTGTGAATTGACTTAGCTGTTTAAAGGAATACTGCCTACTTCTCAGAGTTTTCAGGAGTCAGGAACCTCACCTTTGTGCAAAATTGCCTCTGTGAAGTGAATGGAGAAACACTGTTGCTCTTGTATGATATCCATCAATGTTAAAAGGAAGAGGGTCAAGCACATTCTTCAGCTTTGTGAATTGAATGAGTTGTTTAATGGAATACTACTTACCTCTCAGGGTTTTCAGGGATGAGGACTACCAGGATTTTTCAAAATTGCCCCTTTCGAGTGAATGGAAGCTGCACTGTAGGTCTTATAAGAGAGACATTACTGTTAACAGGAAGAGAGCCTAGCACTCTGTTGAGGATTCTCAACTGAGTTAGCTGTTTAAGGACATATTGATACCTCTCAGTGCTTTTATATGTGAGAACCTTCAACTTTGTGCAAAATCTCCTCTTACAACTGACTGGACCCAGCTGTGTGGGTGTTGTAAGAAAAGTATGAATGTTACAAGCAGGAGGGTGAAGCAGCTTGTCTTCGGATGATACGTGAGTAACTTGTTTCCAGGAATACTGTCTACCACTCAGTGTTTTCAAGGATGAGGTATATCACATTTGTGCAACATCACCCCTTTGAAGAGAATGAAAGAAGTTCTGAGGCTCTTCTGAGAAAATTATTTAGGTTGGAAGCAAGAGCGCACAGCAAGTTGTGTAACAGTGTGAGTAGAGTGAAGTTTTAAAAGGAAGACCACCTGCCTCTCACAGTTTGAAAGTGTGGCGAACTTGATTTTGGGGCAAAATTGCCTGTTTCCATGAAGGGAAGGATTACTGTATGTCTTGTAGGAGAACCACAAAGGTTAAAAGAAAGATGCTCAAGCACTTTGTTTAGCAGCTTCAAGTGATTTAGCATTCAAAAAGAACACTGCCTATCTGTCAAGGGTTTGACAGTGTGAGCAAATCCATCTTTGTGCCAATAGACCGTTTCCACTGAATGGAACATGCACTGTGTGTCTGGCAAGCAGATGTCAAGGTTTGCAGCAGCAGTTGCAAGCACATTGTTTTCCTGTGAGAGTTGAATTAGCATGTGAAAGGAGTGCTTGCCAAATGAAAGCCTTTGACAATGGAGAATCATTCACTCCTTGAAAAATACCCACTTTCGGCGAAATGCACATTCACTTGTAGCTCAGGGCAGGATGCAGTATGTGAGAGGCAGGAATAGTTTGCCACTTGTCTCCCTATGAGAAATGAGTTACCTGTTGAAAGGAATACTGACTACCCCTCAGTTTATTCATGTGTGAGGAAGATCACCGTTGGGCCAAATAGCTGCCTTCAACTGAATGGAACCAGAACAGTTTAGGATGTATGAAAACCATTCATTCCAGCAGCAAGAGGGTCTCGACTGTTGTTTAAAAGTGAGAATTGAGTGAGCTTTACAAAGGAATACTACCTGTCTCTCAGGCATTTACAGTGTGAAGAAGATTATCTTTGTGCAAAAGAGCCCTGTTTCAATGGAAGGAAGAAGCACTGTTTCTCCTGTAAGAGATGCATAAGTGTTAGAAGCAAGAGGGTCAAGCATCTTGTTAAGCACTATGAATTGAGTTACCTGTTGAATGGAATACTGCCAACTCTCAGTGTTTTCAGGGGGAGGAAAATCAATGTTCTGCTAAATAGCTCCTTTCAAGGGAATGGAGGCATACTGTAGGTCTTGTTAGACAATCATTAATGTTAGAAGGAAGAGGGTCTAGCACCCTGTTAAGCACTGTGAATTGACTTACCTGTTGAAGGGAATACTGTCTAACTCTCAGTGTTTTTATGGGTGGAGGAACCTCAAGTTTGTGCAAAATGACCTCTTTCCAGTCAATGGAACCAGCACTACATCTCTTGGAAAAGAAGTATGAATGTTAGAAGCAGCATTGTCAAGCACCTTGTTTTCCAATGCGAATTGATATACTGCTTTAAAGGAATAATGCCTACAACTCAGCGTTTTCATGGGTGAGCAATACCACCTTTGTGCAAAATACTGCACTTAGAGGGATGGGAAGAATCACTGTCGAACTTCTGAGAGAATCATTAATGTTAGAAAAGAAAGGGTCTACCACCTTGAACAGCATTGTGAACTGAGTTAGCTGGGTAAAGGAATACTGCCTACTTCTCAGCGTTTTCATGGGTGAGGAACCCAACTTTTGCAAAATATCCCATACAAGCGAATGGAAGATTCCTGGTAGCTCTTGTAAGAGACTCATGAATGTTTGAAGCAACAGGGTGTAGCAAGTTGTTTAGCATTGTGAATTGACTTAGCTGTTTAAAGGAATACTGCCTACTTCTCAGAGTTTTCAGGAGTCAGGAACCTCACCTTTGTGCAAAATTGCCTCTGTGAAGTGAATGGAGAAACACTGTTGCTCTTGTATGATATCCATCAATGTTAAAAGGAAGAGGGTCAAGCACATTCTTCAGCTTTGTGAATTGAATGAGTTGTTTAATGGAATACTACTTACCTCTCAGGGTTTTCAGGGATGAGGACTACCAGGATTTTTCAAAATTGCCCCTTTCGAGTGAATGGAAGCTGCACTGTAGGTCTTATAAGAGAGACATTACTGTTAACAGGAAGAGAGCCTAGCACTCTGTTGAGGATTCTCAACTGAGTTAGCTGTTTAAGGACATATTGATACCTCTCAGTGCTTTTATATGTGAGAACCTTCAACTTTGTGCAAAATCTCCTCTTACAACTGACTGGACCCAGCTGTGTGGGTGTTGTAAGAAAAGTATGAATGTTACAAGCAGGAGGGTGAAGCAGCTTGTCTTCGGATGATACGTGAGTAACTTGTTTCCAGGAATACTGTCTACCACTCAGTGTTTTCAAGGATGAGGTATATCACATTTGTGCAACATCACCCCTTTGAAGAGAATGAAAGAAGTTCTGAGGCTCTTCTGAGAAAATTATTTAGGTTGGAAGCAAGAGCGCACAGCAAGTTGTGTAACAGTGTGAGTAGAGTGAAGTTTTAAAAGGAAGACCACCTGCCTCTCACAGTTTGAAAGTGTGGCGAACTTGATTTTGGGGCAAAATTGCCTGTTTCCATGAAGGGAAGGATTACTGTATGTCTTGTAGGAGAACCACAAAGGTTAAAAGAAAGATGCTCAAGCACTTTGTTTAGCAGCTTCAAGTGATTTAGCATTCAAAAGGAACACTGCCTATCTGTCAAGGGTTTGACAGTGTGAGCAAATCCATCTTTGTGCCAATAGACCCTTTCCACTGAATGGAACATGCACTATGTGTCTGGCAAGCAGATGTCAAGGTTTGCAGCAGCAGTTGCAAGCACATTGTTTTCCTGTGAGAGTTGAAATAGCATGTGAAAGGAGTGCTTGCCAAATGAAAGCCTTTGACAATGGAGAATCATTCACTCCTTGAAAAATACCCACTTTCGGCGAAATGCACATTCACTTGTAGCTCAGGGCAGGATGCAGTATGTGAGAGGCAGGAATAGTTTGCCACTTGTCTCCCTATGAGAAATGAGTTACCTGTTGAAAGGAATACTGACTACCCCTCAGTTTATTCATGTGTGAGGAAGATCACCGTTGGGCCAAATAGCTGCCTTCAACTGAATGGAACCAGAACAGTTTAGGATGTATGAAAACCATTCATTCCAGCAGCAAGAGGGTCTCGACTGTTGTTTAAAAGTGAGAATTGAGTGAGCTTTACAAAGGAATACTACCTGTCTCTCAGGCATTTACAGTGTGAAGAAGATTATCTTTGTGCAAAAGAGCCCTGTTTCAATGGAAGGAAGAAGCACTGTTTCTCCTGTAAGAGATGCATAAGTGTTAGAAGCAAGAGGGTCAAGCATCTTGTTAAGCACTATGAATTGAGTTACCTGTTGAATGGAATACTGCCAACTCTCAGTGTTTTCAGGGGGAGGAAAATCAATGTTCTGCTAAATAGCCCCTTTGAAGGGAATGGAGGCATACTGTAGGTCTTGTTAGACAATCATTAATGTTAGAAGGAAGAGGGTCTAGCACCCTGTTAAGCACTGTGAATTGACTTACCTGTTGAAGGGAATACTGTCTAACTCTCAGTGTTTTTATGGGTGGAGGAACCTCAAGTTTGTGCAAAATGACCTCTTTCCAGTCAATGGAACCAGCACTACATCTCTTGGAAAAGAAGTATGAATGTTAGAAGCAGCATTGTCAAGCACCTTGTTTTCCAATGCGAATTGATATACTGCTTTAAAGGAATAATGCCTACATCTCAGCGTTTTCATGGGTGAGCAATACCACCTTTGTGCAAAATACTGCACTTAGAGGGATGGGAAGAATCACTGTCGAACTTCTGAGAGAATCATTAATGTTAGAAAAGAAAGGGTCTACCACCTTGAATAGCATTGTGAACTGAGTTAGCTGGGTAAAGGAATACTGCCTACTTCTCAGCGTTTTCATGGGTGAGGAACCCAACTTTTGCAAAATATCCCATACAAGCGAATGGAAGATTCCTGGTAGCTCTTGTAAGAGACTCATGAATGTTTGAAGCAACAGGGTGTAGCAAGTTGTTTAGCATTGTGAATTGACTTAGCTGTTTAAAGGAATACTGCCTACTTCTCAGAGTTTTCAGGAGTCAGGAACCTCACCTTTGTGCAAAATTGCCTCTGTGAAGTGAATGGAGAAACACTGTTGCTCTTGTATGATATCCATCAATGTTAAAAGGAAGAGGGTCAAGCACATTCTTCAGCTTTGTGAATTGAATGAGTTGTTTAATGGAATACTACTTACCTCTCAGGGTTTTCAGGGATGAGGACTACCAGGATTTTTCAAAATTGCCCCTTTCGAGTGAATGGAAGCTGCACTGTAGGTCTTATAAGAGAGACATTACTGTTAACAGGAAGAGAGCCTAGCACTCTGTTGAGGATTCTCAACTGAGTTAGCTGTTTAAGGACATATTGATACCTCTCAGTGCTTTTATATGTGAGAACCTTCAACTTTGTGCAAAATCTCCTCTTACAACTGACTGGACCCAGCTGTGTGGGTGTTGTAAGAAAAGTATGAATGTTACAAGCAGGAGGGTGAAGCAGCTTGTCTTCGGATGATACGTGAGTAACTTGTTTCCAGGAATACTGTCTACCACTCAGTGTTTTCAAGGATGAGGTATATCACATTTGTGCAACATCACCCCTTTGAAGAGAATGAAAGAAGTTCTGAGGCTCTTCTGAGAAAATTATTTAGGTTGGAAGCAAGAGCGCACAGCAAGTTGTGTAACAGTGTGAGTAGAGTGAAGTTTTAAAAGGAAGACCACCTGCCTCTCACAGTTTGAAAGTGTGGCGAACTTGATTTTGGGGCAAAATTGCCTGTTTCCATGAAGGGAAGGATTACTGTATGTCTTGTAGGAGAACCACAAAGGTTAAAAGAAAGATGCTCAAGCACTTTGTTTAGCAGCTTCAAGTGATTTAGCATTCAAAAAGAACACTGCCTATCTGTCAAGGGTTTGACAGTGTGAGCAAATCCATCTTTGTGCCAATAGACCGTTTCCACTGAATGGAACATGCACTGTGTGTCTGGCAAGCAGATGTCAAGGTTTGCAGCAGCAGTTGCAAGCACATTGTTTTCCTGTGAGAGTTGAATTAGCATGTGAAAGGAGTGCTTGCCAAATGAAAGCCTTTGACAATGGAGAATCATTCACTCCTTGAAAAATACCCACTTTCGGCGAAATGCACATTCACTTGTAGCTCAGGGCAGGATGCAGTATGTGAGAGGCAGGAATAGTTTGCCACTTGTCTCCCTATGAGAAATGAGTTACCTGTTGAAAGGAATACTGACTACCCCTCAGTTTATTCATGTGTGAGGAAGATCACCGTTGGGCCAAATAGCTGCCTTCAACTGAATGGAACCAGAACAGTTTAGGATGTATGAAAACCATTCATTCCAGCAGCAAGAGGGTCTCGACTGTTGTTTAAAAGTGAGAATTGAGTGAGCTTTACAAAGGAATACTACCTGTCTCTCAGGCATTTACAGTGTGAAGAAGATTATCTTTGTGCAAAAGAGCCCTGTTTCAATGGAAGGAAGAAGCACTGTTTCTCCTGTAAGAGATGCATAAGTGTTAGAAGCAAGAGGGTCAAGCATCTTGTTAAGCACTATGAATTGAGTTACCTGTTGAATGGAATACTGCCAACTCTCAGTGTTTTCAGGGGGAGGAAAATCAATGTTCTGCTAAATAGCTCCTTTCAAGGGAATGGAGGCATACTGTAGGTCTTGTTAGACAATCATTAATGTTAGAAGGAAGAGGGTCTAGCACCCTGTTAAACACTGTGAATTGACTTACCTGTTGAAGGGAATACTGTCTAACTCTCAGTGTTTTTATGGGTGGAGGAACCTCAAGTTTGTGCAAAATGACCTCTTTCCAGTCAATGGAACCAGCACTACATCTCTTGGAAAAGAAGTATGAATGTTAGAAGCAGCATTGTCAAGCACCTTGTTTTCCAATGCGAATTGATATACTGCTTTAAAGGAATAATGCCTACAACTCAGCGTTTTCATGGGTGAGCAATACCACCTTTGTGCAAAATACTGCACTTAGAGGGATGGGAAGAATCACTGTCGAACTTCTGAGAGAATCATTAATGTTAGAAAAGAAAGGGTCTACCACCTTGAACAGCATTGTGAACTGAGTTAGCTGGGTAAAGGAATACTGCCTACTTCTCAGCGTTTTCATGGGTGAGGAACCCAACTTTTGCAAAATATCCCATACAAGCGAATGGAAGATTCCTGGTAGCTCTTGTAAGAGACTCATGAATGTTTGAAGCAACAGGGTGTAGCAAGTTGTTTAGCATTGTGAATTGACTTAGCTGTTTAAAGGAATACTGCCTACTTCTCAGAGTTTTCAGGAGTCAGGAACCTCACCTTTGTGCAAAATTGCCTCTGTGAAGTGAATGGAGAAACACTGTTGCTCTTGTATGATATCCATCAATGTTAAAAGGAAGAGGGTCAAGCACATTCTTCAGCTTTGTGAATTGAATGAGTTGTTTAATGGAATACTACTTACCTCTCAGGGTTTTCAGGGATGAGGACTACCAGGATTTTTCAAAATTGCCCCTTTCGAGTGAATGGAAGCTGCACTGTAGGTCTTATAAGAGAGACATTACTGTTAACAGGAAGAGAGCCTAGCACTCTGTTGAGGATTCTCAACTGAGTTAGCTGTTTAAGGACATATTGATACCTCTCAGTGCTTTTATATGTGAGAACCTTCAACTTTGTGCAAAATCTCCTCTTACAACTGACTGGACCCAGCTGTGTGGGTGTTGTAAGAAAAGTATGAATGTTACAAGCAGGAGGGTGAAGCAGCTTGTCTTCGGATGATACGTGAGTAACTTGTTTCCAGGAATACTGTCTACCACTCAGTGTTTTCAAGGATGAGGTATATCACATTTGTGCAACATCACCCCTTTGAAGAGAATGAAAGAAGTTCTGAGGCTCTTCTGAGAAAATTATTTAGGTTGGAAGCAAGAGCGCACAGCAAGTTGTGTAACAGTGTGAGTAGAGTGAAGTTTTAAAAGGAAGACCACCTGCCTCTCACAGTTTGAAAGTGTGGCGAACTTGATTTTGGGGCAAAATTGCCTGTTTCCATGAAGGGAAGGATTACTGTATGTCTTGTAGGAGAACCACAAAGGTTAAAAGAAAGATGCTCAAGCACTTTGTTTAGCAGCTTCAAGTGATTTAGCATTCAAAAAGAACACTGCCTATCTGTCAAGGGTTTGACAGTGTGAGCAAATCCATCTTTGTGCCAATAGACCGTTTCCACTGAATGGAACATGCACTGTGTGTCTGGCAAGCAGATGTCAAGGTTTGCAGCAGCAGTTGCAAGCACATTGTTTTCCTGTGAGAGTTGAATTAGCATGTGAAAGGAGTGCTTGCCAAATGAAAGCCTTTGACAATGGAGAATCATTCACTCCTTGAAAAATACCCACTTTCGGCGAAATGCACATTCACTTGTAGCTCAGGGCAGGATGCAGTATGTGAGAGGCAGGAATAGTTTGCCGCTTGTCTCCCTATGAGAAATGAGTTACCTGTTGAAAGGAATACTGACTACCCCTCAGTTTATTCATGTGTGAGGAAGATCACCGTTGGGCCAAATAGCTGCCTTCAACTGAATGGAACCAGAACAGTTTAGGATGTATGAAAACCATTCATTCCAGCAGCAAGAGGGTCTCGACTGTTGTTTAAAAGTGAGAATTGAGTGAGCTTTACAAAGGAATACTACCTGTCTCTCAGGCATTTACAGTGTGAAGAAGATTATCTTTGTGCAAAAGAGCCCTGTTTCAATGGAAGGAAGAAGCACTGTTTCTCCTGTAAGAGATGCATAAGTGTTAGAAGCAAGAGGGTCAAGCATCTTGTTAAGCACTATGAATTGAGTTACCTGTTGAATGGAATACTGCCAACTCTCAGTGTTTTCAGGGGGAGGAAAATCAATGTTCTGCTAAATAGCTCCTTTCAAGGGAATGGAGGCATACTGTAGGTCTTGTTAGACAATCATTAATGTTAGAAGGAAGAGGGTCTAGCACCCTGTTAAGCACTGTGAATTGACTTACCTGTTGAAGGGAATACTGTCTAACTCTCAGTGTTTTTATGGGTGGAGGAACCTCAAGTTTGTGCAAAATGACCTCTTTCCAGTCAATGGAACCAGCACTACATCTCTTGGAAAAGAAGTATGAATGTTAGAAGCAGCAGGGTCAAGCACCTTGTTTTCCAATGCGAATTGATATACTGCTTTAAAGGAATAATGCCTACAACTCAGCGTTTTCATGGGTGAGCAATACCACCTTTGTGCAAAATACTGCACTTAGAGGGATGGGAAGAATCACTGTCGAACTTCTGAGAGAATCATTAATGTTAGAAAAGAAAGGGTCTACCACCTTGAACAGCATTGTGAACTGAGTTAGCTGGGTAAAGGAATACTGCCTACCTCTCAGCGTTTTCATGGGTGAGGAACCCAACTTTTGCAAAATATCCCATACAAGCGAATGGAAGATTCCTGGTAGCTCTTGTAAGAGACTCATGAATGTTTGAAGCAACAGGGTGTAGCAAGTTGTTTAGCATTGTGAATTGACTTAGCTGTTTAAAGGAATACTGCCTACTTCTCAGAGTTTTCAGGAGTCAGGAACCTCACCTTTGTGCAAAATTGCCTCTGTGAAGTGAATGGAGAAACACTGTTGCTCTTGTATGATATCCATCAATGTTAAAAGGAAGATGGTCAAGCACATTCTTCAGCTTTGTGAATTGAATGAGTTGTTTAATGGAATACTACTTACCTCTCAGGGTTTTTAGGGATGAGGACTACCAGGATTTTTCAAAATTGCCCCATTCGAGTGAATGGAAGCTGCACTGTAGGTCTTATAAGAGAGACATTACTGTTAACAGGAAGAGAGCCTAGCACTCTGTTGAGGATTCTCAACTGAGTTAGCTGTTTAAGGACATATTGATACCTCTCAGTGCTTTTATATGTGAGAACCTTCAACTTTGTGCAAAATCTCCTCTTATAACTGACTGGACCCAGCTGTGTGGGTGTTGTAAGAAAAGTATGAATGTTACAAGCAAGAGGGTGAAGCAGCTTGTCTTCGGATGATACGTGAGTAACTTGTTTCCAGGAATACTGTCTACCACTCAGTGTTTTCAAGGATGAGGTATATCACATTTGTGCAACATCACCCCTTTGAAGAGAATGAAAGAAGTTCTGAGGCTCTTCTGAGAAAATTATTTAGGTTGGAAGCAAGAGCGCACAGCAAGTTGTGTAACAGTGTGAGTAGAGTGAAGTTTTAAAAGGAAGACCACCTGCCTCTCACAGTTTGAAAGTGTGGCGAACTTGATTTTGGGGCAAAATTGCCTGTTTCCATGAAGGGAAGGATTACTGTATGTCTTGTAGGAGAACCACAAAGATTACAAGAAAGATGCTCTAGCACTTTGTTTAGCAGCTTCAAGTGATTTAGCATTCAAAAGGAAGACTGCCTATCTGTCAAGAGTTTGACAGTGTGAGCAAATCCATCTTTGTGCCAATAGACCCTTTCCACTGAATGGAACATGCACTGTGTCTCTTGCCAGCAGGGGTCAAGGTTTGCAGCAGGACTTGCAAGCACATTGTTTTCATGTGAGAGTTGAATTAGCATGTGAAAGGAGTGCTTGCCAAATGAAAGCCTTTGACAATGGAGAATCATTCACTCCTTGAAAAATACCCACTTTCGGCGAAATGCACATACACTTGTAGCTCAGGGCAGGATGCAGTATGTGAGAGGCAGGAATAGTTTGCCACTTGTCTCCCTATGAGAAATGAGTTACCTGTTGAAAGGAATACTGACTACCCCTCAGTTTATTCATGTGTGAGGAAGATCACCGTTGGGCCAAATAGCTGCCTTCAACTGAATGGAACCAGAACAGTTTAGGATGTATGAAAACCATTCATTCCAGCAGCAAGAGGGTCTCGACTGTTGTTTAAAAGTGAGAATTGAGTGAGCTTTACAAAGGAATACTACCTGTCTCTCAGGCTTTTACAGTGTGAAGAAGATTACCTTTGTGGAAAATAGCCCTGTTTCAATGGAAGGAAGAAGCACTGTTTCTCCAGTAAGAGATGCATGTGTTAGAAGCAAGACGGTCAAGCACCTTGTTAAGCATTAGGAATTGAGTTACCTGTTCAATAGTATACTGCCTAACTCTCAGTGTTTTCAGGTGGAGGAAAATCAATGTTCTGCTAAATAGCCCCTTCCAAGGGAATGGAGGCACACTGTAGGTCTTGTAAGACAATCATTAATGTTAGAAGCAAGAGGGTCTAGCACCCTGTTAAGCACTGTGAATTGACTTACCTGTTGAAGGGAATACTGTCTAACTCTCAGTGTTTTTATGGGTGGAGGAACCTGAAGTTTGTGCAAAATTGCCTCTTTCAAGTCAATGGAACCAGCACTAGAACTCTTGGAAGAGAAGTATGAATGTTAGAAGCAGGAGGGTCAAGCACCTTGTTTTCCAATGCGAATTGATATACTGCTTTAAAGGAATAATGCCTACAACTCAGTGTTTTCATGGGTGAGCAATACCACCTTTGTGCAAAATACTGCACTTAGAGGGATGGGAAGAATCACTGTCGAACTTCTGAGAGAATCATTAATGTTAGAAAAGAAAGGGTCTACCACCTTGAACAGCATTGTGAACTGAGTTAGCTGGGTAAAGGAATACTGCCTACTTCTCAGCGTTTTCATGGGTGAGGAACCCAACTTTTGCAAAATATCCCATACAAGCGAATGGAAGATTCCTGGTAGCTCTTGTAAGAGACTCATGAATGTTTGAAGCAACAGGGTGTAGCAAGTTGTTTAGCATTGTGAATTGACTTAGCTGTTTAAAGGAATACTGCCTACTTCTCAGAGTTTTCAGGAGTCAGGAACCTCACCTTTGTGCAAAATTGCCTCTGTGAAGTGAATGGAGAAACACTGTTGCTCTTGTATGATATCCATCAATGTTAAAAGGAAGAGGGTCAAGCACATTCTTCAGCTTTGTGAATTGAATGAGTTGTTTAATGGAATACTACTTACCTCTCAGGGTTTTCAGGGATGAGGACTACCAGGATTTTTCAAAATTGCCCCTTTCGAGTGAATGGAAGCTGCACTGTAGGTCTTATAAGAGAGACATTACTGTTAACAGGAAGAGAGCCTAGCACTCTGTTGAGGATTCTCAACTGAGTTAGCTGTTTAAGGACATATTGATACCTCTCAGTGCTTTTATATGTGAGAACCTTCAACTTTGTGCAAAATCTCCTCTTACAACTGACTGGACCCAGCTGTGTGGGTGTTGTAAGAAAAGTATGAATGTTACAAGCAGGAGGGTGAAGCAGCTTGTCTTCGGATGATACGTGAGTAACTTGTTTCCAGGAATACTGTCTACCACTCAGTGTTTTCAAGGATGAGGTATATCACATTTGTGCAACATCACCCCTTTGAAGAGAATGAAAGAAGTTCTGAGGCTCTTCTGAGAAAATTATTTAGGTTGGAAGCAAGAGCGCACAGCAAGTTGTGTAACAGTGTGAGTAGAGTGAAGTTTTAAAAGGAAGACCACCTGCCTCTCACAGTTTGAAAGTGTGGCGAACTTGATTTTGGGGCAAAATTGCCTGTTTCCATGAAGGGAAGGATTACTGTATGTCTTGTAGGAGAACCACAAAGGTTACAAGAAAGATGCTCAAGCACTTTGTTTAGCAGCTTCAAGTGATTTAGCATTCAAAAGGAACACTGCCTATCTGTCAAGGGTTTGACAGTGTGAGCAAATCCATCTTTGTGCCAATAGACCCTTTCCACTGAATGGAACATGCACTATGTGTCTGGCAAGCAGATGTCAAGGTTTGCAGCAGCAGTTGCAAGCACATTGTTTTCCTGTGAGAGTTGAAATAGCATGTGAAAGGAGTGCTTGCCAAATGAAAGCCTTTGACAATGGAGAATCATTCACTCCTTGAAAAATACCCACTTTCGGCGAAATGCACATTCACTTGTAGCTCAGGGCAGGATGCAGTATGTGAGAGGCAGGAATAGTTTGCCACTTGTCTCCCTATGAGAAATGAGTTACCTGTTGAAAGGAATACTGACTACCCCTCAGTTTATTCATGTGTGAGGAAGATCACCGTTGGGCCAAATAGCTGCCTTCAACTGAATGGAACCAGAACAGTTTAGGATGTATGAAAACCATTCATTCCAGCAGCAAGAGGGTCTCGACTGTTGTTTAAAAGTGAGAATTGAGTGAGCTTTACAAAGGAATACTACCTGTCTCTCAGGCATTTACAGTGTGAAGAAGATTATCTTTGTGCAAAAGAGCCCTGTTTCAATGGAAGGAAGAAGCACTGTTTCTCCTGTAAGAGATGCATAAGTGTTAGAAGCAAGAGGGTCAAGCATCTTGTTAAGCACTATGAATTGAGTTACCTGTTGAATGGAATACTGCCAACTCTCAGTGTTTTCAGGGGGAGGAAAATCAATGTTCTGCTAAATAGCCCCTTTGAAGGGAATGGAGGCATACTGTAGGTCTTGTTAGACAATCATTAATGTTAGAAGGAAGAGGGTCTAGCACCCTGTTAAGCACTGTGAATTGACTTACCTGTTGAAGGGAATACTGTCTAACTCTCAGTGTTTTTATGGGTGGAGGAACCTCAAGTTTGTGCAAAATGACCTCTTTCCAGTCAATGGAACCAGCACTACATCTCTTGGAAAAGAAGTATGAATGTTAGAAGCAGCATTGTCAAGCACCTTGTTTTCCAATGCGAATTGATATACTGCTTTAAAGGAATAATGCCTACAACTCAGCGTTTTCATGGGTGAGCAATACCACCTTTGTGCAAAATACTGCACTTAGAGGGATGGGAAGAATCACTGTCGAACTTCTGAGAGAATCATTAATGTTAGAAAAGAAAGGGTCTACCACCTTGAACAGCATTGTGAACTGAGTTAGCTGGGTAAAGGAATACTGCCTACTTCTCAGCGTTTTCATGGGTGAGGAACCCAACTTTTGCAAAATATCCCATACAAGCGAATGGAAGATTCCTGGTAGCTCTTGTAAGAGACTCATGAATGTTTGAAGCAACAGGGTGTAGCAAGTTGTTTAGCATTGTGAATTGACTTAGCTGTTTAAAGGAATACTGCCTACTTCTCAGAGTTTTCAGGAGTCAGGAACCTCACCTTTGTGCAAAATTGCCTCTGTGAAGTGAATGGAGAAACACTGTTGCTCTTGTATGATATCCATCAATGTTAAAAGGAAGAGGGTCAAGCACATTCTTCAGCTTTGTGAATTGAATGAGTTGTTTAATGGAATACTACTTACCTCTCAGGGTTTTCAGGGATGAGGACTACCAGGATTTTTCAAAATTGCCCCTTTCGAGTGAATGGAAGCTGCACTGTAGGTCTTATAAGAGAGACATTACTGTTAACAGGAAGAGAGCCTAGCACTCTGTTGAGGATTCTCAACTGAGTTAGCTGTTTAAGGACATATTGATACCTCTCAGTGCTTTTATATGTGAGAACCTTCAACTTTGTGCAAAATCTCCTCTTACAACTGACTGGACCCAGCTGTGTGGGTGTTGTAAGAAAAGTATGAATGTTACAAGCAGGAGGGTGAAGCAGCTTGTCTTCGGATGATACGTGAGTAACTTGTTTCCAGGAATACTGTCTACCACTCAGTGTTTTCAAGGATGAGGTATATCACATTTGTGCAACATCACCCCTTTGAAGAGAATGAAAGAAGTTCTGAGGCTCTTCTGAGAAAATTATTTAGGTTGGAAGCAAGAGCGCACAGCAAGTTGTGTAACAGTGTGAGTAGAGTGAAGTTTTAAAAGGAAGACCACCTGCCTCTCACAGTTTGAAAGTGTGGCGAACTTGATTTTGGGGCAAAATTGCCTGTTTCCATGAAGGGAAGGATTACTGTATGTCTTGTAGGAGAACCACAAAGGTTAAAAGAAAGATGCTCAAGCACTTTGTTTAGCAGCTTCAAGTGATTTAGCATTCAAAAAGAACACTGCCTATCTGTCAAGGGTTTGACAGTGTGAGCAAATCCATCTTTGTGCCAATAGACCGTTTCCACTGAATGGAACATGCACTGTGTGTCTGGCAAGCAGATGTCAAGGTTTGCAGCAGCAGTTGCAAGCACATTGTTTTCCTGTGAGAGTTGAATTAGCATGTGAAAGGAGTGCTTGCCAAATGAAAGCCTTTGACAATGGAGAATCATTCACTCCTTGAAAAATACCCACTTTCGGCGAAATGCACATTCACTTGTAGCTCAGGGCAGGATGCAGTATGTGAGAGGCAGGAATAGTTTGCCGCTTGTCTCCCTATGAGAAATGAGTTACCTGTTGAACGGAATACTGACTACCCCTCAGTTTATTCATGTGTGAGGAAGATCACCGTTGGGCCAAATAGCTGCCTTCAACTGAATGGAACCAGAACAGTTTAGGATGTATGAAAACCATTCATTCCAGCAGCAAGAGGGTCTCGACTGTTGTTTAAAAGTGAGAATTGAGTGAGCTTTACAAAGGAATACTACCTGTCTCTCAGGCTTTTACAGTGTGAAGAAGATTACCTTTGTGGAAAATAGCCCTGTTTCAATGGAAGGAAGAAGCACTGTTTCTCCAGTAAGAGATGCATGTGTTAGAAGCAAGACGGTCAAGCACCTTGTTAAGCATTAGGAATTGAGTTACCTGTTCAATAGTATACTGCCTAACTCTCAGTGTTTTCAGGTGGAGGAAAATCAATGTTCTGCTAAATAGCCCCTTCCAAGGGAATGGAGGCACACTGTAGGTCTTGTAAGACAATCATTAATGTTAGAAGCAAGAGGGTCTAGCACCCTGTTAAGCACTGTGAATTGACTTACCTGTTGAAGGGAATACTGTCTAACTCTCAGTGTTTTTATGGGTGGAGGAACCTGAAGTTTGTGCAAAATTGCCTCTTTCAAGTCAATGGAACCAGCACTAGAACTCTTGGAAGAGAAGTATGAATGTTAGAAGCAGGAGGGTCAAGCACCTTGTTTTCCAATGCGAATTGATATACTGCTTTAAAGGAATAATGCCTACAACTCAGTGTTTTCATGGGTGAGCAATACCACCTTTGTGCAAAATACTGCACTTAGAGGGATGGGAAGAATCACTGTCGAACTTCTGAGAGAATCATTAATGTTAGAAAAGAAAGGGTCTACCACCTTGAACAGCATTGTGAACTGAGTTAGCTGGGTAAAGGAATACTGCCTACTTCTCAGCGTTTTCATGGGTGAGGAACCCAACTTTTGCAAAATATCCCATACAAGCGAATGGAAGATTCCTGGTAGCTCTTGTAAGAGACTCATGAATGTTTGAAGCAACAGGGTGTAGCAAGTTGTTTAGCATTGTGAATTGACTTAGCTGTTTAAAGGAATACTGCCTACTTCTCAGAGTTTTCAGGAGTCAGGAACCTCACCTTTGTGCAAAATTGCCTCTGTGAAGTGAATGGAGAAACACTGTTGCTCTTGTATGATATCCATCAATGTTAAAAGGAAGAGGGTCAAGCACATTCTTCAGCTTTGTGAATTGAATGAGTTGTTTAATGGAATACTACTTACCTCTCAGGGTTTTCAGGGATGAGGACTACCAGGATTTTTCAAAATTGCCCCTTTCGAGTGAATGGAAGCTGCACTGTAGGTCTTATAAGAGAGACATTACTGTTAACAGGAAGAGAGCCTAGCACTCTGTTGAGGATTCTCAACTGAGTTAGCTGTTTAAGGACATATTGATACCTCTCAGTGCTTTTATATGTGAGAACCTTCAACTTTGTGCAAAATCTCCTCTTACAACTGACTGGACCCAGCTGTGTGGGTGTTGTAAGAAAAGTATGAATGTTACAAGCAGGAGGGTGAAGCAGCTTGTCTTCGGATGATACGTGAGTAACTTGTTTCCAGGAATACTGTCTACCACTCAGTGTTTTCAAGGATGAGGTATATCACATTTGTGCAACATCACCCCTTTGAAGAGAATGAAAGAAGTTCTGAGGCTCTTCTGAGAAAATTATTTAGGTTGGAAGCAAGAGCGCACAGCAAGTTGTGTAACAGTGTGAGTAGAGTGAAGTTTTAAAAGGAAGACCACCTGCCTCTCACAGTTTGAAAGTGTGGCGAACTTGATTTTGGGGCAAAATTGCCTGTTTCCATGAAGGGAAGGATTACTGTATGTCTTGTAGGAGAACCACAAAGGTTACAAGAAAGATGCTCAAGCACTTTGTTTAGCAGCTTCAAGTGATTTAGCATTCAAAAGGAACACTGCCTATCTGTCAAGGGTTTGACAGTGTGAGCAAATCCATCTTTGTGCCAATAGACCCTTTCCACTGAATGGAACATGCACTATGTGTCTGGCAAGCAGATGTCAAGGTTTGCAGCAGCAGTTGCAAGCACATTGTTTTCCTGTGAGAGTTGAAATAGCATGTGAAAGGAGTGCTTGCCAAATGAAAGCCTTTGACAATGGAGAATCATTCACTCCTTGAAAAATACCCACTTTCGGCGAAATGCACATTCACTTGTAGCTCAGGGCAGGATGCAGTATGTGAGAGGCAGGAATAGTTTGCCACTTGTCTCCCTATGAGAAATGAGTTACCTGTTGAAAGGAATACTGACTACCCCTCAGTTTATTCATGTGTGAGGAAGATCACCGTTGGGCCAAATAGCTGCCTTCAACTGAATGGAACCAGAACAGTTTAGGATGTATGAAAACCATTCATTCCAGCAGCAAGAGGGTCTCGACTGTTGTTTAAAAGTGAGAATTGAGTGAGCTTTACAAAGGAATACTACCTGTCTCTCAGGCATTTACAGTGTGAAGAAGATTATCTTTGTGCAAAAGAGCCCTGTTTCAATGGAAGGAAGAAGCACTGTTTCTCCTGTAAGAGATGCATAAGTGTTAGAAGCAAGAGGGTCAAGCATCTTGTTAAGCACTATGAATTGAGTTACCTGTTGAATGGAATACTGCCAACTCTCAGTGTTTTCAGGGGGAGGAAAATCAATGTTCTGCTAAATAGCCCCTTTGAAGGGAATGGAGGCATACTGTAGGTCTTGTTAGACAATCATTAATGTTAGAAGGAAGAGGGTCTAGCACCCTGTTAAGCACTGTGAATTGACTTACCTGTTGAAGGGAATACTGTCTAACTCTCAGTGTTTTTATGGGTGGAGGAACTCCAAGTTTGTGCAAAATGACCTCTTTCCAGTCAATTTAACCAGCACTACATCTCTTAGAAAAGAACTATGAATGTTAGAAGCAGCAGGGTCAAGCACCTTGTTTTCCAATGCGAATTGATATACTGCTTTAAAGGAATAATGCCTACAACTCAGCGTTTTCATGGGTGAGCAATACCACCTTTGTGCAAAATACTGCACTTAGAGGGATGGGAAGAATCACTGTCGAACTTCTGAGAGAATCATTAATGTTAGAAAAGAAAGGGTCTACCACCTTGAACAGCATTGTGAACTGAGTAAGCTGGGTAAAGGAATACTGCCTACCTCTCAGCGTTTTCATGGGTGAGGAACCCAACTTTTGCAAAATATCCCATACAAGCGAATGGAAGATTCCTGGTAGCTCTTGTAAGAGACTCATGAATGTTTGAAGCAACAGGGTGTAGCAAGTTGTTTAGCATTGTGAATTGACTTAGCTGTTTAAAGGAATACTGCCTACTTCTCAGAGTTTTCAGGAGTCAGGAACCTCACCTTTGTGCAAAATTGCCTCTGTGAAGTGAATGGAGAAACACTGTTGCTCTTGTATGATATCCATCAATGTTAAAAGGAAGAGGGTCAAGCACATTCTTCAGCTTTGTGAATTGAATGAGTTGTTTAATGGAATACTACTTACCTCTCAGGGTTTTCAGGGATGAGGACTACCAGGATTTTTCAAAATTGCCCCTTTCGAGTGAATGGAAGCTGCACTGTAGGTCTTATAAGAGAGACATTACTGTTAACAGGAAGAGAGCCTAGCACTCTGTTGAGGATTCTCAACTGAGTTAGCTGTTTAAGGACATATTGATACCTCTCAGTGCTTTTATATGTGAGAACCTTCAACTTTGTGCAAAATCTCCTCTTACAACTGACTGGACCCAGCTGTGTGGGTGTTGTAAGAAAAGTATGAATGTTACAAGCAGGAGGGTGAAGCAACTTGTCTTCGGATGATACGTGAGTAACTTGTTTCCAGGAATACTGTCTACCACTCAGTGTTTTCAAGGATGAGGTATATCACATTTGTGCAACATCACCCCTTTGAAGAGAATGAAAGAAGTTCTGAGGCTCTTCTGAGAAAATTATTTAGGTTGGAAGCAAGAGCGCACAGCAAGTTGTGTAACAGTGTGAGTAGAGTGAAGTTTTAAAAGGAAGACCACCTGCCTCTCACAGTTTGAAAGTGTGGCGAACTTGATTTTGGGGCAAAATTGCCTGTTTCCATGAAGGGAAGGATTACTGTATGTCTTGTAGGAGAACCACAAAGGTTAAAAGAAAGATGCTCAAGCACTTTGTTTAGCAGCTTCAAGTGATTTAGCATTCAAAAAGAACACTGCCTATCTGTCAAGAGTTTGACAGTGTGAGCAAATCCATCTTTGTGCCAATAGACCCTTTCCACTGAATGGAACATGCACTGTGTCTCTTGCCAGCAGGGGTCAAGGTTTGCAGCAGGACTTGCAAGCACATTGTTTTCATGTGAGAGTTGAATTAGCATGTGAAAGGAGTGCTTGCCAAATGAAAGCCTTTGACAATGGAGAATCATTCACTACTTGAAAAATACCCACTTTCGGCGAAATGCACATACACTTGTAGCTCAGGGCAGGATGCAGTATGTGAGAGGCAGGAATAGTTTGCAACTTGTCTCCCTATGAGAAATGAGTTACCTGTTGAAAGGAATACTGACTACCCCTCAGTTTATTCATGTGTGAGGAAGATCACCGTTGCGCCAAATAGCTGCCTTCAACTGAATGGAACCAGAACAGTTTAGGATGTATGAAAACCATTCATTCCAGCAGCAAGAGGGTCTCGACTGTTGTTTAAAAGTGAGAATTGAGTGAGCTTTACAAAGAAATACTACCTGTCTCTCAGGCTTTTACAGTGTGAAGAAGATTACCTTTGTGGAAAATAGCCCTGTTTCAATGGAAGGAAGAAACACTGTTTCTCCAGTAAGAGATGCATGTGTTAGAAGCAAGACGGTCAAGCACCTTGTTAAGCATTAGGAATTGAGTTACCTGTTCAATAGTATACTGCCTAACTCTCAGTGTTTTCAGGTGGAGGAAAATCAATGTTCTGCTAAATAGCCCCTTCCAAGGGAATGGAGGCACACTGTAGGTCTTGTAAGACAATCATTAATGTTAGAAGCAAGAGGGTCTAGCACCCTGTTAAGCACTGTGAATTGACTTACCTGTTGAAGGGAATACTGTCTAACTCTCAGTGTTTTTATGGGTGGAGGAACCTGAAGTTTGTGCAAAATTGCCTCTTTCAAGTCAATGGAACCAGCACTAGAACTCTTGGAAGAGAAGTATGAATGTTAGAAGCAGCAGGGTCAAGCACCTTGTTTTCCAATGCGAATTGATATACTGCTTTAAAGGAATAATGCCTACAACTCAGTGTTTTCATGGGTGAGCAATACCACCTTTGTGCAAAATACTGCACTTAGAGGGATGGGAAGAATCACTGTCGAACTTCTGAGAGAATCATTAATGTTAGAAAAGAAAGGGTCTACCACCTTGAACAGCATTGTGAACTGAGTTAGCTGGGTAAAGGAATACTGCCTACCTCTCAGCGTTTTCATGGGTGAGGAACCCAACTTTTGCAAAATATCCCATACAAGCGAATGGAAGATTCCTGGTAGCTCTTGTAAGAGACTCATGAATGTTTGAAGCAACAGGGTGTAGCAAGTTGTTTAGCATTGTGAATTGACTTAGCTGTTTAAAGGAATACTGCCTACTTCTCAGAGTTTTCAGGAGTCAGGAACCTCACCTTTGTGCAAAATTGCCTCTGTGAAGTGAATGGAGAAACACTGTTGCTCTTGTATGATATCCATCAATGTTAAAAGGAAGAGGGTCAAGCACATTCTTCAGCTTTGTGAATTGAATGAGTTGTTTAATGGAATACTACTTACCTCTCAGGGTTTTCAGGGATGAGGACTACCAGGATTTTTCAAAATTGCCCCTTTCGAGTGAATGGAAGCTGCACTGTAGGTCTTATAAGAGAGACATTACTGTTAACAGGAAGAGAGCCTAGCACTCTGTTGAGGATTCTCAACTGAGTTAGCTGTTTAAGGACATATTGATACCTCTCAGTGCTTTTATATGTGAGAACCTTCAACTTTGTGCAAAATCTCCTCTTACAACTGACTGGACCCAGCTGTGTGGGTGTTGTAAGAAAAGTATGAATGTTACAAGCAGGAGGGTGAAGCAGCTTGTCTTCGGATGATACGTGAGTAACTTGTTTCCAGGAATACTGTCTACCACTCAGTGTTTTCAAGGATGAGGTATATCACATTTGTGCAACATCACCCCTTTGAAGAGAATGAAAGAAGTTCTGAGGCTCTTCTGAGAAAATTATTTAGGTTGGAAGCAAGAGCGCACAGCAAGTTGTGTAACAGTGTGAGTAGAGTGAAGTTTTAAAAGGAAGACCACCTGCCTCTCACAGTTTGAAAGTGTGGCGAACTTGATTTTGGGGCAAAATTGCCTGTTTCCATGAAGGGAAGGATTACTGTATGTCTTGTAGGAGAACCACAAAGGTTACAAGAAAGATGCTCAAGCACTTTGTTTAGCAGCTTCAAGTGATTTAGCATTCAAAAGGAACACTGCCTATCTGTCAAGGGTTTGACAGTGTGAGCAAATCCATCTTTGTGCCAATAGACCCTTTCCACTGAATGGAACATGCACTATGTGTCTGGCAAGCAGATGTCAAGGTTTGCAGCAGCAGTTGCAAGCACATTGTTTTCCTGTGAGAGTTGAAATAGCATGTGAAAGGAGTGCTTGCCAAATGAAAGCCTTTGACAATGGAGAATCATTCACTCCTTGAAAAATACCCACTTTCGGCGAAATGCACATTCACTTGTAGCTCAGGGCAGGATGCAGTATGTGAGAGGCAGGAATAGTTTGCCACTTGTCTCCCTATGAGAAATGAGTTACCTGTTGAAAGGAATACTGACTACCCCTCAGTTTATTCATGTGTGAGGAAGATCACCGTTGGGCCAAATAGCTGCCTTCAACTGAATGGAACCAGAACAGTTTAGGATGTATGAAAACCATTCATTCCAGCAGCAAGAGGGTCTCGACTGTTGTTTAAAAGTGAGAATTGAGTGAGCTTTACAAAGGAATACTACCTGTCTCTCAGGCATTTACAGTGTGAAGAAGATTATCTTTGTGCAAAAGAGCCCTGTTTCAATGGAAGGAAGAAGCACTGTTTCTCCTGTAAGAGATGCATAAGTGTTAGAAGCAAGAGGGTCAAGCATCTTGTTAAGCACTATGAATTGAGTTACCTGTTGAATGGAATACTGCCAACTCTCAGTGTTTTCAGGGGGAGGAAAATCAATGTTCTGCTAAATAGCCCCTTTGAAGGGAATGGAGGCATACTGTAGGTCTTGTTAGACAATCATTAATGTTAGAAGGAAGAGGGTCTAGCACCCTGTTAAGCACTGTGAATTGACTTACCTGTTGAAGGGAATACTGTCTAACTCTCAGTGTTTTTATGGGTGGAGGAACTCCAAGTTTGTGCAAAATGACCTCTTTCCAGTCAATTTAACCAGCACTACATCTCTTAGAAAAGAACTATGAATGTTAGAAGCAGCAGGGTCAAGCACCTTGTTTTCCAATGCGAATTGATATACTGCTTTAAAGGAATAATGCCTACAACTCAGCGTTTTCATGGGTGAGCAATACCACCTTTGTGCAAAATACTGCACTTAGAGGGATGGGAAGAATCACTGTCGAACTTCTGAGAGAATCATTAATGTTAGAAAAGAAAGGGTCTACCACCTTGAACAGCATTGTGAACTGAGTAAGCTGGGTAAAGGAATACTGCCTACCTCTCAGCGTTTTCATGGGTGAGGAACCCAACTTTTGCAAAATATCCCATACAAGCGAATGGAAGATTCCTGGTAGCTCTTGTAAGAGACTCATGAATGTTTGAAGCAACAGGGTGTAGCAAGTTGTTTAGCATTGTGAATTGACTTAGCTGTTTAAAGGAATACTGCCTACTTCTCAGAGTTTTCAGGAGTCAGGAACCTCACCTTTGTGCAAAATTGCCTCTGTGAAGTGAATGGAGAAACACTGTTGCTCTTGTATGATATCCATCAATGTTAAAAGGAAGAGGGTCAAGCACATTCTTCAGCTTTGTGAATTGAATGAGTTGTTTAATGGAATACTACTTACCTCTCAGGGTTTTCAGGGATGAGGACTACCAGGATTTTTCAAAATTGCCCCTTTCGAGTGAATGGAAGCTGCACTGTAGGTCTTATAAGAGAGACATTACTGTTAACAGGAAGAGAGCCTAGCACTCTGTTGAGGATTCTCAACTGAGTTAGCTGTTTAAGGACATATTGATACCTCTCAGTGCTTTTATATGTGAGAACCTTCAACTTTGTGCAAAATCTCCTCTTACAACTGACTGGACCCAGCTGTGTGGGTGTTGTAAGAAAAGTATGAATGTTACAAGCAGGAGGGTGAAGCAACTTGTCTTCGGATGATACGTGAGTAACTTGTTTCCAGGAATACTGTCTACCACTCAGTGTTTTCAAGGATGAGGTATATCACATTTGTGCAACATCACCCCTTTGAAGAGAATGAAAGAAGTTCTGAGGCTCTTCTGAGAAAATTATTTAGGTTGGAAGCAAGAGCGCACAGCAAGTTGTGTAACAGTGTGAGTAGAGTGAAGTTTTAAAAGGAAGACCACCTGCCTCTCACAGTTTGAAAGTGTGGCGAACTTGATTTTGGGGCAAAATTGCCTGTTTCCATGAAGGGAAGGATTACTGTATGTCTTGTAGGAGAACCACAAAGGTTAAAAGAAAGATGCTCAAGCACTTTGTTTAGCAGCTTCAAGTGATTTAGCATTCAAAAAGAACACTGCCTATCTGTCAAGAGTTTGACAGTGTGAGCAAATCCATCTTTGTGCCAATAGACCCTTTCCACTGAATGGAACATGCACTGTGTCTCTTGCCAGCAGGGGTCAAGGTTTGCAGCAGGACTTGCAAGCACATTGTTTTCATGTGAGAGTTGAATTAGCATGTGAAAGGAGTGCTTGCCAAATGAAAGCCTTTGACAATGGAGAATCATTCACTACTTGAAAAATACCCACTTTCGGCGAAATGCACATACACTTGTAGCTCAGGGCAGGATGCAGTATGTGAGAGGCAGGAATAGTTTGCAACTTGTCTCCCTATGAGAAATGAGTTACCTGTTGAAAGGAATACTGACTACCCCTCAGTTTATTCATGTGTGAGGAAGATCACCGTTGCGCCAAATAGCTGCCTTCAACTGAATGGAACCAGAACAGTTTAGGATGTATGAAAACCATTCATTCCAGCAGCAAGAGGGTCTCGACTGTTGTTTAAAAGTGAGAATTGAGTGAGCTTTACAAAGAAATACTACCTGTCTCTCAGGCTTTTACAGTGTGAAGAAGATTACCTTTGTGGAAAATAGCCCTGTTTCAATGGAAGGAAGAAACACTGTTTCTCCAGTAAGAGATGCATGTGTTAGAAGCAAGACGGTCAAGCACCTTGTTAAGCATTAGGAATTGAGTTACCTGTTCAATAGTATACTGCCTAACTCTCAGTGTTTTCAGGTGGAGGAAAATCAATGTTCTGCTAAATAGCCCCTTCCAAGGGAATGGAGGCACACTGTAGGTCTTGTAAGACAATCATTAATGTTAGAAGCAAGAGGGTCTAGCACCCTGTTAAGCACTGTGAATTGACTTACCTGTTGAAGGGAATACTGTCTAACTCTCAGTGTTTTTATGGGTGGAGGAACATCAAGTTTGTGCAAAATTGCCTCTTTCAAGTCAATGGAACCAGCACTAGAACTCTTGGAAGAGAAGTATGAATGTTAGAAGCAGCAGGGTCAAGCACCTTGTTTTCCAATGCGAATTGATATACTGCTTTAAAGGAATAATGCCTACAACTCAGTGTTTTCATGGGTGAGCAATACCACCTTTGTGCAAAATACTGCACTTAGAGGGATGGGAAGAATCACTGTCGAACTTCTGAGAGAATCATTAATGTTAGAAAAGAAAGGGTCTACCACCTTGAACAGCATTGTGAACTGAGTTAGCTGGGTAAAGGAATACTGCCTACCTCTCAGCGTTTTCATGGGTGAGGAACCCAACTTTTGCAAAATATCCCATACAAGCGAATGGAAGATTCCTGGTAGCTCTTGTAAGAGACTCATGAATGTTTGAAGCAACAGGGTGTAGCAAGTTGTTTAGCATTGTGAATTGACTTAGCTGTTTAAAGGAATACTGCCTACTTCTCAGAGTTTTCAGGAGTCAGGAACCTCACCTTTGTGCAAAATTGCCTCTGTGAAGTGAATGGAGAAACACTGTTGCTCTTGTATGATATCCATCAATGTTAAAAGGAAGAGGGTCAAGCACATTCTTCAGCTTTGTGAATTGAATGAGTTGTTTAATGGAATACTACTTACCTCTCAGGGTTTTCAGGGATGAGGACTACCAGGATTTTTCAAAATTGCCCCTTTCGAGTGAATGGAAGCTGCACTGTAGGTCTTATAAGAGAGACATTACTGTTAACAGGAAGAGAGCCTAGCACTCTGTTGAGGATTCTCAACTGAGTTAGCTGTTTAAGGACATATTGATACCTCTCAGTGCTTTTATATGTGAGAACCTTCAACTTTGTGCAAAATCTCCTCTTACAACTGACTGGACCCAGCTGTGTGGGTGTTGTAAGAAAAGTATGAATGTTACAAGCAGGAGGGTGAAGCAGCTTGTCTTCGGATGATACGTGAGTAACTTGTTTCCAGGAATACTGTCTACCACTCAGTGTTTTCAAGGATGAGGTATATCACATTTGTGCAACATCACCCCTTTGAAGAGAATGGAAGAATTTCTGAGGCTCTTCTGATTAAATTATTTAGGTTGGAAGCAAGAGCGTACAGCAAGTTGTGTAACAGTGTGAGTAGAGTGAAGTTTTAAAATTAAGACCACCTGCCTCTGACAGTTTGAAAGTGTGAGGAACTTGATTTTGGGGCAAAATTTCCTGTTTCGATGAAGGGAAGGATTACTGTATGTCTTGTAGGAGAACCACAAAGGTTAAAAGAAAGATGCTCAAGCACTTTGTTTAGCAGCTTCAAGTGATTTAGCATTCAAAAAGAACACTGCCTATCTGTCAAGGGTTTGACAGTGTGAGCAAATCCATCTTTGTGCCAATAGACCCTTTCCACTGAATGGAACATGCACTGTGTGTCTGGCAAGCAGATGTCAAGGTTTGCAGCAGCAGTTGCAAGCACATTGTTTTCCTGTGAGAGTTGAATTAGCATGTGAAAGGAGTGCTTGCCAAATGAAAGCCTTTGACAATGGAGAATCATTCACTCCTTGAAAAATACCCACTTTCGGCGAAATGCACATTCACTTGTAGCTCAGGGCAGGATGCAGTATGTGAGAGGCAGGAATAGTTTGCCACTTGTCTCCCTATGAGAAATGAGTTACCTGTTGAAAGGAATACTGACTACCCCTCAGTTTATTCATGTGTGAGGAAGATCACCGTTGGGCCAAATAGCTGCCTTCAACTGAATGGAACCAGAACAGTTTAGGATGTATGAAAACCATTCATTCCAGCAGCAAGAGGGTCTCGACTGTTGTTTAAAAGTGAGAATTGAGTGAGCTTTACAAAGGAATACTACCTGTCTCTCAGGCATTTACAGTGTGAAGAAGATTATCTTTGTGCAAAAGAGCCCTGTTTCAATGGAAGGAAGAAGCACTGTTTCTCCTGTAAGAGATGCATAAGTGTTAGAAGCAAGAGGGTCAAGCATCTTGTTAAGCACTATGAATTGAGTTACCTGTTGAATGGAATACTGCCAACTCTCAGTGTTTTCAGGGGGAGGAAAATCAATGTTCTGCTAAATAGCTCCTTTCAAGGGAATGGAGGCATACTGTAGGTCTTGTTAGACAATCATTAATGTTAGAAGGAAGAGGGTCTAGCACCCTGTTAAGCACTGTGAATTGACTTACCTGTTGAAGGGAATACTGTCTAACTCTCAGTGTTTTTATGGGTGGAGGAACCTCAAGTTTGTGCAAAATGACCTCTTTCCAGTCAATGGAACCAGCACTACATCTCTTGGAAAAGAAGTATGAATGTTAGAAGCAGCAGGGTCAAGCACCTTGTTTTCCAATGCGAATTGATATACTGCTTTAAAGGAATAATGCCTACAACTCAGCGTTTTCATGGGTGAGCAATACCACCTTTGTGCAAAATACTGCACTTAGAGGGATGGGAAGAATCACTGTCGAACTTCTGAGAGAATCATTAATGTTAGAAAAGAAAGGGTCTACCACCTTGAACAGCATTGTGAACTGAGTTAGCTGGGTAAAGGAATACTGCCTACTTCTCAGCGTTTTCATGGGTGAGGAACCCAACTTTTGCAAAATATCCCATACAAGCGAATGGAAGATTCCTGGTAGCTCTTGTAAGAGACTCATGAATGTTTGAAGCAACAGGGTGTAGCAAGTTGTTTAGCATTGTGAATTGACTTAGCTGTTTAAAGGAATACTGCCTACTTCTCAGAGTTTTCAGGAGTCAGGAACCTCACCTTTGTGCAAAATTGCCTCTGTGAAGTGAATGGAGAAACACTGTTGCTCTTGTATGATATCCATCAATGTTAAAAGGAAGAGGGTCAAGCACATTCTTCAGCTTTGTGAATTGAATGAGTTGTTTAATGGAATACTACTTACCTCTCAGGGTTTTCAGGGATGAGGACTACCAGGATTTTTCAAAATTGCCCCTTTCGAGTGAATGGAAGCTGCACTGTAGGTCTTATAAGAGAGACATTACTGTTAACAGGAAGAGAGCCTAGCACTCTGTTGAGGATTCTCAACTGAGTTAGCTGTTTAAGGACATATTGATACCTCTCAGTGCTTTTATATGTGAGAACCTTCAACTTTGTGCAAAATCTCCTCTTACAACTGACTGGACCCAGCTGTGTGGGTGTTGTAAGAAAAGTATGAATGTTACAAGCAGGAGGGTGAAGCAGCTTGTCTTCGGATGATACGTGAGTAACTTGTTTCCAGGAATACTGTCTACCACTCAGTGTTTTCAAGGATGAGGTATATCACATTTGTGCAACATCACCCCTTTGAAGAGAATGAAAGAAGTTCTGAGGCTCTTCTGAGAAAATTATTTAGGTTGGAAGCAAGAGCGCACAGCAAGTTGTGTAACAGTGTGAGTAGAGTGAAGTTTTAAAAGGAAGACCACCTGCCTCTCACAGTTTGAAAGTGTGGCGAACTTGATTTTGGGGCAAAATTGCCTGTTTCCATGAAGGGAAGGATTACTGTATGTCTTGTAGGAGAACCACAAAGGTTAAAAGAAAGATGCTCAAGCACTTTGTTTAGCAGCTTCAAGTGATTTAGCATTCAAAAAGAACACTGCCTATCTGTCAAGGGTTTGACAGTGTGAGCAAATCCATCTTTGTGCCAATAGACCGTTTCCACTGAATGGAACATGCACTGTGTGTCTGGCAAGCAGATGTCAAGGTTTGCAGCAGCAGTTGCAAGCACATTGTTTTCCTGTGAGAGTTGAATTAGCATGTGAAAGGAGTGCTTGCCAAATGAAAGCCTTTGACAATGGAGAATCATTCACTCCTTGAAAAATACCCACTTTCGGCGAAATGCACATTCACTTGTAGCTCAGGGCAGGATGCAGTATGTGAGAGGCAGGAATAGTTTGCCACTTGTCTCCCTATGAGAAATGAGTTACCTGTTGAAAGGAATACTGACTACCCCTCAGTTTATTCATGTGTGAGGAAGATCACCGTTGGGCCAAATAGCTGCCTTCAACTGAATGGAACCAGAACAGTTTAGGATGTATGAAAACCATTCATTCCAGCAGCAAGAGGGTCTCGACTGTTGTTTAAAAGTGAGAATTGAGTGAGCTTTACAAAGGAATACTACCTGTCTCTCAGGCATTTACAGTGTGAAGAAGATTATCTTTGTGCAAAAGAGCCCTGTTTCAATGGAAGGAAGAAGCACTGTTTCTCCTGTAAGAGATGCATAAGTGTTAGAAGCAAGAGGGTCAAGCATCTTGTTAAGCACTATGAATTGAGTTACCTGTTGAATGGAATACTGCCAACTCTCAGTGTTTTCAGGGGGAGGAAAATCAATGTTCTGCTAAATAGCTCCTTTCAAGGGAATGGAGGCATACTGTAGGTCTTGTTAGACAATCATTAATGTTAGAAGGAAGAGGGTCTAGCACCCTGTTAAGCACTGTGTATTGACTTACCTGTTGAAGGGAATACTGTCTAACTCTCAGTGTTTTTATGGGTGGAGGAACCTCAAGTTTGTGCAAAATGACCTCTTTCCAGTCAATGGAACCAGCACTACATCTCTTGGAAAAGAAGTATGAATGTTAGAAGCAGCAGGGTCAAGCACCTTGTTTTCCAATGCGAATTGATATACTGCTTTAAAGGAATAATGCCTACAACTCAGCGTTTTCATGGGTGAGCAATACCACCTTTGTGCAAAATACTGCACTTAGAGGGATGGGAAGAATCACTGTCGAACTTCTGAGAGAATCATTAATGTTAGAAAAGAAAGGGTCTACCACCTTGAACAGCATTGTGAACTGAGTTAGCTGGGTAAAGGAATACTGCCTACCTCTCAGCGTTTTCATGGGTGAGGAACCCAACTTTTGCAAAATATCCCATACAAGCGAATGGAAGATTCCTGGTAGCTCTTGTAAGAGACTCATGAATGTTTGAAGCAACAGGGTGTAGCAAGTTGTTTAGCATTGTGAATTGACTTAGCTGTTTAAAGGAATACTGCCTACTTCTCAGAGTTTTCAGGAGTCAGGAACCTCACCTTTGTGCAAAATTGCCTCTGTGAAGTGAATGGAGAAACACTGTTGCTCTTGTATGATATCCATCAATGTTAAAAGGAAGAGGGTCAAGCACATTCTTCAGCTTTGTGAATTGAATGAGTTGTTTAATGGAATACTACTTACCTCTCAGGGTTTTTAGGGATGAGGACTACCAGGATTTTTCAAAATTGCCCCTTTCGAGTGAATGGAAGCTGCACTGTAGGTCTTATAAGAGAGACATTACTGTTAACAGGAAGAGAGCCTAGCACTCTGTTGAGGATTCTCAACTGAGTTAGCTGTTTAAGGACATATTGATACCTCTCAGTGCTTTTATATGTGAGAACCTTCAACTTTGTGCAAAATCTCCTCTTATAACTGACTGGACCCAGCTGTGTGGGTGTTGTAAGAAAAGTATGAATGTTACAAGCAAGAGGGTGAAGCAGCTTGTCTTCGGATGATACGTGAGTAACTTGTTTCCAGGAATACTGTCTACCACTCAGTGTTTTCAAGGATGAGGTATATCACATTTGTGCAACATCACCCCTTTGAAGAGAATGAAAGAAGTTCTGAGGCTCTTCTGAGAAAATTATTTAGGTTGGAAGCAAGAGCGCACAGCAAGTTGTGTAACAGTGTGAGTAGAGTGAAGTTTTAAAAGGAAGACCACCTGCCTCTCACAGTTTGAAAGTGTGGCGAACTTGATTTTGGGGCAAAATTGCCTGTTTCCATGAAGGGAAGGATTACTGTATGTCTTGTAGGAGAACCACAAAGATTACAAGAAAGATGCTCTAGCACTTTGTTTAGCAGCTTCAAGTGATTTAGCATTCAAAAGGAAGACTGCCTATCTGTCAAGAGTTTGACAGTGTGAGCAAATCCATCTTTGTGCCAATAGACCCTTTCCACTGAATGGAACATGCACTGTGTCTCTTGCCAGCAGGGGTCAAGGTTTGCAGCAGGACTTGCAAGCACATTGTTTTCATGTGAGAGTTGAATTAGCATGTGAAAGGAGTGCTTGCCAAATGAAAGCCTTTGACAATGGAGAATCATTCACTACTTGAAAAATACCCACTTTCGGCGAAATGCACATACACTTGTAGCTCAGGGCAGGATGCAGTATGTGAGAGGCAGGAATAGTTTGCCACTTGTCTCCCTATGAGAAATGAGTTACCTGTTGAAAGGAATACTGACTACCCCTCAGTTTATTCATGTGTGAGGAAGATCACCGTTGCGCCAAATAGCTGCCTTCAACTGAATGGAACCAGAACAGTTTAGGATGTATGAAAACCATTCATTCCAGCAGCAAGAGGGTCTCGACTGTTGTTTAAAAGTGAGAATTGAGTGAGCTTTACAAAGGAATACTACCTGTCTCTCAGGCTTTTACAGTGTGAAGAAGATTACCTTTGTGGAAAATAGCCCTGTTTCAATGGAAGGAAGAAGCACTGTTTCTCCAGTAAGAGATGCATGTGTTAGAAGCAAGACGGTCAAGCACCTTGTTAAGCATTAGGAATTGAGTTACCTGTTCAATAGTATACTGCCTAACTCTCAGTGTTTTCAGGTGGAGGAAAATCAATGTTCTGCTAAATAGCCCCTTCCAAGGGAATGGAGGCACACTGTAGGTCTTGTAAGACAATCATTAATGTTAGAAGCAAGAGGGTCTAGCACCCTGTTAAGCACTGTGAATTGACTTTCCTGTTGAAGGGAATACTGTCTAACTCTCAGTGTTTTTATGGGTGGAGGAACCTGAAGTTTGTGCAAAATTGCCTCTTTCAAGTCAATGGAACCAGCACTAGAACTCTTGGAAGAGAAGTATGAATGTTAGAAGCAGGAGGGTCAAGCACCTTGTTTTCCAATGCGAATTGATATACTGCTTTAAAGGAATAATGCCTACAACTCAGTGTTTTCATGGGTGAGCAATACCACCTTTGTGCAAAATACTGCACTTAGAGGGATGGGAAGAATCACTGTCGAACTTCTGAGAGAATCATTAATGTTAGAAAAGAAAGGGTCTACCACCTTGAACAGCATTGTGAACTGAGTTAGCTGGGTAAAGGAATACTGCCTACCTCTCAGCGTTTTCATGGGTGAGGAACCCAACTTTTGCAAAATATCCCATACAAGCGAATGGAAGATTCCTGGTAGCTCTTGTAAGAGACTCATGAATGTTTGAAGCAACAGGGTGTAGCAAGTTGTTTAGCATTGTGAATTGACTTAGCTGTTTAAAGGAATACTGCCTACTTCTCAGAGTTTTCAGGAGTCAGGAACCTCACCTTTGTGCAAAATTGCCTCTGTGAAGTGAATGGAGAAACACTGTTGCTCTTGTATGATATCCATCAATGTTAAAAGGAAGAGGGTCAAGCACATTCTTCAGCTTTGTGAATTGAATGAGTTGTTTAATGGAATACTACTTACCTCTCAGGGTTTTCAGGGATGAGGACTACCAGAATTTTTCAAAATTGCCCCATTCGAGTGAATGGAAGCTGCACTGTAGGTCTTATAAGAGAGACATTACTGTTAACAGGAAGAGAGCCTAGCACTCTGTTGAGGATTCTCAACTGAGTTAGCTGTTTAAGGACATATTGATACCTCTCAGTGCTTTTATATGTGAGAACCTTCAACTTTGTGCAAAATCTCCTCTTACAACTGACTGGACCCAGCTGTGTGGGTGTTGTAAGAAAAGTATGAATGTTACAAGCAGGAGGGTGAAGCAGCTTGTCTTCGGATGATACGTGAGTAACTTGTTTCCAGGAATACTGTCTACCACTCAGTGTTTTCAAGGATGAGGTATATCACATTTGTGCAACATCACCCCTTTGAAGAGAATGAAAGAAGTTCTGAGGCTCTTCTGAGAAAATTATTTAGGTTGGAAGCAAGAGCGCACAGCAAGTTGTGTAACAGTGTGAGTAGAGTGAAGTTTTAAAAGGAAGACCACCTGCCTCTCACAGTTTGAAAGTGTGGCGAACTTGATTTTGGGGCAAAATTGCCTGTTTCCATGAAGGGAAGGATTACTGTATGTCTTGTAGGAGAACCACAAAGGTTAAAAGAAAGATGCTCAAGCACTTTGTTTAGCAGCTTCAAGTGATTTAGCATTCAAAAAGAACACTGCCTATCTGTCAAGGGTTTGACAGTGTGAGCAAATCCATCTTTGTGCCAATAGACCCTTTCCACTGAATGGAACATGCACTGTGTGTCTGGCAAGCAGATGTCAAGGTTTGCAGCAGGAGTTGCAAGCACATTGTTTTCCTGTGAGAGTTGAATTAGCATGTGAAAGGAGTGCTTGCCAAATGAAAGCCTTTGACAATGGAGAATCATTCACTCCTTGAAAAATACCCACTTTCGGCGAAATGCACATTCACTTGTAGCTCAGGGCAGGATGCAGTATGTGAGAGGCAGGAATAGTTTGCCACTTGTCTCCCTATGAGAAATGAGTTACCTGTTGAAAGGAATACTGACTACCCCTCAGTTTATTCATGTGTGAGGAAGATCACCGTTGGGCCAAATAGCTGCCTTCAACTGAATGGAACCAGAACAGTTTAGGATGTATGAAAACCATTCATTCCAGCAGCAAGAGGGTCTCGACTGTTGTTTAAAAGTGAGAATTGAGTGAGCTTTACAAAGGAATACTACCTGTCTCTCAGGCATTTACAGTGTGAAGAAGATTATCTTTGTGCAAAAGAGCCCTGTTTCAATGGAAGGAAGAAGCACTGTTTCTCCTGTAAGAGATGCATAAGTGTTAGAAGCAAGAGGGTCAAGCATCTTGTTAAGCACTATGAATTGAGTTACCTGTTGAATGGAATACTGCCAACTCTCAGTGTTTTCAGGGGGAGGAAAATCAATGTTCTGCTAAATAGCTCCTTTCAAGGGAATGGAGGCATACTGTAGGTCTTGTTAGACAATCATTAATGTTAGAAGGAAGAGGGTCTAGCACCCTGTTAAGCACTGTGAATTGACTTACCTGTTGAAGGGAATACTGTCTAACTCTCAGTGTTTTTATGGGTGGAGGAACCTCAAGTTTGTGCAAAATGACCTCTTTCCAGTCAATGGAACCAGCACTACATCTCTTGGAAAAGAAGTATGAATGTTAGAAGCAGCAGGGTCAAGCACCTTGTTTTCCAATGCGAATTGATATACTGCTTTAAAGGAATAATGCCTACAACTCAGCGTTTTCATGGGTGAGCAATACCACCTTTGTGCAAAATACTGCACTTAGAGGGATGGGAAGAATCACTGTCGAACTTCTGAGAGAATCATTAATGTTAGAAAAGAAAGGGTCTACCACCTTGAACAGCATTGTGAACTGAGTTAGCTGGGTAAAGGAATACTGCCTACCTCTCAGCGTTTTCATGGGTGAGGAACCCAACTTTTGCAAAATATCCCATACAAGCGAATGGAAGATTCCTGGTAGCTCTTGTAAGAGACTCATGAATGTTTGAAGCAACAGGGTGTAGCAAGTTGTTTAGCATTGTGAATTGACTTAGCTGTTTAAAGGAATACTGCCTACTTCTCAGAGTTTTCAGGAGTCAGGAACCTCACCTTTGTGCAAAATTGCCTCTGTGAAGTGAATGGAGAAACACTGTTGCTCTTGTATGATATCCATCAATGTTAAAAGGAAGAGGGTCAAGCACATTCTTCAGCTTTGTGAATTGAATGAGTTGTTTAATGGAATACTACTTACCTCTCAGGGTTTTCAGGGATGAGGACTACCAGAATTTTTCAAAATTGCCCCTTTCGAGTGAATGGAAGCTGCACTGTAGGTCTTATAAGAGAGACATTACTGTTAACAGGAAGAGAGCCTAGCACTCTGTTGAGGATTCTCAACTGAGTTAGCTGTTTAAGGACATATTGATACCTCTCAGTGCTTTTATATGTGAGAACCTTCAACTTTGTGCAAAATCTCCTCTTACAACTGACTGGACCCAGCTGTGTGGGTGTTGTAAGAAAAGTATGAATGTTACAAGCAGGAGGGTGAAGCAGCTTGTCTTCGGATGATACGTGAGTAACTTGTTTCCAGGAATACTGTCTACCACTCAGTGTTTTCAAGGATGAGGTATATCACATTTGTGCAACATCACCCCTTTGAAGAGAATGAAAGAAGTTCTGAGGCTCTTCTGAGAAAATTATTTAGGTTGGAAGCAAGAGCGCACAGCAAGTTGTGTAACAGTGTGAGTAGAGTGAAGTTTTAAAAGGAAGACCACCTGCCTCTCACAGTTTGAAAGTGTGGCGAACTTGATTTTGGGGCAAAATTGCCTGTTTCCATGAAGGGAAGGATTACTGTATGTCTTGTAGGAGAACCACAAAGGTTAAAAGAAAGATGCTCAAGCACTTTGTTTAGCAGCTTCAAGTGATTTAGCATTCAAAAAGAACACTGCCTATCTGTCAAGGGTTTGACAGTGTGAGCAAATCCATCTTTGTGCCAATAGACCCTTTCCACTGAATGGAACATGCACTGTGTGTCTGGCAAGCAGATGTCAAGGTTTGCAGCAGGAGTTGCAAGCACATTGTTTTCCTGTGAGAGTTGAATTAGCATGTGAAAGGAGTGCTTGCCAAATGAAAGCCTTTGACAATGGAGAATCATTCACTCCTTGAAAAATACCCACTTTCGGCGAAATGCACATTCACTTGTAGCTCAGGGCAGGATGCAGTATGTGAGAGGCAGGAATAGTTTGCCACTTGTCTCCCTATGAGAAATGAGTTACCTGTTGAAAGGAATACTGACTACCCCTCAGTTTATTCATGTGTGAGGAAGATCACCGTTGGGCCAAATAGCTGCCTTCAACTGAATGGAACCAGAACAGTTTAGGATGTATGAAAACCATTCATTCCAGCAGCAAGAGGGTCTCGACTGTTGTTTAAAAGTGAGAATTGAGTGAGCTTTACAAAGGAATACTACCTGTCTCTCAGGCATTTACAGTGTGAAGAAGATTATCTTTGTGCAAAAGAGCCCTGTTTCAATGGAAGGAAGAAGCACTGTTTCTCCTGTAAGAGATGCATAAGTGTTAGAAGCAAGAGGGTCAAGCATCTTGTTAAGCACTATGAATTGAGTTACCTGTTGAATGGAATACTGCCAACTCTCAGTGTTTTCAGGGGGAGGAAAATCAATGTTCTGCTAAATAGCTCCTTTCAAGGGAATGGAGGCATACTGTAGGTCTTGTTAGACAATCATTAATGTTAGAAGGAAGAGGGTCTAGCACCCTGTTAAGCACTGTGAATTGACTTACCTGTTGAAGGGAATACTGTCTAACTCTCAGTGTTTTTATGGGTGGAGGAACCTCAAGTTTGTGCAAAATGACCTCTTTCCAGTCAATGGAACCAGCACTACATCTCTTGGAAAAGAAGTATGAATGTTAGAAGCAGCAGGGTCAAGCACCTTGTTTTCCAATGCGAATTGATATACTGCTTTAAAGGAATAATGCCTACAACTCAGCGTTTTCATGGGTGAGCAATACCACCTTTGTGCAAAATACTGCACTTAGAGGGATGGGAAGAATCACTGTCGAACTTCTGAGAGAATCATTAATGTTAGAAAAGAAAGGGTCTACCACCTTGAACAGCATTGTGAACTGAGTTAGCTGGGTAAAGGAATACTGCCTACCTCTCAGCGTTTTCATGGGTGAGGAACCCAACTTTTGCAAAATATCCCATACAAGCGAATGGAAGATTCCTGGTAGCTCTTGTAAGAGACTCATGAATGTTTGAAGCAACAGGGTGTAGCAAGTTGTTTAGCATTGTGAATTGACTTAGCTGTTTAAAGGAATACTGCCTACTTCTCAGAGTTTTCAGGAGTCAGGAACCTCACCTTTGTGCAAAATTGCCTCTGTGAAGTGAATGGAGAAACACTGTTGCTCTTGTATGATATCCATCAATGTTAAAAGGAAGAGGGTCAAGCACATTCTTCAGCTTTGTGAATTGAATGAGTTGTTTAATGGAATACTACTTACCTCTCAGGGTTTTCAGGGATGAGGACTACCAGAATTTTTCAAAATTGCCCCTTTCGAGTGAATGGAAGCTGCACTGTAGGTCTTATAAGAGAGACATTACTGTTAACAGGAAGAGAGCCTAGCACTCTGTTGAGGATTCTCAACTGAGTTAGCTGTTTAAGGACATATTGATACCTCTCAGTGCTTTTATATGTGAGAACCTTCAACTTTGTGCAAAATCTCCTCTTACAACTGACTGGACCCAGCTGTGTGGGTGTTGTAAGAAAAGTATGAATGTTACAAGCAGGAGGGTGAAGCAGCTTGTCTTCGGATGATACGTGAGTAACTTGTTTCCAGGAATACTGTCTACCACTCAGTGTTTTCAAGGATGAGGTATATCACATTTGTGCAACATCACCCCTTTGAAGAGAATGAAAGAAGTTCTGAGGCTCTTCTGAGAAAATTATTTAGGTTGGAAGCAAGAGCGCACAGCAAGTTGTGTAACAGTGTGAGTAGAGTGAAGTTTTAAAAGGAAGACCACCTGCCTCTCACAGTTTGAAAGTGTGGCGAACTTGATTTTGGGGCAAAATTGCCTGTTTCCATGAAGGGAAGGATTACTGTATGTCTTGTAGGAGAACCACAAAGGTTAAAAGAAAGATGCTCAAGCACTTTGTTTAGCAGCTTCAAGTGATTTAGCATTCAAAAAGAACACTGCCTATCTGTCAAGGGTTTGACAGTGTGAGCAAATCCATCTTTGTGCCAATAGACCCTTTCCACTGAATGGAACATGCACTGTGTGTCTGGCAAGCAGATGTCAAGGTTTGCAGCAGCAGTTGCAAGCACATTGTTTTCCTGTGAGAGTTGAATTAGCATGTGAAAGGAGTGCTTGCCAAATGAAAGCCTTTGACAATGGAGAATCATTCACTCCTTGAAAAATACCCACTTTCGGCGAAATGCACATTCACTTGTAGCTCAGGGCAGGATGCAGTATGTGAGAGGCAGGAATAGTTTGCCACTTGTCTCCCTATGAGAAATGAGTTACCTGTTGAAAGGAATACTGACTACCCCTCAGTTTATTCATGTGTGAGGAAGATCACCGTTGGGCCAAATAGCTGCCTTCAACTGAATGGAACCAGAACAGTTTAGGATGTATGAAAACCATTCATTCCAGCAGCAAGAGGGTCTCGACTGTTGTTTAAAAGTGAGAATTGAGTGAGCTTTACAAAGGAATACTACCTGTCTCTCAGGCATTTACAGTGTGAAGAAGATTATCTTTGTGCAAAAGAGCCCTGTTTCAATGGAAGGAAGAAGCACTGTTTCTCCTGTAAGAGATGCATAAGTGTTAGAAGCAAGAGGGTCAAGCATCTTGTTAAGCACTATGAATTGAGTTACCTGTTGAATGGAATACTGCCAACTCTCAGTGTTTTCAGGGGGAGGAAAATCAATGTTCTGCTAAATAGCTCCTTTCAAGGGAATGGAGGCATACTGTAGGTCTTGTTAGACAATCATTAATGTTAGAAGGAAGAGGGTCTAGCACCCTGTTAAGCACTGTGAATTGACTTACCTGTTGAAGGGAATACTGTCTAACTCTCAGTGTTTTTATGGGTGGAGGAACCTCAAGTTTGTGCAAAATGACCTCTTTCCAGTCAATGGAACCAGCACTACATCTCTTGGAAAAGAAGTATGAATGTTAGAAGCAGCAGGGTCAAGCACCTTGTTTTCCAATGCGAATTGATATACTGCTTTAAAGGAATAATGCCTACAACTCAGCGTTTTCATGGGTGAGCAATACCACCTTTGTGCAAAATACTGCACTTAGAGGGATGGGAAGAATCACTGTCGAACTTCTGAGAGAATCATTAATGTTAGAAAAGAAAGGGTCTACCACCTTGAACAGCATTGTGAACTGAGTTAGCTGGGTAAAGGAATACTGCCTACCTCTCAGCGTTTTCATGGGTGAGGAACCCAACTTTTGCAAAATATCCCATACAAGCGAATGGAAGATTCCTGGTAGCTCTTGTAAGAGACTCATGAATGTTTGAAGCAACAGGGTGTAGCAAGTTGTTTAGCATTGTGAATTGACTTAGCTGTTTAAAGGAATACTGCCTACTTCTCAGAGTTTTCAGGAGTCAGGAACCTCACCTTTGTGCAAAATTGCCTCTGTGAAGTGAATGGAGAAACACTGTTGCTCTTGTATGATATCCATCAATGTTAAAAGGAAGAGGGTCAAGCACATTCTTCAGCTTTGTGAATTGAATGAGTTGTTTAATGGAATACTACTTACCTCTCAGGGTTTTTAGGGATGAGGACTACCAGGATTTTTCAAAATTGCCCCTTTCGAGTGAATGGAAGCTGCACTGTAGGTCTTATAAGAGAGACATTACTGTTAACAGGAAGAGAGCCTAGCACTCTGTTGAGGATTCTCAACTGAGTTAGCTGTTTAAGGACATATTGATACCTCTCAGTGCTTTTATATGTGAGAACCTTCAACTTTGTGCAAAATCTCCTCTTACAACTGACTGGACCCAGCTGTGTGGGTGTTGTAAGAAAAGTATGAATGTTACAAGCAGGAGGGTGAAGCAGCTTGTCTTCGGATGATATGTGAGTAACTTGTTTCCAGGAATACTGTCTACCACTCAGTGTTTTCAAGGATGAGGTATATCACATTTGTGCAACATCACCCCTTTGAAGAGAATGAAAGAAGTTCTGAGGCTCTTCTGAGAAAATTATTTAGGTTGGAAGCAAGAGCGCACAGCAAGTTGTGTAACAGTGTGAGTAGAGTGAAGTTTTAAAAGGAAGACCACCTGCCTCTCACAGTTTGAAAGTGTGGCGAACTTGATTTTGGGGCAAAATTGCCTGTTTCCATGAAGGGAAGGATTACTGTATGTCTTGTAGGAGAACCACAAAGGTTAAAAGAAAGATGCTCAAGCACTTTGTTTAGCAGCTTCAAGTGATTTAGCATTCAAAAAGAACACTGCCTATCTGTCAAGGGTTTGACAGTGTGAGCAAATCCATCTTTGTTCCAATAGACCGTTTCCACTGAATGCACTGTGTGTCTGGCAAGCAGATGTCAAGGTTTGCAGCAGCAGTTGCAAGCACATTGTTTTCCTGTGAGAGTTGAATTAGCATGTGAAAGGAGTGCTTGCCAAATGAAAGCCTTTGACAATGGAGAATCATTCACTCCTTGAAAAATACCCACTTTCGGCGAAATGCACATTCACTTGTAGCTCAGGGCAGGATGCAGTATGTGAGAGGCAGGAATAGTTTGCCACTTGTCTCCCTATGAGAAATGAGTTACCTGTTGAAAGGAATACTGACTACCCCTCAGTTTATTCATGTGTGAGGAAGATCACCGTTGGGCCAAATAGCTGCCTTCAACTGAATGGAACCAGAACAGTTTAGGATGTATGAAAACCATTCATTCCAGCAGCAAGAGGGTCTCGACTGTTGTTTAAAAGTGAGAATTGAGTGAGCTTTACAAAGGAATACTACCTGTCTCTCAGGCATTTACAGTGTGAAGAAGATTATCTTTGTGCAAAAGAGCCCTGTTTCAATGGAAGGAAGAAGCACTGTTTCTCCTGTAAGAGATGCATAAGTGTTAGAAGCAAGAGGGTCAAGCATCTTGTTAAGCACTATGAATTGAGTTACCTGTTGAATGGAATACTGCCAACTCTCAGTGTTTTCAGGGGGAGGAAAATCAATGTTCTGCTAAATAGCTCCTTTCAAGGGAATGGAGGCATACTGTAGGTCTTGTTAGACAATCATTAATGTTAGAAGGAAGAGGGTCTAGCACCCTGTTAAGCACTGTGAATTGACTTACCTGTTGAAGGGAATACTGTCTAACTCTCAGTGTTTTTATGGGTGGAGGAACCTCAAGTTTGTGCAAAATGACCTCTTTCCAGTCAATGGAACCAGCACTACATCTCTTGGAAAAGAAGTATGAATGTTAGAAGCAGCAGGGTCAAGCACCTTGTTTTCCAATGCGAATTGATATACTGCTTTAAAGGAATAATGCCTACAACTCAGCGTTTTCATGGGTGAGCAATACCACCTTTGTGCAAAATACTGCACTTAGAGGGATGGGAAGAATCACTGTCGAACTTCTGAGAGAATCATTAATGTTAGAAAAGAAAGGGTCTACCACCTTGAACAGCATTGTGAACTGAGTTAGCTGGGTAAAGGAATACTGCCTACCTCTCAGCGTTTTCATGGGTGAGGAACCCAACTTTTGCAAAATATCCCATACAAGCGAATGGAAGATTCCTGGTAGCTCTTGTAAGAGACTCATGAATGTTTGAAGCAACAGGGTGTAGCAAGTTGTTTAGCATTGTGAATTGACTTAGCTGTTTAAAGGAATACTGCCTACTTCTCAGAGTTTTCAGGAGTCAGGAACCTCACCTTTGTGCAAAATTGCCTCTGTGAAGTGAATGGAGAAACACTGTTGCTCTTGTATGATATCCATCAATGTTAAAAGGAAGAGGGTCAAGCACATTCTTCAGCTTTGTGAATTGAATGAGTTGTTTAATGGAATACTACTTACCTCTCAGGGTTTTCAGGGATGAGGACTACCAGAATTTTTCAAAATTGCCCCTTTCGAGTGAATGGAAGCTGCACTGTAGGTCTTATAAGAGAGACATTACTGTTAACAGGAAGAGAGCCTAGCACTCTGTTGAGGATTCTCAACTGAGTTAGCTGTTTAAGGACATATTGATACCTCTCAGTGCTTTTATATGTGAGAACCTTCAACTTTGTGCAAAATCTCCTCTTACAACTGACTGGACCCAGCTGTGTGGGTGTTGTAAGAAAAGTATGAATGTTACAAGCAGGAGGGTGAAGCAGCTTGTCTTCGGATGATACGTGAGTAACTTGTTTCCAGGAATACTGTCTACCACTCAGTGTTTTCAAGGATGAAGTATATCACATTTGTGCAACATCACCCCTTTGAAGAGAATGAAAGAAGTTCTGAGGCTCTTCTGAGAAAATTATTTAGGTTGGAAGCAAGAGCGCACAGCAAGTTGTGTAACAGTGTGAGTAGAGTGAAGTTTTAAAAGGAAGACCACCTGCCTCTCACAGTTTGAAAGTGTGGCGAACTTGATTTTGGGGCAAAATTGCCTGTTTCCATGAAGGGAAGGATTACTGTATGTCTTGTAGGAGAACCACAAAGGTTAAAAGAAAGATGCTCAAACACTTTGTTTAGCAGCTTCAAGTGATTTAGCATTCAAAAAGAACACTGCCTATCTGTCAAGGGTTTGACAGTGTGAGCAAATCCATCTTTGTGCCAATAGACCCTTTCCACTGAATGGAACATGCACTGTGTGTCTGGCAAGCAGATGTCAAGGTTTGCAGCAGGAGTTGCAAACACATTGTTTTCCTGTGAGAGTTGAATTACCATGTGAAAGGAGTGCTTGCCAAATGAAAGCCTTTGACAATGGAGAATCATTCACTCCTTGAAAAATACCCACTTTCGGCGAAATGCACATTCACTTGTAGCTCAGGGCAGGATGCAGTATGTGAGAGGCAGGAATAGTTTGCCACTTGTCTCCCTATGAGAAATGAGTTACCTGTTGAAAGGAATACTGACTACCCCTCAGTTTATTCATGTGTGAGGAAGATCACCGTTGGGCCAAATAGCTGCCTTCAACTGAATGGAACCAGAACAGTTTAGGATGTATGAAAACCATTCATTCCAGCAGCAAGAGGGTCTCGACTGTTGTTTAAAAGTGAGAATTGAGTGAGCTTTACAAAGGAATACTACCTGTCTCTCAGGCATTTACAGTGTGAAGAAGATTATCTTTGTGCAAAAGAGCCCTGTTTCAATGGAAGGAAGAAGCACTGTTTCTCCTGTAAGAGATGCATAAGTGTTAGAAGCAAGAGGGTCAAGCATCTTGTTAAGCACTATGAATTGAGTTACCTGTTGAATGGAATACTGCCAACTCTCAGTGTTTTCAGGGGGAGGAAAATCAATGTTCTGCTAAATAGCTCCTTTCAAGGGAATGGAGGCATACTGTAGGTCTTGTTAGACAATCATTAATGTTAGAAGGAAGAGGGTCTAGCACCCTGTTAAGCACTGTGAATTGACTTACCTGTTGAAGGGAATACTGTCTAACTCTCAGTGTTTTTATGGGTGGAGGAACCTCAAGTTTGTGCAAAATGACCTCTTTCCAGTCAATGGAACCAGCACTACATCTCTTGGAAAAGAAGTATGAATGTTAGAAGCAGCAGGGTCAAGCACCTTGTTTTCCAATGCGAATTGATATACTGCTTTAAAGGAATAATGCCTACAACTCAGCGTTTTCATGGGTGAGCAATACCACCTTTGTGCAAAATACTGCACTTAGAGGGATGGGAAGAATCACTGTCGAACTTCTGAGAGAATCATTAATGTTAGAAAAGAAAGGGTCTACCACCTTGAACAGCATTGTGAACTGAGTTAGCTGGGTAAAGGAATACTGCCTACCTCTCAGCGTTTTCATGGGTGAGGAACCCAACTTTTGCAAAATATCCCATACAAGCGAATGGAAGATTCCTGGTAGCTCTTGTAAGAGACTCATGAATGTTTGAAGCAACAGGGTGTAGCAAGTTGTTTAGCATTGTGAATTGACTTAGCTGTTTAAAGGAATACTGCCTACTTCTCAGAGTTTTCAGGAGTCAGGAACCTCACCTTTGTGCAAAATTGCCTCTGTGAAGTGAATGGAGAAACACTGTTGCTCTTGTATGATATCCATCAATGTTAAAAGGAAGAGGGTCAAGCACATTCTTCAGCTTTGTGAATTGAATGAGTTGTTTAATGGAATACTACTTACCTCTCAGGGTTTTCAGGGATGAGGACTACCAGGATTTTTCAAAATTGCCCCTGTCGAGTGAATGGAAGCTGCACTGTAGGTCTTATAAGAGAGACATTACTGTTAACAGGAAGAGAGCCTAGCACTCTGTTGAGGATTCTCAACTGAGTTAGCTGTTTAAGGACATATTGATACCTCTCAGTGCTTTTATATGTGAGAACCTTCAACTTTGTGCAAAATCTCCTCTTACAACTGACTGGACCCAGCTGTGTGGGTGTTGTAAGAAAAGTATGAATGTTACAAGCAGGAGGGTGAAGCAGCTTGTCTTCGGATGATACGTGAGTAACTTGTTTCCAGGAATACTGTCTACCACTCAGTGTTTTCAAGGATGAGGTATATCACATTTGTGCAACATCACCCCTTTGAAGAGAATGAAAGAAGTTCTGAGGCTCTTCTGAGAAAATTATTTAGGTTGGAAGCAAGAGCGCACAGCAAGTTGTGTAACAGTGTGAGTAGAGTGAAGTTTTAAAAGGAAGACCACCTGCCTCTCACAGTTTGAAAGTGTGGCGAACTTGATTTTGGGGCAAAATTGCCTGTTTCCATGAAGGGAAGGATTACTGTATGTCTTGTAGGAGAACCACAAAGGTTAAAAGAAAGATGCTCAAGCACTTTGTTTAGCAGCTTCAAGTGATTTAGCATTCAAAAAGAACACTGCCTATCTGTCAAGGGTTTGACAGTGTGAGCAAATCCATCTTTGTGCCAATAGACCGTTTCCACTGAATGCACTGTGTGTCTGGCAAGCAGATGTCAAGGTTTGCAGCAGCAGTTGCAAGCACATTGTTTTCCTGTGAGAGTTGAATTAGCATGTGAAAGGAGTGCTTGCCAAATGAAAGCCTTTGACAATGGAGAATCATTCACTCCTTGAAAAATACCCACTTTCGGCGAAATGCACATTCACTTGTAGCTCAGGGCAGGATGCAGTATGTGAGAGGCAGGAATAGTTTGCCACTTGTCTCCCTATGAGAAATGAGTTACCTGTTGAAAGGAATACTGACTACCCCTCAGTTTATTCATGTGTGAGGAAGATCACCGTTGGGCCAAATAGCTGCCTTCAACTGAATGGAACCAGAACAGTTTAGGATGTATGAAAACCATTCATTCCAGCAGCAAGAGGGTCTCGACTGTTGTTTAAAAGTGAGAATTGAGTGAGCTTTACAAAGGAATACTACCTGTCTCTCAGGCATTTACAGTGTGAAGAAGATTATCTTTGTGCAAAAGAGCCCTGTTTCAATGGAAGGAAGAAGCACTGTTTCTCCTGTAAGAGATGCATAAGTGTTAGAAGCAAGAGGGTCAAGCATCTTGTTAAGCACTATGAATTGAGTTACCTGTTGAATGGAATACTGCCAACTCTCAGTGTTTTCAGGGGGAGGAAAATCAATGTTCTGCTAAATAGCTCCTTTCAAGGGAATGGAGGCATACTGTAGGTCTTGTTAGACAATCATTAATGTTAGAAGGAAGAGGGTCTAGCACCCTGTTAAGCACTGTGAATTGACTTACCTGTTGAAGGGAATACTGTCTAACTCTCAGTGTTTTTATGGGTGGAGGAACCTCAAGTTTGTGCAAAATGACCTCTTTCCAGTCAATGGAACCAGCACTACATCTCTTGGAAAAGAAGTATGAATGTTAGAAGCAGCAGGGTCAAGCACCTTGTTTTCCAATGCGAATTGATATACTGCTTTAAAGGAATAATGCCTACAACTCAGCGTTTTCATGGGTGAGCAATACCACCTTTGTGCAAAATACTGCACTTAGAGGGATGGGAAGAATCACTGTCGAACTTCTGAGAGAATCATTAATGTTAGAAAAGAAAGGGTCTACCACCTTGAACAGCATTGTGAACTGAGTTAGCTGGGTAAAGGAATACTGCCTACCTCTCAGCGTTTTCATGGGTGAGGAACCCAACTTTTGCAAAATATCCCATACAAGCGAATGGAAGATTCCTGGTAGCTCTTGTAAGAGACTCATGAATGTTTGAAGCAACAGGGTGTAGCAAGTTGTTTAGCATTGTGAATTGACTTAGCTGTTTAAAGGAATACTGCCTACTTCTCAGAGTTTTCAGGAGTCAGGAACCTCACCTTTGTGCAAAATTGCCTCTGTGAAGTGAATGGAGAAACACTGTTGCTCTTGTATGATATCCATCAATGTTAAAAGGAAGAGGGTCAAGCACATTCTTCAGCTTTGTGAATTGAATGAGTTGTTTAATGGAATACTACTTACCTCTCAGGGTTTTTATGGATGAGGACTACCAGGATTTTTCAAAATTGCCCCATTCGAGTGAATGGAAGCTGCACTGTAGGTCTTATAAGAGAGACATTACTGTTAACAGGAAGAGAGCCTAGCACTCTGTTGAGGATTCTCAACTGAGTTAGCTGTTTAAGGACATATTGATACCTCTCAGTGCTTTTATATGTGAGAACCTTCAACTTTGTGCAAAATCTCCTCTTATAACTGACTGGACCCAGCTGTGTGGGTGTTGTAAGAAAAGTATGAATGTTACAAGCAAGAGGGTGAAGCAGCTTGTCTTCGGATGATACGTGAGTAACTTGTTTCCAGGAATACTGTCTACCACTCAGTGTTTTCAAGGATGAGGTATATCACATTTGTGCAACATCACCCCTTTGAAGAGAATGAAAGAAGTTCTGAGGCTCTTCTGAGAAAATTATTTAGGTTGGAAGCAAGAGCGCACAGCAAGTTGTGTAACAGTGTGAGTAGAGTGAAGTTTTAAAAGGAAGACCACCTGCCTCTCACAGTTTGAAAGTGTGGCGAACTTGATTTTGGGGCAAAATTGCCTGTTTCCATGAAGGGAAGGATTACTGTATGTCTTGTAGGAGAACCACAAAGATTACAAGAAAGATGCTCTAGCACTTTGTTTAGCAGCTTCAAGTGATTTAGCATTCAAAAGGAAGACTGCCTATCTGTCAAGGGTTTGACAGTGTGAGCAAATCCATCTTTGTGCCAATAGACCCTTTCCACTGAATGGAACATGCACTGTGTGTCTGGCAAGCAGATGTCAAGGTTTGCAGCAGGAGTTGAAAGACATTGTTTTCCTGTGAGAGTTGAATTAGCATGTGAAAGGAGTGCTTGCCAAATGAAAGCCTTTGACAATTTAGAATCATTCACTCCTTGAAAAATACCCACTTTCGGCGAAATGCACATTCACTTGTAGCTCAGGGCAGGATGCAGTATGTGAGAGGCAGGAATAGTTTGCCACTTGTCTCCCTATGAGAAATGAGTTACCTGTTGAAAGGAATACTGACTACCCCTCAGTTTATTCATGTGTGAGGAAGATCACCGTTGGGCCAAATAGCTGCCTTCAACTGAATGGAACCAGAACAGTTTAGGATGTATGAAAACCATTCATTCCAGCAGCAAGAGGGTCTCGACTGTTGTTTAAAAGTGAGAATTGAGTGAGCTTTACAAAGGAATACTACCTGTCTCTCAGGCATTTACAGTGTGAAGAAGATTATCTTTGTGCAAAAGAGCCCTGTTTCAATGGAAGGAAGAAGCACTGTTTCTCCTGTAAGAGATGCATAAGTGTTAGAAGCAAGAGGGTCAAGCATCTTGTTAAGCACTATGAATTGAGTTACCTGTTGAATGGAATACTGCCAACTCTCAGTGTTTTCAGGGGGAGGAAAATCAATGTTCTGCTAAATAGCTCCTTTCAAGGGAATGGAGGCATACTGTAGGTCTTGTTAGACAATCATTAATGTTAGAAGGAAGAGGGTCTAGCACCCTGTTAAGCACTGTGAATTGACTTACCTGTTGAAGGGAATACTGTCTAACTCTCAGTGTTTTTATGGGTGGAGGAACCTCAAGTTTGTGCAAAATGACCTCTTTCCAGTCAATGGAACCAGCACTACATCTCTTGGAAAAGAAGTATGAATGTTAGAAGCAGCAGGGTCAAGCACCTTGTTTTCCAATGCGAATTGATATACTGCTTTAAAGGAATAATGCCTACAACTCAGCGTTTTCATGGGTGAGCAATACCACCTTTGTGCAAAATACTGCACTTAGAGGGATGGGAAGAATCACTGTCGAACTTCTGAGAGAATCATTAATGTTAGAAAAGAAAGGGTCTACCACCTTGAACAGCATTGTGAACTGAGTTAGCTGGGTAAAGGAATACTGCCTACCTCTCAGCGTTTTCATGGGTGAGGAACCCAACTTTTGCAAAATATCCCATACAAGCGAATGGAAGATTCCTGGTAGCTCTTGTAAGAGACTCATGAATGTTTGAAGCAACAGGGTGTAGCAAGTTGTTTAGCATTGTGAATTGACTTAGCTGTTTAAAGGAATACTGCCTACTTCTCAGAGTTTTCAGGAGTCAGGAACCTCACCTTTGTGCAAAATTGCCTCTGTGAAGTGAATGGAGAAACACTGTTGCTCTTGTATGATATCCATCAATGTTAAAAGGAAGAGGGTCAAGCACATTCTTCAGCTTTGTGAATTGAATGAGTTGTTTAATGGAATACTACTTACCTCTCAGGGTTTTCAGGGATGAGGACTACCAGGATTTTTCAAAATTGCCCCTGTCGAGTGAATGGAAGCTGCACTGTAGGTCTTATAAGAGAGACATTACTGTTAACAGGAAGAGAGCCTAGCACTCTGTTGAGGATTCTCAACTGAGTTAGCTGTTTAAGGACATATTGATACCTCTCAGTGCTTTTATATGTGAGAACCTTCAACTTTGTGCAAAATCTCCTCTTACAACTGACTGGACCCAGCTGTGTGGGTGTTGTAAGAAAAGTATGAATGTTACAAGCAGGAGGGTGAAGCAGCTTGTCTTCGGATGATACGTGAGTAACTTGTTTCCAGGAATACTGTCTACCACTCAGTGTTTTCAAGGATGAGGTATATCACATTTGTGCAACATCACCCCTTTGAAGAGAATGAAAGAAGTTCTGAGGCTCTTCTGAGAAAATTATTTAGGTTGGAAGCAAGAGCGCACAGCAAGTTGTGTAACAGTGTGAGTAGAGTGAAGTTTTAAAAGGAAGACCACCTGCCTCTCACAGTTTGAAAGTGTGGCGAACTTGATTTTGGGGCAAAATTGCCTGTTTCCATGAAGGGAAGGATTACTGTATGTCTTGTAGGAGAACCACAAAGGTTAAAAGAAAGATGCTCAAGCACTTTGTTTAGCAGCTTCAAGTGATTTAGCATTCAAAAAGAACACTGCCTATCTGTCAAGGGTTTGACAGTGTGAGCAAATCCATCTTTGTGCCAATAGACCCTTTCCACTGAATGGAACATGCACTGTGTGTCTGGCAAGCAGATGTCAAGGTTTGCAGCAGGAGTTGCAAGCACATTGTTTTCCTGTGAGAGTTGAATTAGCATGTGAAAGGAGTGCTTGCCAAATGAAAGCCTTTGACAATGGAGAATCATTCACTCCTTGAAAAATACCCACTTTCGGCGAAATGCACATTCACTTGTAGCTCAGGGCAGGATGCAGTATGTGAGAGGCAGGAATAGTTTGCCACTTGTCTCCCTATGAGAAATGAGTTACCTGTTGAAAGGAATACTGACTACCCCTCAGTTTATTCATGTGTGAGGAAGATCACCGTTGGGCCAAATAGCTGCCTTCAACTGAATGGAACCAGAACAGTTTAGGATGTATGAAAACCATTCATTCCAGCAGCAAGAGGGTCTCGACTGTTGTTTAAAAGTGAGAATTGAGTGAGCTTTACAAAGGAATACTACCTGTCTCTCAGGCATTTACAGTGTGAAGAAGATTATCTTTGTGCAAAAGAGCACTGTTTCAATGGAAGGAAGAAGCACTGTTTCTCCTGTAAGAGATGCATAAGTGTTAGAAGCAAGAGGGTCAAGCATCTTGTTAAGCACTATGAATTGAGTTACCTGTTGAATGGAATACTGCCAACTCTCAGTGTTTTCAGGGGGAGGAAAATCAATGTTCTGCTAAATAGCTCCTTTCAAGGGAATGGAGGCATACTGTAGGTCTTGTTAGACAATCATTAATGTTAGAAGGAAGAGGGTCTAGCACCCTGTTAAGCACTGTGAATTGACTTACCTGTTGAAGGGAATACTGTCTAACTCTCAGTGTTTTTATGGGTGGAGGAACCTCAAGTTTGTGCAAAATGACCTCTTTCCAGTCAATGGAACCAGCACTACATCTCTTGGAAAAGAAGTATGAATGTTAGAAGCAGCAGGGTCAAGCACCTTGTTTTCCAATGCGAATTGATATACTGCTTTAAAGGAATAATGCCTACAACTCAGCGTTTTCATGGGTGAGCAATACCACCTTTGTGCAAAATACTGCACTTAGAGGGATGGGAAGAATCACTGTCGAACTTCTGAGAGAATCATTAATGTTAGAAAAGAAAGGGTCTACCACCTTGAACAGCATTGTGAACTGAGTTAGCTGGGTAAAGGAATACTGCCTACCTCTCAGCGTTTTCATGGGTGAGGAACCCAACTTTTGCAAAATATCCCATACAAGCGAATGGAAGATTCCTGGTAGCTCTTGTAAGAGACTCATGAATGTTTGAAGCAACAGGGTGTAGCAAGTTGTTTAGCATTGTGAATTGACTTAGCTGTTTAAAGGAATACTGCCTACTTCTCAGAGTTTTCAGGAGTCAGGAACCTCACCTTTGTGCAAAATTGCCTCTGTGAAGTGAATGGAGAAACACTGTTGCTCTTGTATGATATCCATCAATGTTAAAAGGAAGAGGGTCAAGCACATTCTTCAGCTTTGTGAATTGAATGAGTTGTTTAATGGAATACTACTTACCTCTCAGGGTTTTCAGGGATGAGGACTACCAGGATTTTTCAAAATTGCCCCTGTCGAGTGAATGGAAGCTGCACTGTAGGTCTTATAAGAGAGACATTACTGTTAACAGGAAGAGAGCCTAGCACTCTGTTGAGGATTCTCAACTGAGTTAGCTGTTTAAGGACATATTGATACCTCTCAGTGCTTTTATATGTGAGAACCTTCAACTTTGTGCAAAATCTCCTCTTACAACTGACTGGACCCAGCTGTGTGGGTGTTGTAAGAAAAGTATGAATGTTACAAGCAGGAGGGTGAAGCAGCTTGTCTTCGGATGATACGTGAGTAACTTGTTTCCAGGAATACTGTCTACCACTCAGTGTTTTCAAGGATGAGGTATATCACATTTGTGCAACATCACCCCTTTGAAGAGAATGGAAGAATTTCTGAGGCTCTTCTGATTAAATTATTTAGGTTGGAAGCAAGAGCGTACAGCAAGTTGTGTAACAGTGTGAGTAGAGTGAAGTTTTAAAATTAAGACCACCTGCCTCTGACAGTTTGAAAGTGTGAGGAACTTGATTTTGGGGCAAAATTTCCTGTTTCCATGAAGGGAAGGATTACTGTATGTCTTGTAGGAGAACCACAAAGGTTAAAAGAAAGATGCTCAAGCACTTTGTTTAGCAGCTTCAAGTGATTTAGCATTCAAAAGGAACACTGCCTATCTGTCAAGGGTTTGACAGTGTGAGCAAATCCATCTTTGTGCCAATAGACCCTTTCCACTGAATGGAACATGCACTCTGTGTCTGGCAAGCAGATGTCAAGGTTTGCAGCAGGAGTTGCAAGCACATTGTTTTCCTGTGAGAGTTGACTTAGCATGTGAAAGGAGTGCTTGCCAAATGAAAGCCTTTGACAATGGAGAATCATTCACTCCTTGAAAAATACCCACTTTCGGCGAAATGCACATTTACTTGTAGCTCAGGGCAGGATGCAGTATGTGAGAGGCAGGAATAGTTTGCCACTTGTCTCCCTATGAGAAATGAGTTACCTGTTGAAAGGAATACTGACTACCCCTCAGTTTATTCATGTGTGAGGAAGATCACCGTTGGGCCAAATAGCTGCCTTCAACTGAATGGAACCAGAACAGTTTAGGATGTATGAAAACCATTCATTCCAGCAGCAAGAGGGTCTCGACTGTTGTTTAAAAGTGAGAATTGAGTGAGCTTTACAAAGGAATACTACCTGTCTCTCAGGCATTTACAGTGTGAAGAAGATTATCTTTGTGCAAAAGAGCCCTGTTTCAATGGAAGGAAGAAGCACTGTTTCTCCTGTAAGAGATGCATAAGTGTTAGAAGCAAGAGGGTCAAGCATCTTGTTAAGCACTATGAATTGAGTTACCTGTTGAATGGAATACTGCCAACTCTCAGTGTTTTCAGGGGGAGGAAAATCAATGTTCTGCTAAATAGCTCCTTTCAAGGGAATGGAGGCATACTGTAGGTCTTGTTAGACAATCATTAATGTTAGAAGGAAGAGGGTCTAGCACCCTGTTAAGCACTGTGAATTGACTTACCTGTTGAAGGGAATACTGTCTAACTCTCAGTGTTTTTATGGGTGGAGGAACCTCAAGTTTGTGCAAAATGACCTCTTTCCAGTCAATGGAACCAGCACTACATCTCTTGGAAAAGAAGTATGAATGTTAGAAGCAGCAGGGTCAAGCACCTTGTTTTCCAATGCGAATTGATATACTGCTTTAAAGGAATAATGCCTACAACTCAGCGTTTTCATGGGTGAGCAATACCACCTTTGTGCAAAATACTGCACTTAGAGGGATGGGAAGAATCACTGTCGAACTTCTGAGAGAATCATTAATGTTAGAAAAGAAAGGGTCTACCACCTTGAACAGCATTGTGAACTGAGTTAGCTGGGTAAAGGAATACTGCCTACTTCTCAGCGTTTTCATGGGTGAGGAACCCAACTTTTGCAAAATATCCCATACAAGCGAATGGAAGATTCCTGGTAGCTCTTGTAAGAGACTCATGAATGTTTGAAGCAACAGGGTGTAGCAAGTTGTTTAGCATTGTGAATTGACTTAGCTGTTTAAAGGAATACTGCCTACTTCTCAGAGTTTTCAGGAGTCAGGAACCTCACCTTTGTGCAAAATTGCCTCTGTGAAGTGAATGGAGAAACACTGTTGCTCTTGTATGATATCCATCAATGTTAAAAGGAAGAGGGTCAAGCACATTCTTCAGCTTTGTGAATTGAATGAGTTGTTTAATGGAATACTACTTACCTCTCAGGGTTTTCAGGGATGAGGACTACCAGGATTTTTCAAAATTGCCCCTTTCGAGTGAATGGAAGCTGCACTGTAGGTCTTATAAGAGAGACATTACTGTTAACAGGAAGAGAGCCTAGCACTCTGTTGAGGATTCTCAACTGAGTTAGCTGTTTAAGGACATATTGATACCTCTCAGTGCTTTTATATGTGAGAACCTTCAACTTTGTGCAAAATCTCCTCTTACAACTGACTGGACCCAGCTGTGTGGGTGTTGTAAGAAAAGTATGAATGTTACAAGCAGGAGGGTGAAGCAGCTTGTCTTCGGATGATACGTGAGTAACTTGTTTCCAGGAATACTGTCTACCACTCAGTGTTTTCAAGGATGAGGTATATCACATTTGTGCAACATCACCCCTTTGAAGAGAATGAAAGAAGTTCTGAGGCTCTTCTGAGAAAATTATTTAGGTTCGAAGCAAGAGCGCACAGCAAGTTGTGTAACAGTGTGAGTAGAGTGAAGTTTTAAAAGGAAGACCACCTGCCTCTCACAGTTTGAAAGTGTGGCGAACTTGATTTTGGGGCAAAATTGCCTGTTTCCATGAAGGGAAGGATTACTGTATGTCTTGTAGGAGAACCACAAAGGTTAAAAGAAAGATGCTCAAGCACTTTGTTTAGCAGCTTCAAGTGATTTAGCATTCAAAAAGAACACTGCCTATCTGTCAAGGGTTTGACAGTGTGAGCAAATCCATCTTTGTGCCAATAGACCCTTTCCACTGAATGGAACATGCACTGTGTGTCTGGCAAGCAGATGTCAAGGTTTGCAGCAGGAGTTGCAAGCACATTGTTTTCCTGTGAGAGTTGAATTAGCATGTGAAAGGAGTGCTTGCCAAATGAAAGCCTTTGACAATGGAGAATCATTCACTCCTTGAAAAATACCCACTTTCGGCGAAATGCACATTCACTTGTAGCTCAGGGCAGGATGCAGTATGTGAGAGGCAGGAATAGTTTGCCACTTGTCTCCCTATGAGAAATGAGTTACCTGTTGAAAGGAATACTGACTACCCCTCAGTTTATTCATGTGTGAGGAAGATCACCGTTGGGCCAAATAGCTGCCTTCAACTGAATGGAACCAGAACAGTTTAGGATGTATGAAAACCATTCATTCCAGCAGCAAGAGGGTCTCGACTGTTGTTTAAAAGTGAGAATTGAGTGAGCTTTACAAAGGAATACTACCTGTCTCTCAGGCATTTACAGTGTGAAGAAGATTATCTTTGTGCAAAAGAGCCCTGTTTCAATGGAAGGAAGAAGCACTGTTTCTCCTGTAAGAGATGCATAAGTGTTAGAAGCAAGAGGGTCAAGCATCTTGTTAAGCACTATGAATTGAGTTACCTGTTGAATGGAATACTGCCAACTCTCAGTGTTTTCAGGGGGAGGAAAATCAATGTTCTGCTAAATAGCTCCTTTCAAGGGAATGGAGGCATACTGTAGGTCTTGTTAGACAATCATTAATGTTAGAAGGAAGAGGGTCTAGCACCCTGTTAAGCACTGTGAATTGACTTACCTGTTGAAGGGAATACTGTCTAACTCTCAGTGTTTTTATGGGTGGAGGAACCTCAAGTTTGTGCAAAATGACCTCTTTCCAGTCAATGGAACCAGCACTACATCTCTTGGAAAAGAAGTATGAATGTTAGAAGCAGCAGGGTCAAGCACCTTGTTTTCCAATGCGAATTGATATACTGCTTTAAAGGAATAATGCCTACAACTCAGCGTTTTCATGGGTGAGCAATACCACCTTTGTGCAAAATACTGCACTTAGAGGGATGGGAAGAATCACTGTCGAACTTCTGAGAGAATCATTAATGTTAGAAAAGAAAGGGTCTACCACCTTGAACAGCATTGTGAACTGAGTTAGCTGGGTAAAGGAATACTGCCTACTTCTCAGCGTTTTCATGGGTGAGGAACCCAACTTTTGCAAAATATCCCATACAAGCGAATGGAAGATTCCTGGTAGCTCTTGTAAGAGACTCATGAATGTTTGAAGCAACAGGGTGTAGCAAGTTGTTTAGCATTGTGAATTGACTTAGCTGTTTAAAGGAATACTGCCTACTTCTCAGAGTTTTCAGGAGTCAGGAACCTCACCTTTGTGCAAAATTGCCTCTGTGAAGTGAATGGAGAAACACTGTTGCTCTTGTATGATATCCATCAATGTTAAAAGGAAGAGGGTCAAGCACATTCTTCAGCTTTGTGAATTGAATGAGTTGTTTAATGGAATACTACTTACCTCTCAGGGTTTTCAGGGATGAGGACTACCAGGATTTTTCAAAATTGCCCCTTTCGAGTGAATGGAAGCTGCACTGTAGGTCTTATAAGAGAGACATTACTGTTAACAGGAAGAGAGCCTAGCACTCTGTTGAGGATTCTCAACTGAGTTAGCTGTTTAAGGACATATTGATACCTCTCAGTGCTTTTATATGTGAGAACCTTCAACTTTGTGCAAAATCTCCTCTTACAACTGACTGGACCCAGCTGTGTGGGTGTTGTAAGAAAAGTATGAATGTTACAAGCAGGAGGGTGAAGCAGCTTGTCTTCGGATGATACGTGAGTAACTTGTTTCCAGGAATACTGTCTACCACTCAGTGTTTTCAAGGATGAGGTATATCACATTTGTGCAACATCACCCCTTTGAAGAGAATGAAAGAAGTTCTGAGGCTCTTCTGAGAAAATTATTTAGGTTGGAAGCAAGAGCGCACAGCAAGTTGTGTAACAGTGTGAGTAGAGTGAAGTTTTAAAAGGAAGACCACCTGCCTCTCACAGTTTGAAAGTGTGGCGAACTTGATTTTGGGGCAAAATTGCCTGTTTCCATGAAGGGAAGGATTACTGTATGTCTTGTAGGAGAACCACAAAGGTTAAAAGAAAGATGCTCAAGCACTTTGTTTAGCAGCTTCAAGTGATTTAGCATTCAAAAAGAACACTGCCTATCTGTCAAGGGTTTGACAGTGTGAGCAAATCCATCTTTGTGCCAATAGAGCGTTTCCACTGAATGGAACATGCACTGTGTGTCTGGCAAGCAGATGTCAAGGTTTGCAGCAGCAGTTGCAAGCACATTGTTTTCCTGTGAGAGTTGAATTAGCATGTGAAAGGAGTGCTTGCCAAATGAAAGCCTTTGACAATGGAGAATCATTCACTCCTTGAAAAATACCCACTTTCGGCGAAATGCACATTCACTTGTAGCTCAGGGCAGGATGCAGTATGTGAGAGGCAGGAATAGTTTGCCACTTGTCTCCCTATGAGAAATGAGTTACCTGTTGAAAGGAATACTGACTACCCCTCAGTTTATTCATGTGTGAGGAAGATCACCGTTGGGCCAAATAGCTGCCTTCAACTGAATGGAACCAGAACAGTTTAGGATGTATGAAAACCATTCATTCCAGCAGCAAGAGGGTCTCGACTGTTGTTTAAAAGTGAGAATTGAGTGAGCTTTACAAAGGAATACTACCTGTCTCTCAGGCATTTACAGTGTGAAGAAGATTATCTTTGTGCAAAAGAGCCCTGTTTCAATGGAAGGAAGAAGCACTGTTTCTCCTGTAAGAGATGCATAAGTGTTAGAAGCAAGAGGGTCAAGCATCTTGTTAAGCACTATGAATTGAGTTACCTGTTGAATGGAATACTGCCAACTCTCAGTGTTTTCAGGGGGAGGAAAATCAATGTTCTGCTAAATAGCTCCTTTCAAGGGAATGGAGGCATACTGTAGGTCTTGTTAGACAATCATTAATGTTAGAAGGAAGAGGGTCTAGCACCCTGTTAAGCACTGTGAATTGACTTACCTGTTGAAGGGAATACTGTCTAACTCTCAGTGTTTTTATGGGTGGAGGAACCTCAAGTTTGTGCAAAATGACCTCTTTCCAGTCAATGGAACCAGCACTACATCTCTTGGAAAAGAAGTATGAATGTTAGAAGCAGCAGGGTCAAGCACCTTGTTTTCCAATGCGAATTGATATACTGCTTTAAAGGAATAATGCCTACAACTCAGCGTTTTCATGGGTGAGCAATACCACCTTTGTGCAAAATACTGCACTTAGAGGGATGGGAAGAATCACTGTCGAACTTCTGAGAGAATCATTAATGTTAGAAAAGAAAGGGTCTACCACCTTGAACAGCATTGTGAACTGAGTTAGCTGGGTAAAGGAATACTGCCTACTTCTCAGCGTTTTCATGGGTGAGGAACCCAACTTTTGCAAAATATCCCATACAAGCGAATGGAAGATTCCTGGTAGCTCTTGTAAGAGACTCATGAATGTTTGAAGCAACAGGGTGTAGCAAGTTGTTTAGCATTGTGAATTGACTTAGCTGTTTAAAGGAATACTGCCTACTTCTCAGAGTTTTCAGGAGTCAGGAACCTCACCTTTGTGCAAAATTGCCTCTGTGAAGTGAATGGAGAAACACTGTTGCTCTTGTATGATATCCATCAATGTTAAAAGGAAGAGGGTCAAGCACATTCTTCAGCTTTGTGAATTGAATGAGTTGTTTAATGGAATACTACTTACCTCTCAGGGTTTTCAGGGATGAGGACTACCAGGATTTTTCAAAATTGCGCCTTTCGAGTGAATGGAAGCTGCACTGTAGGTCTTATAAGAGAGACATTACTGTTAACAGGAAGAGAGCCTAGCACTCTGTTGAGGATTCTCAACTGAGTTAGCTGTTTAAGGACATATTGATACCTCTCAGTGCTTTTATATGTGAGAACCTTCAACTTTGTGCAAAATCTCCTCTTACAACTGACTGGACCCAGCTGTGTGGGTGTTGTAAGAAAAGTATGAATGTTACAAGCAGGAGGGTGAAGCAGCTTGTCTTCGGATGATACGTGAGTAACTTGTTTCCAGGAATACTGTCTACCACTCAGTGTTTTCAAGGATGAGGTATATCACATTTGTGCAACATCACCCCTTTGAAGAGAATGAAAGAAGTTCTGAGGCTCTTCTGAGAAAATTATTTAGGTTCGAAGCAAGAGCGCACAGCAAGTTGTGTAACAGTGTGAGTAGAGTGAAGTTTTAAAAGGAAGACCACCTGCCTCTCACAGTTTGAAAGTGTGGCGAACTTGATTTTGGGGCAAAATTGCCTGTTTCCATGAAGGGAAGGATTACTGTATGTCTTGTAGGAGAACCACAAAGGTTAAAAGAAAGATGCTCAAGCACTTTGTTTAGCAGCTTCAAGTGATTTAGCATTCAAAAAGAACACTGCCTATCTGTCAAGGGTTTGACAGTGTGAGCAAATCCATCTTTGTGCCAATAGACCCTTTCCACTGAATGGAACATGCACTGTGTGTCTGGCAAGCAGATGTCAAGGTTTGCAGCAGCAGTTGCAAGCACATTGTTTTCCTGTGAGAGTTGAATTACCATGTGAAAGGAGTGCTTGCCAAATGAAAGCCTTTGACAATGGAGAATCATTCACTCCTTGAAAAATACCCACTTTCGGCGAAATGCACATTCACTTGTAGCTCAGGGCAGGATGCAGTATGTGAGAGGCAGGAATAGTTTGCCACTTGTCTCCCTATGAGAAATGAGTTACCTGTTGAAAGGAATACTGACTACCCCTCAGTTTATTCATGTGTGAGGAAGATCACCGTTGGGCCAAATAGCTGCCTTCAACTGAATGGAACCAGAACAGTTTAGGATGTATGAAAACCATTCATTCCAGCAGCAAGAGGGTCTCGACTGTTGTTTAAAAGTGAGAATTGAGTGAGCTTTACAAAGGAATACTACCTGTCTCTCAGGCATTTACAGTGTGAAGAAGATTATCTTTGTGCAAAAGAGCCCTGTTTCAATGGAAGGAAGAAGCACTGTTTCTCCTGTAAGAGATGCATAAGTGTTAGAAGCAAGAGGGTCAAGCATCTTGTTAAGCACTATGAATTGAGTTACCTGTTGAATGGAATACTGCCAACTCTCAGTGTTTTCAGGGGGAGGAAAATCAATGTTCTGCTAAATAGCTCCTTTCAAGGGAATGGAGGCATACTGTAGGTCTTGTTAGACAATCATTAATGTTAGAAGGAAGAGGGTCTAGCACCCTGTTAAGCACTGTGAATTGACTTACCTGTTGAAGGGAATACTGTCTAACTCTCAGTGTTTTTATGGGTGGAGGAACCTCAAGTTTGTGCAAAATGACCTCTTTCCAGTCAATGGAACCAGCACTACATCTCTTGGAAAAGAAGTATGAATGTTAGAAGCAGCAGGGTCAAGCACCTTGTTTTCCAATGCGAATTGATATACTGCTTTAAAGGAATAATGCCTACAACTCAGCGTTTTCATGGGTGAGCAATACCACCTTTGTGCAAAATACTGCACTTAGAGGGATGGGAAGAATCACTGTCGAACTTCTGAGAGAATCATTAATGTTAGAAAAGAAAGGGTCTACCACCTTGAACAGCATTGTGAACTGAGTTAGCTGGGTAAAGGAATACTGCCTACCTCTCAGCGTTTTCATGGGTGAGGAACCCAACTTTTGCAAAATATCCCATACAAGCGAATGGAAGATTCCTGGTAGCTCTTGTAAGAGACTCATGAATGTTTGAAGCAACAGGGTGTAGCAAGTTGTTTAGCATTGTGAATTGACTTAGCTGTTTAAAGGAATACTGCCTACTTCTCAGAGTTTTCAGGAGTCAGGAACCTCACCTTTGTGCAAAATTGCCTCTGTGAAGTGAATGGAGAAACACTGTTGCTCTTGTATGATATCCATCAATGTTAAAAGGAAGAGGGTCAAGCACATTCTTCAGCTTTGTGAATTGAATGAGTTGTTTAATGGAATACTACTTACCTCTCAGGGTTTTTAGGGATGAGGACTACCAGGATTTTTCAAAATTGCCCCTTTCGAGTGAATGGAAGCTGCACTGTAGGTCTTATAAGAGAGACATTACTGTTAACAGGAAGAGAGCCTAGCACTCTGTTGAGGATTCTCAACTGAGTTAGCTGTTTAAGGACATATTGATACCTCTCAGTGCTTTTATATGTGAGAACCTTCAACTTTGTGCAAAATCTCCTCTTACAACTGACTGGACCCAGCTGTGTGGGTGTTGTAAGAAAAGTATGAATGTTACAAGCAGGAGGGTGAAGCAGCTTGTCTTCGGATGATACGTGAGTAACTTGTTTCCAGGAATACTGTCTACCACTCAGTGTTTTCAAGGATGAGGTATATCACATTTGTGCAACATCACCCCTTTGAAGAGAATGAAAGAAGTTCTGAGGCTCTTCTGAGAAAATTATTTAGGTTGGAAGCAAGAGCGCACAGCAAGTTGTGTAACAGTGTGAGTAGAGTGAAGTTTTAAAAGGAAGACCACCTGCCTCTCACAGTTTGAAAGTGTGGCGAACTTGATTTTGGGGCAAAATTGCCTGTTTCCATGAAGGGAAGGATTACTGTATGTCTTGTAGGAGAACCACAAAGGTTAAAAGAAAGATGCTCAAGCACTTTGTTTAGCAGCTTCAAGTGATTTAGCATTCAAAAAGAACACTGCCTATCTGTCAAGGGTTTGACAGTGTGAGCAAATCCATCTTTGTGCCAATAGACCGTTTCCACTGAATGCACTGTGTGTCTGGCAAGCAGATGTCAAGGTTTGCAGCAGCAGTTGCAAGCACATTGTTTTCCTGTGAGAGTTGAATTAGCATGTGAAAGGAGTGCTTGCCAAATGAAAGCCTTTGACAATGGAGAATCATTCACTCCTTGAAAAATACCCACTTTCGGCGAAATGCACATTCACTTGTAGCTCAGGGCAGGATGCAGTATGTGAGAGGCAGGAATAGTTTGCCACTTGTCTCCCTATGAGAAATGAGTTACCTGTTGAAAGGAATACTGACTACCCCTCAGTTTATTCATGTGTGAGGAAGATCACCGTTGGGCCAAATAGCTGCCTTCAACTGAATGGAACCAGAACAGTTTAGGATGTATGAAAACCATTCATTCCAGCAGCAAGAGGGTCTCGACTGTTGTTTAAAAGTGAGAATTGAGTGAGCTTTACAAAGGAATACTACCTGTCTCTCAGGCATTTACAGTGTGAAGAAGATTATCTTTGTGCAAAAGAGCCCTGTTTCAATGGAAGGAAGAAGCACTGTTTCTCCTGTAAGAGATGCATAAGTGTTAGAAGCAAGAGGGTCAAGCATCTTGTTAAGCACTATGAATTGAGTTACCTGTTGAATGGAATACTGCCAACTCTCAGTGTTTTCAGGGGGAGGAAAATCAATGTTCTGCTAAATAGCTCCTTTCAAGGGAATGGAGGCATACTGTAGGTCTTGTTAGACAATCATTAATGTTAGAAGGAAGAGGGTCTAGCACCCTGTTAAGCACTGTGAATTGACTTACCTGTTGAAGGGAATACTGTCTAACTCTCAGTGTTTTTATGGGTGGAGGAACCTCAAGTTTGTGCAAAATGACCTCTTTCCAGTCAATGGAACCAGCACTACATCTCTTGGAAAAGAAGTATGAATGTTAGAAGCAGCAGGGTCAAGCACCTTGTTTTCCAATGCGAATTGATATACTGCTTTAAAGGAATAATGCCTACAACTCAGCGTTTTCATGGGTGAGCAATACCACCTTTGTGCAAAATACTGCACTTAGAGGGATGGGAAGAATCACTGTCGAACTTCTGAGAGAATCATTAATGTTAGAAAAGAAAGGGTCTACCACCTTGAACAGCATTGTGAACTGAGTTAGCTGGGTAAAGGAATACTGCCTACCTCTCAGCGTTTTCATGGGTGAGGAACCCAACTTTTGCAAAATATCCCATACAAGCGAATGGAAGATTCCTGGTAGCTCTTGTAAGAGACTCATGAATGTTTGAAGCAACAGGGTGTAGCAAGTTGTTTAGCATTGTGAATTGACTTAGCTGTTTAAAGGAATACTGCCTACTTCTCAGAGTTTTCAGGAGTCAGGAACCTCACCTTTGTGCAAAATTGCCTCTGTGAAGTGAATGGAGAAACACTGTTGCTCTTGTATGATATCCATCAATGTTAAAAGGAAGAGGGTCAAGCACATTCTTCAGCTTTGTGAATTGAATGAGTTGTTTAATGGAATACTACTTACCTCTCAGGGTTTTCAGGGATGAGGACTACCAGAATTTTTCAAAATTGCCCCTTTCGAGTGAATGGAAGCTGCACTGTAGGTCTTATAAGAGAGACATTACTGTTAACAGGAAGAGAGCCTAGCACTCTGTTGAGGATTCTCAACTGAGTTAGCTGTTTAAGGACATATGGATACCTCTCAGTGCTTTTATATGTGAGAACCTTCAACTTTGTGCAAAATCTCCTCTTACAACTGACTGGACCCAGCTGTGTGGGTGTTGTAAGAAAAGTATGAATGTTACAAGCAGGAGGGTGAAGCAGCTTGTCTTCGGATGATACGTGAGTAACTTGTTTCCAGGAATACTGTCTACCACTCAGTGTTTTCAAGGATGAGGTATATCACATTTGTGCAACATCACCCCTTTGAAGAGAATGAAAGAAGTTCTGAGGCTCTTCTGAGAAAATTATTTAGGTTGGAAGCAAGAGCGCACAGCAAGTTGTGTAACAGTGTGAGTAGAGTGAAGTTTTAAAAGGAAGACCACCTGCCTCTCACAGTTTGAAAGTGTGGCGAACTTGATTTTGGGGCAAAATTGCCTGTTTCCATGAAGGGAAGGATTACTGTATGTCTTGTAGGAGAACCACAAAGGTTAAAAGAAAGATGCTCAAGCACTTTGTTTAGCAGCTTCAAGTGATTTAGCATTCAAAAAGAACACTGCCTATCTGTCAAGGGTTTGACAGTGTGAGCAAATCCATCTTTGTGCCAATAGACCCTTTCCACTGAATGGAACATGCACTGTGTGTCTGGCAAGCAGATGTCAAGGTTTGCAGCAGGAGTTGCAAGCACATTGTTTTCCTGTGAGAGTTGAATTACCATGTGAAAGGAGTGCTTGCCAAATGAAAGCCTTTGACAATGGAGAATCATTCACTCCTTGAAAAATACCCACTTTCGGCGAAATGCACATTCACTTGTAGCTCAGGGCAGGATGCAGTATGTGAGAGGCAGGAATAGTTTGCCACTTGTCTCCCTATGAGAAATGAGTTACCTGTTGAAAGGAATACTGACTACCCCTCAGTTTATTCATGTGTGAGGAAGATCACCGTTGGGCCAAATAGCTGCCTTCAACTGAATGGAACCAGAACAGTTTAGGATGTATGAAAACCATTCATTCCAGCAGCAAGAGGGTCTCGACTGTTGTTTAAAAGTGAGAATTGAGTGAGCTTTACAAAGGAATACTACCTGTCTCTCAGGCATTTACAGTGTGAAGAAGATTATCTTTGTGCAAAAGAGCCCTGTTTCAATGGAAGGAAGAAGCACTGTTTCTCCTGTAAGAGATGCATAAGTGTTAGAAGCAAGAGGGTCAAGCATCTTGTTAAGCACTATGAATTGAGTTACCTGTTGAATGGAATACTGCCAACTCTCAGTGTTTTCAGGGGGAGGAAAATCAATGTTCTGCTAAATAGCTCCTTTCAAGGGAATGGAGGCATACTGTAGGTCTTGTTAGACAATCATTAATGTTAGAAGGAAGAGGGTCTAGCACCCTGTTAAGCACTGTGAATTGACTTACCTGTTGAAGGGAATACTGTCTAACTCTCAGTGTTTTTATGGGTGGAGGAACCTCAAGTTTGTGCAAAATGACCTCTTTCCAGTCAATGGAACCAGCACTACATCTCTTGGAAAAGAAGTATGAATGTTAGAAGCAGCAGGGTCAAGCACCTTGTTTTCCAATGCGAATTGATATACTGCTTTAAAGGAATAATGCCTACAACTCAGCGTTTTCATGGGTGAGCAATACCACCTTTGTGCAAAATACTGCACTTAGAGGGATGGGAAGAATCACTGTCGAACTTCTGAGAGAATCATTAATGTTAGAAAAGAAAGGGTCTACCACCTTGAACAGCATTGTGAACTGAGTTAGCTGGGTAAAGGAATACTGCCTACCTCTCAGCGTTTTCATGGGTGAGGAACCCAACTTTTGCAAAATATCCCATACAAGCGAATGGAAGATTCCTGGTAGCTCTTGTAAGAGACTCATGAATGTTTGAAGCAACAGGGTGTAGCAAGTTGTTTAGCATTGTGAATTGACTTAGCTGTTTAAAGGAATACTGCCTACTTCTCAGAGTTTTCAGGAGTCAGGAACCTCACCTTTGTGCAAAATTGCCTCTGTGAAGTGAATGGAGAAACACTGTTGCTCTTGTATGATATCCATCAATGTTAAAAGGAAGAGGGTCAAGCACATTCTTCAGCTTTGTGAATTGAATGAGTTGTTTAATGGAATACTACTTACCTCTCAGGGTTTTCAGGGATGAGGACTACCAGAATTTTTCAAAATTGCCCCTTTCGAGTGAATGGAAGCTGCACTGTAGGTCTTATAAGAGAGACATTACTGTTAACAGGAAGAGAGCCTAGCACTCTGTTGAGGATTCTCAACTGAGTTAGCTGTTTAAGGACATATTGATACCTCTCAGTGCTTTTATATGTGAGAACCTTCAACTTTGTGCAAAATCTCCTCTTACAACTGACTGGACCCAGCTGTGTGGGTGTTGTAAGAAAAGTATGAATGTTACAAGCAGGAGGGTGAAGCAGCTTGTCTTCGGATGATACGTGAGTAACTTGTTTCCAGGAATACTGTCTACCACTCAGTGTTTTCAAGGATGAGGTATATCACATTTGTGCAACATCACCCCTTTGAAGAGAATGAAAGAAGTTCTGAGGCTCTTCTGAGAAAATTATTTAGGTTGGAAGCAAGAGCGCACAGCAAGTTGTGTAACAGTGTGAGTAGAGTGAAGTTTTAAAAGGAAGACCACCTGCCTCTCACAGTTTGAAAGTGTGGCGAACTTGATTTTGGGGCAAAATTGCCTGTTTCCATGAAGTGAAGGATTACTGTATGTCTTGTAGGAGAACCACAAAGGTTAAAAGAAAGATGCTCAAGCACTTTGTTTAGCAGCTTCAAGTGATTTAGCATTCAAAAAGAACACTGCCTATCTGTCAAGGGTTTGACAGTGTGAGCAAATCCATCTTTGTGCCAATAGACCCTTTCCACTGAATGGAACATGCACTGTGTGTCTGGCAAGCAGATGTCAAGGTTTGCAGCAGGAGTTGCAAACACATTGTTTTCCTGTGAGAGTTGAATTACCATGTGAAAGGAGTGCTTGCCAAATGAAAGCCTTTGACAATGGAGAATCATTCACTCCTTGAAAAATACCCACTTTCGGCGAAATGCACATTCACTTGTAGCTCAGGGCAGGATGCAGTATGTGAGAGGCAGGAATAGTTTGCCACTTGTCTCCCTATGAGAAATGAGTTACCTGTTGAAAGGAATACTGACTACCCCTCAGTTTATTCATGTGTGAGGAAGATCACCGTTGGGCCAAATAGCTGCCTTCAACTGAATGGAACCAGAACAGTTTAGGATGTATGAAAACCATTCATTCCAGCAGCAAGAGGGTCTCGACTGTTGTTTAAAAGTGAGAATTGAGTGAGCTTTACAAAGGAATACTACCTGTCTCTCAGGCATTTACAGTGTGAAGAAGATTATCTTTGTGCAAAAGAGCCCTGTTTCAATGGAAGGAAGAAGCACTGTTTCTCCTGTAAGAGATGCATAAGTGTTAGAAGCAAGAGGGTCAAGCATCTTGTTAAGCACTATGAATTGAGTTACCTGTTGAATGGAATACTGCCAACTCTCAGTGTTTTCAGGGGGAGGAAAATCAATGTTCTGCTAAATAGCTCCTTTCAAGGGAATGGAGGCATACTGTAGGTCTTGTTAGACAATCATTAATGTTAGAAGGAAGAGGGTCTAGCACCCTGTTAAGCACTGTGAATTGACTTACCTGTTGAAGGGAATACTGTCTAACTCTCAGTGTTTTTATGGGTGGAGGAACCTCAAGTTTGTGCAAAATGACCTCTTTCCAGTCAATGGAACCAGCACTACATCTCTTGGAAAAGAAGTATGAATGTTAGAAGCAGCAGGGTCAAGCACCTTGTTTTCCAATGCGAATTGATATACTGCTTTAAAGGAATAATGCCTACAACTCAGCGTTTTCATGGGTGAGCAATACCACCTTTGTGCAAAATACTGCACTTAGAGGGATGGGAAGAATCACTGTCGAACTTCTGAGAGAATCATTAATGTTAGAAAAGAAAGGGTCTACCACCTTGAACAGCATTGTGAACTGAGTTAGCTGGGTAAAGGAATACTGCCTACCTCTCAGCGTTTTCATGGGTGAGGAACCCAACTTTTGCAAAATATCCCATACAAGCGAATGGAAGATTCCTGGTAGCTCTTGTAAGAGACTCATGAATGTTTGAAGCAACAGGGTGTAGCAAGTTGTTTAGCATTGTGAATTGACTTAGCTGTTTAAAGGAATACTGCCTACTTCTCAGAGTTTTCAGGAGTCAGGAACCTCACCTTTGTGCAAAATTGCCTCTGTGAAGTGAATGGAGAAACACTGTTGCTCTTGTATGATATCCATCAATGTTAAAAGGAAGAGGGTCAAGCACATTCTTCAGCTTTGTGAATTGAATGAGTTGTTTAATGGAATACTACTTACCTCTCAGGGTTTTCAGGGATGAGGACTACCAGGATTTTTCAAAATTGCCCCTTTCGAGTGAATGGAAGCTGCACTGTAGGTCTTATAAGAGAGACATTACTGTTAACAGGAAGAGAGCCTAGCACTCTGTTGAGGATTCTCAACTGAGTTAGCTGTTTAAGGACATATTGATACCTCTCAGTGCTTTTATATGTGAGAACCTTCAACTTTGTGCAAAATCTCCTCTTACAACTGACTGGACCCAGCTGTGTGGGTGTTGTAAGAAAAGTATGAATGTTACAAGCAGGAGGGTGAAGCAGCTTGTCTTCGGATGATACGTGAGTAACTTGTTTCCAGGAATACTGTCTACCACTCAGTGTTTTCAAGGATGAGGTATATCACATTTGTGCAACATCACCCCTTTGAAGAGAATGAAAGAAGTTCTGAGGCTCTTCTGAGAAAATTATTTAGGTTGGAAGCAAGAGCGCACAGCAAGTTGTGTAACAGTGTGAGTAGAGTGAAGTTTTAAAAGGAAGACCACCTGCCTCTCACAGTTTGAAAGTGTGGCGAACTTGATTTTGGGGCAAAATTGCCTGTTTCCATGAAGGGAAGGATTACTGTATGTCTTGTAGGAGAACCACAAAGGTTAAAAGAAAGATGCTCAAGCACTTTGTTTAGCAGCTTCAAGTGATTTAGCATTCAAAAAGAACACTGCCTATCTGTCAAGGGTTTGACAGTGTGAGCAAATCCATCTTTGTGCCAATAGACCGTTTCCACTGAATGCACTGTGTGTCTGGCAAGCAGATGTCAAGGTTTGCAGCAGCAGTTGCAAGCACATTGTTTTCCTGTGAGAGTTGAATTAGCATGTGAAAGGAGTGCTTGCCAAATGAAAGCCTTTGACAATGGAGAATCATTCACTCCTTGAAAAATACCCACTTTCGGCGAAATGCACATTCACTTGTAGCTCAGGGCAGGATGCAGTATGTGAGAGGCAGGAATAGTTTGCCACTTGTCTCCCTATGAGAAATGAGTTACCTGTTGAAAGGAATACTGACTACCCCTCAGTTTATTCATGTGTGAGGAAGATCACCGTTGGGCCAAATAGCTGCCTTCAACTGAATGGAACCAGAACAGTTTAGGATGTATGAAAACCATTCATTCCAGCAGCAAGAGGGTCTCGACTGTTGTTTAAAAGTGAGAATTGAGTGAGCTTTACAAAGGAATACTACCTGTCTCTCAGGCATTTACAGTGTGAAGAAGATTATCTTTGTGCAAAAGAGCCCTGTTTCAATGGAAGGAAGAAGCACTGTTTCTCCTGTAAGAGATGCATAAGTGTTAGAAGCAAGAGGGTCAAGCATCTTGTTAAGCACTATGAATTGAGTTACCTGTTGAATGGAATACTGCCAACTCTCAGTGTTTTCAGGGGGAGGAAAATCAATGTTCTGCTAAATAGCTCCTTTCAAGGGAATGGAGGCATACTGTAGGTCTTGTTAGACAATCATTAATGTTAGAAGGAAGAGGGTCTAGCACCCTGTTAAGCACTGTGAATTGACTTACCTGTTGAAGGGAATACTGTCTAACTCTCAGTGTTTTTATGGGTGGAGGAACCTCAAGTTTGTGCAAAATGACCTCTTTCCAGTCAATGGAACCAGCACTACATCTCTTGGAAAAGAAGTATGAATGTTAGAAGCAGCAGGGTCAAGCACCTTGTTTTCCAATGCGAATTGATATACTGCTTTAAAGGAATAATGCCTACAACTCAGCGTTTTCATGGGTGAGCAATACCACCTTTGTGCAAAATACTGCACTTAGAGGGATGGGAAGAATCACTGTCGAACTTCTGAGAGAATCATTAATGTTAGAAAAGAAAGGGTCTACCACCTTGAACAGCATTGTGAACTGAGTTAGCTGGGTAAAGGAATACTGCCTACCTCTCAGCGTTTTCATGGGTGAGGAACCCAACTTTTGCAAAATATCCCATACAAGCGAATGGAAGATTCCTGGTAGCTCTTGTAAGAGACTCATGAATGTTTGAAGCAACAGGGTGTAGCAAGTTGTTTAGCATTGTGAATTGACTTAGCTGTTTAAAGGAATACTGCCTACTTCTCAGAGTTTTCAGGAGTCAGGAACCTCACCTTTGTGCAAAATTGCCTCTGTGAAGTGAATGGAGAAACACTGTTGCTCTTGTATGATATCCATCAATGTTAAAAGGAAGAGGGTCAAGCACATTCTTCAGCTTTGTGAATTGAATGAGTTGTTTAATGGAATACTACTTACCTCTCAGGGTTTTTATGGATGAGGACTACCAGGATTTTTCAAAATTGCCCCATTCGAGTGAATGGAAGCTGCACTGTAGGTCTTATAAGAGAGACATTACTGTTAACAGGAAGAGAGCCTAGCACTCTGTTGAGGATTCTCAACTGAGTTAGCTGTTTAAGGACATATTGATACCTCTCAGTGCTTTTATATGTGAGAACCTTCAACTTTGTGCAAAATCTCCTCTTATAACTGACTGGACCCAGCTGTGTGGGTGTTGTAAGAAAAGTATGAATGTTACAAGCAAGAGGGTGAAGCAGCTTGTCTTCGGATGATACGTGAGTAACTTGTTTCCAGGAATACTGTCTACCACTCAGTGTTTTCAAGGATGAGGTATATCACATTTGTGCAACATCACCCCTTTGAAGAGAATGAAAGAAGTTCTGAGGCTCTTCTGAGAAAATTATTTAGGTTGGAAGCAAGAGCGCACAGCAAGTTGTGTAACAGTGTGAGTAGAGTGAAGTTTTAAAAGGAAGACCACCTGCCTCTCACAGTTTGAAAGTGTGGCGAACTTGATTTTGGGGCAAAATTGCCTGTTTCCATGAAGGGAAGGATTACTGTATGTCTTGTAGGAGAACCACAAAGATTACAAGAAAGATGCTCTAGCACTTTGTTTAGCAGCTTCAAGTGATTTAGCATTCAAAAGGAAGACTGCCTATCTGTCAAGGGTTTGACAGTGTGAGCAAATCCATCTTTGTGCCAATAGACCCTTTCCACTGAATGGAACATGCACTGTGTGTCTGGCAAGCAGATGTCAAGGTTTGCAGCAGGAGTTGAAAGACATTGTTTTCCTGTGAGAGTTGAATTAGCATGTGAAAGGAGTGCTTGCCAAATGAAAGCCTTTGACAATTTAGAATCATTCACTCCTTGAAAAATACCCACTTTCGGCGAAATGCACATTCACTTGTAGCTCAGGGCAGGATGCAGTATGTGAGAGGCAGGAATAGTTTGCCACTTGTCTCCCTATGAGAAATGAGTTACCTGTTGAAAGGAATACTGACTACCCCTCAGTTTATTCATGTGTGAGGAAGATCACCGTTGGGCCAAATAGCTGCCTTCAACTGAATGGAACCAGAACAGTTTAGGATGTATGAAAACCATTCATTCCAGCAGCAAGAGGGTCTCGACTGTTGTTTAAAAGTGAGAATTGAGTGAGCTTTACAAAGGAATACTACCTGTCTCTCAGGCATTTACAGTGTGAAGAAGATTATCTTTGTGCAAAAGAGCCCTGTTTCAATGGAAGGAAGAAGCACTGTTTCTCCTGTAAGAGATGCATAAGTGTTAGAAGCAAGAGGGTCAAGCATCTTGTTAAGCACTATGAATTGAGTTACCTGTTGAATGGAATACTGCCAACTCTCAGTGTTTTCAGGGGGAGGAAAATCAATGTTCTGCTAAATAGCTCCTTTCAAGGGAATGGAGGCATACTGTAGGTCTTGTTAGACAATCATTAATGTTAGAAGGAAGAGGGTCTAGCACCCTGTTAAGCACTGTGAATTGACTTACCTGTTGAAGGGAATACTGTCTAACTCTCAGTGTTTTTATGGGTGGAGGAACCTCAAGTTTGTGCAAAATGACCTCTTTCCAGTCAATGGAACCAGCACTACATCTCTTGGAAAAGAAGTATGAATGTTAGAAGCAGCAGGGTCAAGCACCTTGTTTTCCAATGCGAATTGATATACTGCTTTAAAGGAATAATGCCTACAACTCAGCGTTTTCATGGGTGAGCAATACCACCTTTGTGCAAAATACTGCACTTAGAGGGATGGGAAGAATCACTGTCGAACTTCTGAGAGAATCATTAATGTTAGAAAAGAAAGGGTCTACCACCTTGAACAGCATTGTGAACTGAGTTAGCTGGGTAAAGGAATACTGCCTACCTCTCAGCGTTTTCATGGGTGAGGAACCCAACTTTTGCAAAATATCCCATACAAGCGAATGGAAGATTCCTGGTAGCTCTTGTAAGAGACTCATGAATGTTTGAAGCAACAGGGTGTAGCAAGTTGTTTAGCATTGTGAATTGACTTAGCTGTTTAAAGGAATACTGCCTACTTCTCAGAGTTTTCAGGAGTCAGGAACCTCACCTTTGTGCAAAATTGCCTCTGTGAAGTGAATGGAGAAACACTGTTGCTCTTGTATGATATCCATCAATGTTAAAAGGAAGAGGGTCAAGCACATTCTTCAGCTTTGTGAATTGAATGAGTTGTTTAATGGAATACTACTTACCTCTCAGGGTTTTCAGGGATGAGGACTACCAGGATTTTTCAAAATTGCCCCTTTCGAGTGAATGGAAGCTGCACTGTAGGTCTTATAAGAGAGACATTACTGTTAACAGGAAGAGAGCCTAGCACTCTGTTGAGGATTCTCAACTGAGTTAGCTGTTTAAGGACATATTGATACCTCTCAGTGCTTTTATATGTGAGAACCTTCAACTTTGTGCAAAATCTCCTCTTACAACTGACTGGACCCAGCTGTGTGGGTGTTGTAAGAAAAGTATGAATGTTACAAGCAGGAGGGTGAAGCAGCTTGTCTTCGGATGATACGTGAGTAACTTGTTTCCAGGAATACTGTCTACCACTCAGTGTTTTCAAGGATGAGGTATATCACATTTGTGCAACATCACCCCTTTGAAGAGAATGAAAGAAGTTCTGAGGCTCTTCTGAGAAAATTATTTAGGTTGGAAGCAAGAGCGCACAGCAAGTTGTGTAACAGTGTGAGTAGAGTGAAGTTTTAAAAGGAAGACCACCTGCCTCTCACAGTTTGAAAGTGTGGCGAACTTGATTTTGGGGCAAAATTGCCTGTTTCCATGAAGGGAAGGATTACTGTATGTCTTGTAGGAGAACCACAAAGGTTAAAAGAAAGATGCTCAAGCACTTTGTTTAGCAGCTTCAAGTGATTTAGCATTCAAAAAGAACACTGCCTATCTGTCAAGGGTTTGACAGTGTGAGCAAATCCATCTTTGTGCCAATAGACCCTTTCCACTGAATGGAACATGCACTGTGTGTCTGGCAAGCAGATGTCAAGGTTTGCAGCAGGAGTTGCAAGCACATTGTTTTCCTGTGAGAGTTGAATTAGCATGTGAAAGGAGTGCTTGCCAAATGAAAGCCTTTGACAATGGAGAATCATTCACTCCTTGAAAAATACCCACTTTCGGCGAAATGCACATTCACTTGTAGCTCAGGGCAGGATGCAGTATGTGAGAGGCAGGAATAGTTTGCCACTTGTCTCCCTATGAGAAATGAGTTACCTGTTGAAAGGAATACTGACTACCCCTCAGTTTATTCATGTGTGAGGAAGATCACCGTTGGGCCAAATAGCTGCCTTCAACTGAATGGAACCAGAACAGTTTAGGATGTATGAAAACCATTCATTCCAGCAGCAAGAGGGTCTCGACTGTTGTTTAAAAGTGAGAATTGAGTGAGCTTTACAAAGGAATACTACCTGTCTCTCAGGCATTTACAGTGTGAAGAAGATTATCTTTGTGCAAAAGAGCACTGTTTCAATGGAAGGAAGAAGCACTGTTTCTCCTGTAAGAGATGCATAAGTGTTAGAAGCAAGAGGGTCAAGCATCTTGTTAAGCACTATGAATTGAGTTACCTGTTGAATGGAATACTGCCAACTCTCAGTGTTTTCAGGGGGAGGAAAATCAATGTTCTGCTAAATAGCTCCTTTCAAGGGAATGGAGGCATACTGTAGGTCTTGTTAGACAATCATTAATGTTAGAAGGAAGAGGGTCTAGCACCCTGTTAAGCACTGTGAATTGACTTACCTGTTGAAGGGAATACTGTCTAACTCTCAGTGTTTTTATGGGTGGAGGAACCTCAAGTTTGTGCAAAATGACCTCTTTCCAGTCAATGGAACCAGCACTACATCTCTTGGAAAAGAAGTATGAATGTTAGAAGCAGCAGGGTCAAGCACCTTGTTTTCCAATGCGAATTGATATACTGCTTTAAAGGAATAATGCCTACAACTCAGCGTTTTCATGGGTGAGCAATACCACCTTTGTGCAAAATACTGCACTTAGAGGGATGGGAAGAATCACTGTCGAACTTCTGAGAGAATCATTAATGTTAGAAAAGAAAGGGTCTACCACCTTGAACAGCATTGTGAACTGAGTTAGCTGGGTAAAGGAATACTGCCTACCTCTCAGCGTTTTCATGGGTGAGGAACCCAACTTTTGCAAAATATCCCATACAAGCGAATGGAAGATTCCTGGTAGCTCTTGTAAGAGACTCATGAATGTTTGAAGCAACAGGGTGTAGCAAGTTGTTTAGCATTGTGAATTGACTTAGCTGTTTAAAGGAATACTGCCTACTTCTCAGAGTTTTCAGGAGTCAGGAACCTCACCTTTGTGCAAAATTGCCTCTGTGAAGTGAATGGAGAAACACTGTTGCTCTTGTATGATATCCATCAATGTTAAAAGGAAGAGGGTCAAGCACATTCTTCAGCTTTGTGAATTGAATGAGTTGTTTAATGGAATACTACTTACCTCTCAGGGTTTTCAGGGATGAGGACTACCAGGATTTTTCAAAATTGCCCCTGTCGAGTGAATGGAAGCTGCACTGTAGGTCTTATAAGAGAGACATTACTGTTAACAGGAAGAGAGCCTAGCACTCTGTTGAGGATTCTCAACTGAGTTAGCTGTTTAAGGACATATTGATACCTCTCAGTGCTTTTATATGTGAGAACCTTCAACTTTGTGCAAAATCTCCTCTTACAACTGACTGGACCCAGCTGTGTGGGTGTTGTAAGAAAAGTATGAATGTTACAAGCAGGAGGGTGAAGCAGCTTGTCTTCGGATGATACGTGAGTAACTTGTTTCCAGGAATACTGTCTACCACTCAGTGTTTTCAAGGATGAGGTATATCACATTTGTGCAACATCACCCCTTTGAAGAGAATGGAAGAATTTCTGAGGCTCTTCTGATTAAATTATTTAGGTTGGAAGCAAGAGCGTACAGCAAGTTGTGTAACAGTGTGAGTAGAGTGAAGTTTTAAAATTAAGACCACCTGCCTCTGACAGTTTGAAAGTGTGAGGAACTTGATTTTGGGGCAAAATTTCCTGTTTCCATGAAGGGAAGGATTACTGTATGTCTTGTAGGAGAACCACAAAGGTTAAAAGAAAGATGCTCAAGCACTTTGTTTAGCAGCTTCAAGTGATTTAGCATTCAAAAGGAACACTGCCTATCTGTCAAGGGTTTGACAGTGTGAGCAAATCCATCTTTGTGCCAATAGACCCTTTCCACTGAATGGAACATGCACTCTGTGTCTGGCAAGCAGATGTCAAGGTTTGCAGCAGGAGTTGCAAGCACATTGTTTTCCTGTGAGAGTTGACTTAGCATGTGAAAGGAGTGCTTGCCAAATGAAAGCCTTTGACAATGGAGAATCATTCACTCCTTGAAAAATACCCACTTTCGGCGAAATGCACATTCACTTGTAGCTCAGGGCAGGATGCAGTATGTGAGAGGCAGGAATAGTTTGCCACTTGTCTCCCTATGAGAAATGAGTTACCTGTTGAAAGGAATACTGACTACCCCTCAGTTTATTCATGTGTGAGGAAGATCACCGTTGGGCCAAATAGCTGCCTTCAACTGAATGGAACCAGAACAGTTTAGGATGTATGAAAACCATTCATTCCAGCAGCAAGAGGGTCTCGACTGTTGTTTAAAAGTGAGAATTGAGTGAGCTTTACAAAGGAATACTACCTGTCTCTCAGGCATTTACAGTGTGAAGAAGATTATCTTTGTGCAAAAGAGCCCTGTTTCAATGGAAGGAAGAAGCACTGTTTCTCCTGTAAGAGATGCATAAGTGTTAGAAGCAAGAGGGTCAAGCATCTTGTTAAGCACTATGAATTGAGTTACCTGTTGAATGGAATACTGCCAACTCTCAGTGTTTTCAGGGGGAGGAAAATCAATGTTCTGCTAAATAGCTCCTTTCAAGGGAATGGAGGCATACTGTAGGTCTTGTTAGACAATCATTAATGTTAGAAGGAAGAGGGTCTAGCACCCTGTTAAGCACTGTGAATTGACTTACCTGTTGAAGGGAATACTGTCTAACTCTCAGTGTTTTTATGGGTGGAGGAACCTCAAGTTTGTGCAAAATGACCTCTTTCCAGTCAATGGAACCAGCACTACATCTCTTGGAAAAGAAGTATGAATGTTAGAAGCAGCAGGGTCAAGCACCTTGTTTTCCAATGCAAATTGATATACTGCTTTAAAGGAATAATGCCTACAACTCAGCGTTTTCATGGGTGAGCAATACCACCTTTGTGCAAAATACTGCACTTAGAGGGATGGGAAGAATCACTGTCGAACTTCTGAGAGAATCATTAATGTTAGAAAAGAAAGGGTCTACCACCTTGAACAGCATTGTGAACTGAGTTAGCTGGGTAAAGGAATACTGCCTACTTCTCAGCGTTTTCATGGGTGAGGAACCCAACTTTTGCAAAATATCCCATACAAGCGAATGGAAGATTCCTGGTAGCTCTTGTAAGAGACTCATGAATGTTTGAAGCAACAGGGTGTAGCAAGTTGTTTAGCATTGTGAATTGACTTAGCTGTTTAAAGGAATACTGCCTACTTCTCAGAGTTTTCAGGAGTCAGGAACCTCACCTTTGTGCAAAATTGCCTCTGTGAAGTGAATGGAGAAACACTGTTGCTCTTGTATGATATCCATCAATGTTAAAAGGAAGAGGGTCAAGCACATTCTTCAGCTTTGTGAATTGAATGAGTTGTTTAATGGAATACTACTTACCTCTCAGGGTTTTCAGGGATGAGGACTACCAGGATTTTTCAAAATTGCCCCTTTCGAGTGAATGGAAGCTGCACTGTAGGTCTTATAAGAGAGACATTACTGTTAACAGGAAGAGAGCCTAGCACTCTGTTGAGGATTCTCAACTGAGTTAGCTGTTTAAGGACATATTGATACCTCTCAGTGCTTTTATATGTGAGAACCTTCAACTTTGTGCAAAATCTCCTCTTACAACTGACTGGACCCAGCTGTGTGGGTGTTGTAAGAAAAGTATGAATGTTACAAGCAGGAGGGTGAAGCAGCTTGTCTTCGGATGATACGTGAGTAACTTGTTTCCAGGAATACTGTCTACCACTCAGTGTTTTCAAGGATGAGGTATATCACATTTGTGCAACATCACCCCTTTGAAGAGAATGAAAGAAGTTCTGAGGCTCTTCTGAGAAAATTATTTAGGTTCGAAGCAAGAGCGCACAGCAAGTTGTGTAACAGTGTGAGTAGAGTGAAGTTTTAAAAGGAAGACCACCTGCCTCTCACAGTTTGAAAGTGTGGCGAACTTGATTTTGGGGCAAAATTGCCTGTTTCCATGAAGGGAAGGATTACTGTATGTCTTGTAGGAGAACCACAAAGGTTAAAAGAAAGATGCTCAAGCACTTTGTTTAGCAGCTTCAAGTGATTTAGCATTCAAAAAGAACACTGCCTATCTGTCAAGGGTTTGACAGTGTGAGCAAATCCATCTTTGTGCCAATAGACCCTTTCCACTGAATGGAACATGCACTGTGTGTCTGGCAAGCAGATGTCAAGGTTTGCAGCAGGAGTTGCAAGCACATTGTTTTCCTGTGAGAGTTGAATTAGCATGTGAAAGGAGTGCTTGCCAAATGAAAGCCTTTGACAATGGAGAATCATTCACTCCTTGAAAAATACCCACTTTCGGCGAAATGCACATTCACTTGTAGCTCAGGGCAGGATGCAGTATGTGAGAGGCAGGAATAGTTTGCCACTTGTCTCCCTATGAGAAATGAGTTACCTGTTGAAAGGAATACTGACTACCCCTCAGTTTATTCATGTGTGAGGAAGATCACCGTTGGGCCAAATAGCTGCCTTCAACTGAATGGAACCAGAACAGTTTAGGATGTATGAAAACCATTCATTCCAGCAGCAAGAGGGTCTCGACTGTTGTTTAAAAGTGAGAATTGAGTGAGCTTTACAAAGGAATACTACCTGTCTCTCAGGCATTTACAGTGTGAAGAAGATTATCTTTGTGCAAAAGAGCCCTGTTTCAATGGAAGGAAGAAGCACTGTTTCTCCTGTAAGAGATGCATAAGTGTTAGAAGCAAGAGGGTCAAGCATCTTGTTAAGCACTATGAATTGAGTTACCTGTTGAATGGAATACTGCCAACTCTCAGTGTTTTCAGGGGGAGGAAAATCAATGTTCTGCTAAATAGCTCCTTTCAAGGGAATGGAGGCATACTGTAGGTCTTGTTAGACAATCATTAATGTTAGAAGGAAGAGGGTCTAGCACCCTGTTAAGCACTGTGAATTGACTTACCTGTTGAAGGGAATACTGTCTAACTCTCAGTGTTTTTATGGGTGGAGGAACCTCAAGTTTGTGCAAAATGACCTCTTTCCAGTCAATGGAACCAGCACTACATCTCTTGGAAAAGAAGTATGAATGTTAGAAGCAGCAGGGTCAAGCACCTTGTTTTCCAATGCGAATTGATATACTGCTTTAAAGGAATAATGCCTACAACTCAGCGTTTTCATGGGTGAGCAATACCACCTTTGTGCAAAATACTGCACTTAGAGGGATGGGAAGAATCACTGTCGAACTTCTGAGAGAATCATTAATGTTAGAAAAGAAAGGGTCTACCACCTTGAACAGCATTGTGAACTGAGTTAGCTGGGTAAAGGAATACTGCCTACTTCTCAGCGTTTTCATGGGTGAGGAACCCAACTTTTGCAAAATATCCCATACAAGCGAATGGAAGATTCCTGGTAGCTCTTGTAAGAGACTCATGAATGTTTGAAGCAACAGGGTGTAGCAAGTTGTTTAGCATTGTGGATTGACTTAGCTGTTTAAAGGAATACTGCCTACTTCTCAGAGTTTTCAGGAGTCAGGAACCTCACCTTTGTGCAAAATTGCCTCTGTGAAGTGAATGGAGAAACACTGTTGCTCTTGTATGATATCCATCAATGTTAAAAGGAAGAGGGTCAAGCACATTCTTCAGCTTTGTGAATTGAATGAGTTGTTTAATGGAATACTACTTACCTCTCAGGGTTTTCAGGGATGAGGACTACCAGGATTTTTCAAAATTGCCCCTTTCGAGTGAATGGAAGCTGCACTGTAGGTCTTATAAGAGAGACATTACTGTTAACAGGAAGAGAGCCTAGCACTCTGTTGAGGATTCTCAACTGAGTTAGCTGTTTAAGGACATATTGATACCTCTCAGTGCTTTTATATGTGAGAACCTTCAACTTTGTGCAAAATCTCCTCTTACAACTGACTGGACCCAGCTGTGTGGGTGTTGTAAGAAAAGTATGAATGTTACAAGCAGGAGGGTGAAGCAGCTTGTCTTCGGATGATACGTGAGTAACTTGTTTCCAGGAATACTGTCTACCACTCAGTGTTTTCAAGGATGAGGTATATCACATTTGTGCAACATCACCCCTTTGAAGAGAATGAAAGAAGTTCTGAGGCTCTTCTGAGAAAATTATTTAGGTTGGAAGCAAGAGCGCACAGCAAGTTGTGTAACAGTGTGAGTAGAGTGAAGTTTTAAAAGGAAGACCACCTGCCTCTCACAGTTTGAAAGTGTGGCGAACTTGATTTTGGGGCAAAATTGCCTGTTTCCATGAAGGGAAGGATTACTGTATGTCTTGTAGGAGAACCACAAAGGTTAAAAGAAAGATGCTCAAGCACTTTGTTTAGCAGCTTCAAGTGATTTAGCATTCAAAAAGAACACTGCCTATCTGTCAAGGGTTTGACAGTGTGAGCAAATCCATCTTTGTGCCAATAGAGCGTTTCCACTGAATGGAACATGCACTGTGTGTCTGGCAAGCAGATGTCAAGGTTTGCAGCAGCAGTTGCAAGCACATTGTTTTCCTGTGAGAGTTGAATTAGCATGTGAAAGGAGTGCTTGCCAAATGAAAGCCTTTGACAATGGAGAATCATTCACTCCTTGAAAAATACCCACTTTCGGCGAAATGCACATTCACTTGTAGCTCAGGGCAGGATGCAGTATGTGAGAGGCAGGAATAGTTTGCCACTTGTCTCCCTATGAGAAATGAGTTACCTGTTGAAAGGAATACTGACTACCCCTCAGTTTATTCATGTGTGAGGAAGATCACCGTTGGGCCAAATAGCTGCCTTCAACTGAATGGAACCAGAACAGTTTAGGATGTATGAAAACCATTCATTCCAGCAGCAAGAGGGTCTCGACTGTTGTTTAAAAGTGAGAATTGAGTGAGCTTTACAAAGGAATACTACCTGTCTCTCAGGCATTTACAGTGTGAAGAAGATTATCTTTGTGCAAAAGAGCCCTGTTTCAATGGAAGGAAGAAGCACTGTTTCTCCTGTAAGAGATGCATAAGTGTTAGAAGCAAGAGGGTCAAGCATCTTGTTAAGCACTATGAATTGAGTTACCTGTTGAATGGAATACTGCCAACTCTCAGTGTTTTCAGGGGGAGGAAAATCAATGTTCTGCTAAATAGCTCCTTTCAAGGGAATGGAGGCATACTGTAGGTCTTGTTAGACAATCATTAATGTTAGAAGGAAGAGGGTCTAGCACCCTGTTAAGCACTGTGAATTGACTTACCTGTTGAAGGGAATACTGTCTAACTCTCAGTGTTTTTATGGGTGGAGGAACCTCAAGTTTGTGCAAAATGACCTCTTTCCAGTCAATGGAACCAGCACTACATCTCTTGGAAAAGAAGTATGAATGTTAGAAGCAGCAGGGTCAAGCACCTTGTTTTCCAATGCCAATTGATATACTGCTTTAAAGGAATAATGCCTACAACTCAGCGTTTTCATGGGTGAGCAATACCACCTTTGTGCAAAATACTGCACTTAGAGGGATGGGAAGAATCACTGTCGAACTTCTGAGAGAATCATTAATGTTAGAAAAGAAAGGGTCTACCACCTTGAACAGCATTGTGAACTGAGTTAGCTGGGTAAAGGAATACTGCCTACTTCTCAGCGTTTTCATGGGTGAGGAACCCAACTTTTGCAAAATATCCCATACAAGCGAATGGAAGATTCCTGGTAGCTCTTGTAAGAGACTCATGAATGTTTGAAGCAACAGGGTGTAGCAAGTTGTTTAGCATTGTGAATTGACTTAGCTGTTTAAAGGAATACTGCCTACTTCTCAGAGTTTTCAGGAGTCAGGAACCTCACCTTTGTGCAAAATTGCCTCTGTGAAGTGAATGGAGAAACACTGTTGCTCTTGTATGATATCCATCAATGTTAAAAGGAAGAGGGTCAAGCACATTCTTCAGCTTTGTGAATTGAATGAGTTGTTTAATGGAATACTACTTACCTCTCAGGGTTTTCAGGGATGAGGACTACCAGGATTTTTCAAAATTGCCCCTTTCGAGTGAATGGAAGCTGCACTGTAGGTCTTATAAGAGAGACATTACTGTTAACAGGAAGAGAGCCTAGCACTCTGTTGAGGATTCTCAACTGAGTTAGCTGTTTAAGGACATATTGATACCTCTCAGTGCTTTTATATGTGAGAACCTTCAACTTTGTGCAAAATCTCCTCTTACAACTGACTGGACCCAGCTGTGTGGGTGTTGTAAGAAAAGTATGAATGTTACAAGCAGGAGGGTGAAGCAGCTTGTCTTCGGATGATACGTGAGTAACTTGTTTCCAGGAATACTGTCTACCACTCAGTGTTTTCAAGGATGAGGTATATCACATTTGTGCAACATCACCCCTTTGAAGAGAATGAAAGAAGTTCTGAGGCTCTTCTGAGAAAATTATTTAGGTTCGAAGCAAGAGCGCACAGCAAGTTGTGTAACAGTGTGAGTAGAGTGAAGTTTTAAAAGGAAGACCACCTGCCTCTCACAGTTTGAAAGTGTGGCGAACTTGATTTTGGGGCAAAATTGCCTGTTTCCATGAAGGGAAGGATTACTGTATGTCTTGTAGGAGAACCACAAAGGTTAAAAGAAAGATGCTCAAGCACTTTGTTTAGCAGCTTCAAGTGATTTAGCATTCAAAAAGAACACTGCCTATCTGTCAAGGGTTTGACAGTGTGAGCAAATCCATCTTTGTGCCAATAGACCCTTTCCACTGAATGGAACATGCACTGTGTGTCTGGCAAGCAGATGTCAAGGTTTGCAGCAGCAGTTGCAAGCACATTGTTTTCCTGTGAGAGTTGAATTAGCATGTGAAAGGAGTGCTTGCCAAATGAAAGCCTTTGACAATGGAGAATCATTCACTCCTTGAAAAATACCCACTTTCGGCGAAATGCACATTCACTTGTAGCTCAGGGCAGGATGCAGTATGTGAGAGGCAGGAATAGTTTGCCACTTGTCTCCCTATGAGAAATGAGTTACCTGTTGAAAGGAATACTGACTACCCCTCAGTTTATTCATGTGTGAGGAAGATCACCGTTGGGCCAAATAGCTGCCTTCAACTGAATGGAACCAGAACAGTTTAGGATGTATGAAAACCATTCATTCCAGCAGCAAGAGGGTCTCGACTGTTGTTTAAAAGTGAGAATTGAGTGAGCTTTACAAAGGAATACTACCTGTCTCTCAGGCATTTACAGTGTGAAGAAGATTATCTTTGTGCAAAAGAGCCCTGTTTCAATGGAAGGAAGAAGCACTGTTTCTCCTGTAAGAGATGCATAAGTGTTAGAAGCAAGAGGGTCAAGCATCTTGTTAAGCACTATGAATTGAGTTACCTGTTGAATGGAATACTGCCAACTCTCAGTGTTTTCAGGGGGAGGAAAATCAATGTTCTGCTAAATAGCTCCTTTCAAGGGAATGGAGGCATACTGTAGGTCTTGTTAGACAATCATTAATGTTAGAAGGAAGAGGGTCTAGCACCCTGTTAAGCACTGTGAATTGACTTACCTGTTGAAGGGAATACTGTCTAACTCTCAGTGTTTTTATGGGTGGAGGAACCTCAAGTTTGTGCAAAATGACCTCTTTCCAGTCAATGGAACCAGCACTACATCTCTTGGAAAAGAAGTATGAATGTTAGAAGCAGCAGGGTCAAGCACCTTGTTTTCCAATGCGAATTGATATACTGCTTTAAAGGAATAATGCCTACAACTCAGCGTTTTCATGGGTGAGCAATACCACCTTTGTGCAAAATACTGCACTTAGAGGGATGGGAAGAATCACTGTCGAACTTCTGAGAGAATCATTAATGTTAGAAAAGAAAGGGTCTACCACCTTGAACAGCATTGTGAACTGAGTTAGCTGGGTAAAGGAATACTGCCTACTTCTCAGCGTTTTCATGGGTGAGGAACCCAACTTTTGCAAAATATCCCATACAAGCGAATGGAAGATTCCTGGTAGCTCTTGTAAGAGACTCATGAATGTTTGAAGCAACAGGGTGTAGCAAGTTGTTTAGCATTGTGGATTGACTTAGCTGTTTAAAGGAATACTGCCTACTTCTCAGAGTTTTCAGGAGTCAGGAACCTCACCTTTGTGCAAAATTGCCTCTGTGAAGTGAATGGAGAAACACTGTTGCTCTTGTATGATATCCATCAATGTTAAAAGGAAGAGGGTCAAGCACATTCTTCAGCTTTGTGAATTGAATGAGTTGTTTAATGGAATACTACTTACCTCTCAGGGTTTTCAGGGATGAGGACTACCAGGATTTTTCAAAATTGCCCCTTTCGAGTGAATGGAAGCTGCACTGTAGGTCTTATAAGAGAGACATTACTGTTAACAGGAAGAGAGCCTAGCACTCTGTTGAGGATTCTCAACTGAGTTAGCTGTTTAAGGACATATTGATACCTCTCAGTGCTTTTATATGTGAGAACCTTCAACTTTGTGCAAAATCTCCTCTTACAACTGACTGGACCCAGCTGTGTGGGTGTTGTAAGAAAAGTATGAATGTTACAAGCAGGAGGGTGAAGCAGCTTGTCTTCGGATGATACGTGAGTAACTTGTTTCCAGGAATACTGTCTACCACTCAGTGTTTTCAAGGATGAGGTATATCACATTTGTGCAACATCACCCCTTTGAAGAGAATGAAAGAAGTTCTGAGGCTCTTCTGAGAAAATTATTTAGGTTGGAAGCAAGAGCGCACAGCAAGTTGTGTAACAGTGTGAGTAGAGTGAAGTTTTAAAAGGAAGACCACCTGCCTCTCACAGTTTGAAAGTGTGGCGAACTTGATTTTGGGGCAAAATTGCCTGTTTCCATGAAGGGAAGGATTACTGTATGTCTTGTAGGAGAACCACAAAGGTTAAAAGAAAGATGCTCAAGCACTTTGTTTAGCAGCTTCAAGTGATTTAGCATTCAAAAAGAACACTGCCTATCTGTCAAGGGTTTGACAGTGTGAGCAAATCCATCTTTGTGCCAATAGACCGTTTCCACTGAATGGAACATGCACTGTGTGTCTGGCAAGCAGATGTCAAGGTTTGCAGCAGGAGTTGCAAGCACATTGTTTTCCTGTGAGAGTTGAATTAGCATGTGAAAGGAGTGCTTGCCAAATGAAAGCCTTTGACAATGGAGAATCATTCACTCCTTGAAAAATACCCACTTTCGGCGAAATGCACATTTACTTGTAGCTCAGGGCAGGATGCAGTATGTGAGAGGCAGGAATAGTTTGCCACTTGTCTCCCTATGAGAAATGAGTTACCTGTTGAAAGGAATACTGACTACCCCTCAGTTTATTCATGTGTGAGGAAGATCACCGTTGGGCCAAATAGCTGCCTTCAACTGAATGGAACCAGAACAGTTTAGGATGTATGAAAACCATTCATTCCAGCAGCAAGAGGGTCTCGACTGTTGTTTAAAAGTGAGAATTGAGTGAGCTTTACAAAGGAATACTACCTGTCTCTCAGGCATTTACAGTGTGAAGAAGATTATCTTTGTGCAAAAGAGCCCTGTTTCAATGGAAGGAAGAAGCACTGTTTCTCCTGTAAGAGATGCATAAGTGTTAGAAGCAAGAGGGTCAAGCATCTTCTTAAGCACTATGAATTGAGTTACCTGTTGAATGGAATACTGCCAACTCTCAGTGTTTTCAGGGGGAGGAAAATCAATGTTCTGCTAAATAGCTCCTTTCAAGGGAATGGAGGCATACTGTAGGTCTTGTTAGACAATCATTAATGTTAGAAGCAAGAGGGTCTAGCACCCTGTTAAGCACTGTGAATTGACTTACCTGTTGAAGGGAATACTGTCTAACTCTCAGTGTTTTTATGGGTGGAGTAACCTCAAGTTTGTGCAAAATGACCTCTTTCCAGTCAATGGAACCAGCACTACATCTCTTGGAAAAGAAGTATGAATGTTAGAAGCAGCAGGGTCAAGCACCTTGTTTTCCAATGCGAATTGATATACTGCTTTAAAGGAATAATGCCTACAACTCAGCGTTTTCATGGGTGAGCAATACCACCTTTGTGCAAAATACTGCACTTAGAGGGATGGGAAGAATCACTGTCGAACTTCTGAGAGAATCATTAATGTTAGAAAAGAAAGGGTCTACCACCTTGAACAGCATTGTGAACTGAGTTAGCTGGGTAAAGGAATACTGCCTACTTCTCAGCGTTTTCATGGGTGAGGAACCCAACTTTTGCAAAATATCCCATACAAGCGAATGGAAGATTCCTGGTAGCTCTTGTAAGAGACTCATGAATGTTTGAAGCAACAGGGTGTAGCAAGTTGTTTAGCATTGTGAATTGACTTAGCTGTTTAAAGGAATACTGCCTACTTCTCAGAGTTTTCAGGAGTCAGGAACCTCACCTTTGTGCAAAATTGCCTCTGTGAAGTGAATGGAGAAACACTGTTGCTCTTGTATGATATCCATCAATGTTAAAAGGAAGAGGGTCAAGCACATTCTTCAGCTTTGTGAATTGAATGAGTTGTTTAATGGAATACTACTTACCTCTCAGGGTTTTCAGGGATGAGGACTACCAGGATTTTTCAAAATTGCCCCTTTCGAGTGAATGGAAGCTGCACTGTAGGTCTTATAAGAGAGACATTACTGTTAACAGGAAGAGAGCCTAGCACTCTGTTGAGGATTCTCAACTGAGTTAGCTGTTTAAGGACATATTGATACCTCTCAGTGCTTTTATATGTGAGAACCTTCAACTTTGTGCAAAATCTCCTCTTACAACTGACTGGACCCAGCTGTGTGGGTGTTGTAAGAAAAGTATGAATGTTACAAGCAGGAGGGTGAAGCAGCTTGTCTTCGGATGATACGTGAGTAACTTGTTTCCAGGAATACTGTCTACCACTCAGTGTTTTCAAGGATGAGGTATATCACATTTGTGCAACATCACCCTTTGAAGAGAATGAAAGAAGTTCTGAGGCTCTTCTGAGAAAATTATTTAGGTTGGAAGCAAGAGCGCACAGCAAGTTGTGTAACAGTGTGAGTAGAGTGAAGTTTTAAAAGGAAGACCACCTGCCTCTCACAGTTTGAAAGTGTGGCGAACTTGATTTTGGGGCAAAATTGCCTGTTTCCATGAAGGGAAGGATTACTGTATGTCTTGTAGGAGAACCACAAAGGTTAAAAGAAAGATGCTCAAGCACTTTGTTTAGCAGCTTCAAGTGATTTAGCATTCAAAAAGAACACTGCCTATCTGTCAAGGGTTTGACAGTGTGAGCAAATCCATCTTTGTGCCAATAGACCCTTTCCACTGAATGGAACATGCACTGTGTGTCTGGCAAGCAGATGTCAAGGTTTGCAGCAGCAGTTGCAAGCACATTGTTTTCCTGTGAGAGTTGAATTAGCATGTGAAAGGAGTGCTTGCCAAATGAAAGCCTTTGACAATGGAGAATCATTCACTCCTTGAAAAATACCCACTTTCGGCGAAATGCACATTCACTTGTAGCTCAGGGCAGGATGCAGTATGTGAGAGGCAGGAATAGTTTGCCACTTGTCTCCCTATGAGAAATGAGTTACCTGTTGAAAGGAATACTGACTACCCCTCAGTTTATTCATGTGTGAGGAAGATCACCGTTGGGCCAAATAGCTGCCTTCAACTGAATGGAACCAGAACAGTTTAGGATGTATGAAAACCATTCATTCCAGCAGCAAGAGGGTCTCGACTGTTGTTTAAAAGTGAGAATTGAGTGAGCTTTACAAAGGAATACTACCTGTCTCTCAGGCATTTACAGTGTGAAGAAGATTATCTTTGTGCAAAAGAGCCCTGTTTCAATGGAAGGAAGAAGCACTGTTTCTCCTGTAAGAGATGCATAAGTGTTAGAAGCAAGAGGGTCAAGCATCTTGTTAAGCACTATGAATTGAGTTACCTGTTGAATGGAATACTGCCAACTCTCAGTGTTTTCAGGGGGAGGAAAATCAATGTTCTGCTAAATAGCTCCTTTCAAGGGAATGGAGGCATACTGTAGGTCTTGTTAGACAATCATTAATGTTAGAAGGAAGAGGGTCTAGCACCCTGTTAAGCACTGTGAATTGACTTACCTGTTGAAGGGAATACTGTCTAACTCTCAGTGTTTTTATGGGTGGAGGAACCTCAAGTTTGTGCAAAATGACCTCTTTCCAGTCAATGGAACCAGCACTACATCTCTTGGAAAAGAAGTATGAATGTTAGAAGCAGCAGGGTCAAGCACCTTGTTTTCCAATGCGAATTGATATACTGCTTTAAAGGAATAATGCCTACAACTCAGCGTTTTCATGGGTGAGCAATACCACCTTTGTGCAAAATACTGCACTTAGAGGGATGGGAAGAATCACTGTCGAACTTCTGAGAGAATCATTAATGTTAGAAAAGAAAGGGTCTACCACCTTGAACAGCATTGTGAACTGAGTTAGCTGGGTAAAGGAATACTGCCTACCTCTCAGCGTTTTCATGGGTGAGGAACCCAACTTTTGCAAAATATCCCATACAAGCGAATGGAAGATTCCTGGTAGCTCTTGTAAGAGACTCATGAATGTTTGAAGCAACAGGGTGTAGCAAGTTGTTTAGCATTGTGAATTGACTTAGCTGTTTAAAGGAATACTGCCTACTTCTCAGAGTTTTCAGGAGTCAGGAACCTCACCTTTGTGCAAAATTGCCTCTGTGAAGTGAATGGAGAAACACTGTTGCTCTTGTATGATATCCATCAATGTTAAAAGGAAGAGGGTCAAGCACATTCTTCAGCTTTGTGAATTGAATGAGTTGTTTAATGGAATACTACTTACCTCTCAGGGTTTTTAGGGATGAGGACTACCAGGATTTTTCAAAATTGCCCCATTCGAGTGAATGGAAGCTGCACTGTAGGTCTTATAAGAGAGACATTACTGTTAACAGGAAGAGAGCCTAGCACTCTGTTGAGGATTCTCAACTGAGTTAGCTGTTTAAGGACATATTGATACCTCTCAGTGCTTTTATATGTGAGAACCTTCAACTTTGTGCAAAATCTCCTCTTATAACTGACTGGACCCAGCTGTGTGGGTGTTGTAAGAAAAGTATGAATGTTACAAGCAAGAGGGTGAAGCAGCTTGTCTTCGGATGATACGTGAGTAACTTGTTTCCAGGAATACTGTCTACCACTCAGTGTTTTCAAGGATGAGGTATATCACATTTGTGCAACATCACCCCTTTGAAGAGAATGAAAGAAGTTCTGAGGCTCTTCTGAGAAAATTATTTAGGTTGGAAGCAAGAGCGCACAGCAAGTTGTGTAACAGTGTGAGTAGAGTGAAGTTTTAAAAGGAAGACCACCTGCCTCTCACAGTTTGAAAGTGTGGCGAACTTGATTTTGGGGCAAAATTGCCTGTTTCCATGAAGGGAAGGATTACTGTATGTCTTGTAGGAGAACCACAAAGATTACAAGAAAGATGCTCTAGCACTTTGTTTAGCAGCTTCAAGTGATTTAGCATTCAAAAGGAAGACTGCCTATCTGTCAAGAGTTTGACAGTGTGAGCAAATCCATCTTTGTGCCAATAGACCCTTTCCACTGAATGGAACATGCACTGTGTCTCTTGCCAGCAGGGGTCAAGGTTTGCAGCAGGACTTGCAAGCACATTGTTTTCATGTGAGAGTTGAATTAGCATGTGAAAGGAGTGCTTGCCAAATGAAAGCCTTTGACAATGGAGAATCATTCACTACTTGAAAAATACCCACTTTCGGCGAAATGCACATACACTTGTAGCTCAGGGCAGCATGCAGTATGTGAGAGGCAGGAATAGTTTGCCACTTGTCTCCCTATGAGAAATGAGTTACCTGTTGAAAGGAATACTGACTACCCCTCAGTTTATTCATGTGTGAGGAAGATCACCGTTGCGCCAAATAGCTGCCTTCAACTGAATGGAACCAGAACAGTTTAGGATGTATGAAAACCATTCATTCCAGCAGCAAGAGGGTCTCGACTGTTGTTTAAAAGTGAGAATTGAGTGAGCTTTACAAAGGAATACTACCTGTCTCTCAGGCTTTTACAGTGTGAAGAAGATTACCTTTGTGGAAAATAGCCCTGTTTCAATGGAAGGAAGAAGCACTGTTTCTCCAGTAAGAGATGCATGTGTTAGAAGCAAGACGGTCAAGCACCTTGTTAAGCATTAGGAATTGAGTTACCTGTTCAATAGTATACTGCCTAACTCTCAGTGTTTTCAGGTGGAGGAAAATCAATGTTCTGCTAAATAGCCCCTTCCAAGGGAATGGAGGCACACTGTAGGTCTTGTAAGACAATCATTAATGTTAGAAGCAAGAGGGTCTAGCACCCTGTTAAGCACTGTGAATTGACTTACCTGTTGAAGGGAATACTGTCTAACTCTCAGTGTTTTTATGGGTGGAGGAACCTGAAGTTTGTGCAAAATTGCCTCTTTCAAGTCAATGGAACCAGCACTAGAACTCTTGGAAGAGAAGTATGAATGTTAGAAGCAGGAGGGTCAAGCACCTTGTTTTCCAATGCGAATTGATATACTGCTTTAAAGGAATAATGCCTACAACTCAGTGTTTTCATGGGTGAGCAATACCACCTTTGTGCAAAATACTGCACTTAGAGGGATGGGAAGAATCACTGTCGAACTTCTGAGAGAATCATTAATGTTAGAAAAGAAAGGGTCTACCACCTTGAACAGCATTGTGAACTGAGTTAGCTGGGTAAAGGAATACTGCCTACCTCTCAGCGTTTTCATGGGTGAGGAACCCAACTTTTGCAAAATATCCCATACAAGCGAATGGAAGATTCCTGGTAGCTCTTGTAAGAGACTCATGAATGTTTGAAGCAACAGGGTGTAGCAAGTTGTTTAGCATTGTGAATTGACTTAGCTGTTTAAAGGAATACTGCCTACTTCTCAGAGTTTTCAGGAGTCAGGAACCTCACCTTTGTGCAAAATTGCCTCTGTGAAGTGAATGGAGAAACACTGTTGCTCTTGTATGATATCCATCAATGTTAAAAGGAAGAGGGTCAAGCACATTCTTCAGCTTTGTGAATTGAATGAGTTGTTTACTGGAATACTACTTACCTCTCAGGGTTTTCAGGGATGAGGACTACCAGGATTTTTCAAAATTGCCCCTTTCGAGTGAATGGAAGCTGCACTGTAGGTCTTATAAGAGAGACATTACTGTTAACAGGAAGAGAGCCTAGCACTCTGTTGAGGATTCTCAACTGAGTTAGCTGTTTAAGGACATATTGATACCTCTCAGTGCTTTTATATGTGAGAACCTTCAACTTTGTGCAAAATCTCCTCTTACAACTGACTGGACCCAGCTGTGTGGGTGTTGTAAGAAAAGTATGAATGTTACAAGCAGGAGGGTGAAGCAGCTTGTCTTCGGATGATACGTGAGTAACTTGTTTCCAGGAATACTGTCTACCACTCAGTGTTTTCAAGGATGAGGTATATCACATTTGTGCAACATCACCCCTTTGAAGAGAATGAAAGAAGTTCTGAGGCTCTTCTGAGAAAATTATTTAGGTTGGAAGCAAGAGCGCACAGCAAGTTGTGTAACAGTGTGAGTAGAGTGAAGTTTTAAAAGGAAGACCACCTGCCTCTCACAGTTTGAAAGTGTGGCGAACTTGATTTTGGGGCAAAATTGCCTGTTTCCATGAAGGGAAGGATTACTGTATGTCTTGTAGGAGAACCACAAAGGTTAAAAGAAAGATGCTCAAGCACTTTGTTTAGCAGCTTCAAGTGATTTAGCATTCAAAAAGAACACTGCCTATCTGTCAAGGGTTTGACAGTGTGAGCAAATCCATCTTTGTGCCAATAGACCGTTTCCACTGAATGGAACATGCACTGTGTGTCTGGCAAGCAGATGTCAAGGTTTGCAGCAGGAGTTGCAAGCACATTGTTTTCCTGTGAGAGTTGAATTAGCATGTGAAAGGAGTGCTTGCCAAATGAAAGCCTTTGACAATGGAGAATCATTCACTCCTTGAAAAATACCCACTTTCGGCGAAATGCACATTTACTTGTAGCTCAGGGCAGGATGCAGTATGTGAGAGGCAGGAATAGTTTGCCACTTGTCTCCCTATGAGAAATGAGTTACCTGTTGAAAGGAATACTGACTACCCCTCAGTTTATTCATGTGTGAGGAAGATCACCGTTGGGCCAAATAGCTGCCTTCAACTGAATGGAACCAGAACAGTTTAGGATGTATGAAAACCATTCATTCCAGCAGCAAGAGGGTCTCGACTGTTGTTTAAAAGTGAGAATTGAGTGAGCTTTACAAAGGAATACTACCTGTCTCTCAGGCATTTACAGTGTGAAGAAGATTATCTTTGTGCAAAAGAGCCCTGTTTCAATGGAAGGAAGAAGCACTGTTTCTCCTGTAAGAGATGCATAAGTGTTAGAAGCAAGAGGGTCAAGCATCTTGTTAAGCACTATGAATTGAGTTACCTGTTGAATGGAATACTGCCAACTCTCAGTGTTTTCAGGGGGAGGAAAATCAATGTTCTGCTAAATAGCTCCTTTCAAGGGAATGGAGGCATACTGTAGGTCTTGTTAGACAATCATTAATGTTAGAAGCAAGAGGGTCTAGCACCCTGTTAAGCACTGTGAATTGACTTACCTGTTGAAGGGAATACTGTCTAACTCTCAGTGTTTTTATGGGTGGAGTAACCTCAAGTTTGTGCAAAATGACCTCTTTCCAGTAAATGGAACCAGCACTACATCTCTTGGAAAAGAAGTATGAATGTTAGAAGCAGCAGGGTCAAGCACCTTGTTTTCCAATGCGAATTGATATACTGCTTTAAAGGAATAATGCCTACAACTCAGCGTTTTCATGGGTGAGCAATACCACCTTTGTGCAAAATACTGCACTTAGAGGGATGGGAAGAATCACTGTCGAACTTCTGAGAGAATCATTAATGTTAGAAAAGAAAGGGTCTACCACCTTGAACAGCATTGTGAACTGAGTTAGCTGGGTAAAGGAATACTGCCTACTTCTCAGCGTTTTCATGGGTGAGGAACCCAACTTTTGCAAAATATCCCATACAAGCGAATGGAAGATTCCTGGTAGCTCTTGTAAGAGACTCATGAATGTTTGAAGCAACAGGGTGTAGCAAGTTGTTTAGCATTGTGAATTGACTTAGCTGTTTAAAGGAATACTGCCTACTTCTCAGAGTTTTCAGGAGTCAGGAACCTCACCTTTGTGCAAAATTGCCTCTGTGAAGTGAATGGAGAAACATTGTTGCTCTTGTATGATATCCATCAATGTTAAAAGGAAGAGGGTCAAGCACATTCTTCAGCTTTGTGAATTGAATGAGTTGTTTAATGGAATACTACTTACCTCTCAGGGTTTTCAGGGATGAGGACTACCAGGATTTTTCAAAATTGCCCCTTTCGAGTGAATGGAAGCTGCACTGTAGGTCTTATAAGAGAGACATTACTGTTAACAGGAAGAGAGCCTAGCACTCTGTTGAGGATTCTCAACTGAGTTAGCTGTTTAAGGACATATTGATACCTCTCAGTGCTTTTATATGTGAGAACCTTCAACTTTGTGCAAAATCTCCTCTTACAACTGACTGGACCCAGCTGTGTGGGTGTTGTAAGAAAAGTATGAATGTTACAAGCAGGAGGGTGAAGCAGCTTGTCTTCGGATGATACGTGAGTAACTTGTTTCCAGGAATACTGTCTACCACTCAGTGTTTTCAAGGATGAGGTATATCACATTTGTGCAACATCACCCCTTTGAAGAGAATGAAAGAAGTTCTGAGGCTCTTCTGAGAAAATTATTTAGGTTGGAAGCAAGAGCGCACAGCAAGTTGTGTAACAGTGTGAGTAGAGTGAAGTTTTAAAAGGAAGACCACCTGCCTCTCACAGTTTGAAAGTGTGGCGAACTTGATTTTGGGGCAAAATTGCCTGTTTCCATGAAGGGAAGGATTACTGTATGTCTTGTAGGAGAACCACAAAGGTTAAAAGAAAGATGCTCAAGCACTTTGTTTAGCAGCTTCAAGTGATTTAGCATTCAAAAAGAACACTGCCTATCTGTCAAGGGTTTGACAGTGTGAGCAAATCCATCTTTGTGCCAATAGACCCTTTCCAATGAATGGAACATGCACTGTGTGTCTGGCAAGCAGATGTCAAGGTTTGCAGCAGCAGTTGCAAGCACATTGTTTTCCTGTGAGAGTTGAATTAGCATGTGAAAGGAGTGCTTGCCAAATGAAAGCCTTTGACAATGGAGAATCATTCACTCCTTGAAAAATACCCACTTTCGGCGAAATGCACATTCACTTGTAGCTCAGGGCAGGATGCAGTATGTGAGAGGCAGGAATAGTTTGCCACTTGTCTCCCTATGAGAAATGAGTTACCTGTTGAAAGGAATACTGACTACCCCTCAGTTTATTCATGTGTGAGGAAGATCACCGTTGGGCCAAATAGCTGCCTTCAACTGAATGGAACCAGAACAGTTTAGGATGTATGAAAACCATTCATTCCAGCAGCAAGAGGGTCTCGACTGTTGTTTAAAAGTGAGAATTGAGTGAGCTTTACAAAGGAATACTACCTGTCTCTCAGGCATTTACAGTGTGAAGAAGATTATCTTTGTGCAAAAGAGCCCTGTTTCAATGGAAGGAAGAAGCACTGTTTCTCCTGTAAGAGATGCATAAGTGTTAGAAGCAAGAGGGTCAAGCATCTTGTTAAGCACTATGAATTGAGTTACCTGTTGAATGGAATACTGCCAACTCTCAGTGTTTTCAGGGGGAGGAAAATCAATGTTCTGCTAAATAGCTCCTTTCAAGGGAATGGAGGCATACTGTAGGTCTTGTTAGACAATCATTAATGTTAGAAGGAAGAGGGTCTAGCACCCTGTTAAGCACTGTGAATTGACTTACCTGTTGAAGGGAATACTGTCTAACTCTCAGTGTTTTTATGGGTGGAGGAACCTCAAGTTTGTGCAAAATGACCTCTTTCCAGTCAATGGAACCAGCACTACATCTCTTGGAAAAGAAGTATGAATGTTAGAAGCAGCAGGGTCAAGCACCTTGTTTTCCAATGCGAATTGATATACTGCTTTAAAGGAATAATGCCTACAACTCAGCGTTTTCATGGGTGAGCAATACCACCTTTGTGCAAAATACTGCACTTAGAGGGATGGGAAGAATCACTGTCGAACTTCTGAGAGAATCATTAATGTTAGAAAAGAAAGGGTCTACCACCTTGAACAGCATTGTGAACTGAGTTAGCTGGGTAAAGGAATACTGCCTACCTCTCAGCGTTTTCATGGGTGAGGAACCCAACTTTTGCAAAATATCCCATACAAGCGAATGGAAGATTCCTGGTAGCTCTTGTAAGAGACTCATGAATGTTTGAAGCAACAGGGTGTAGCAAGTTGTTTAGCATTGTGAATTGACTTAGCTGTTTAAAGGAATACTGCCTACTTCTCAGAGTTTTCAGGAGTCAGGAACCTCACCTTTGTGCAAAATTGCCTCTGTGAAGTGAATGGAGAAACACTGTTGCTCTTGTATGATATCCATCAATGTTAAAAGGAAGAGGGTCAAGCACATTCTTCAGCTTTGTGAATTGAATGAGTTGTTTAATGGAATACTACTTACCTCTCAGGGTTTTTAGGGATGAGGACTACCAGGATTTTTCAAAATTGCCCCATTCGAGTGAATGGAAGCTGCACTGTAGGTCTTATAAGAGAGACATTACTGTTAACAGGAAGAGAGCCTAGCACTCTGTTGAGGATTCTCAACTGAGTTAGCTGTTTAAGGACATATTGATACCTCTCAGTGCTTTTATATGTGAGAACCTTCAACTTTGTGCAAAATCTCCTCTTATAACTGACTGGACCCAGCTGTGTGGGTGTTGTAAGAAAAGTATGAATGTTACAAGCAAGAGGGTGAAGCAGCTTGTCTTCGGATGATACGTGAGTAACTTGTTTCCAGGAATACTGTCTACCACTCAGTGTTTTCAAGGATGAGGTATATCACATTTGTGCAACATCACCCCTTTGAAGAGAATGAAAGAAGTTCTGAGGCTCTTCTGAGAAAATTATTTAGGTTGGAAGCAAGAGCGCACAGCAAGTTGTGTAACAGTGTGAGTAGAGTGAAGTTTTAAAAGGAAGACCACCTGCCTCTCACAGTTTGAAAGTGTGGCGAACTTGATTTTGGGGCAAAATTGCCTGTTTCCATGAAGGGAAGGATTACTGTATGTCTTGTAGGAGAACCACAAAGATTACAAGAAAGATGCTCTAGCACTTTGTTTAGCAGCTTCAAGTGATTTAGCATTCAAAAGGAAGACTGCCTATCTGTCAAGAGTTTGACAGTGTGAGCAAATCCATCTTTGTGCCAATAGACCCTTTCCACTGAATGGAACATGCACTGTGTCTCTTGCCAGCAGGGGTCAAGGTTTGCAGCAGGACTTGCAAGCACATTGTTTTCATGTGAGAGTTGAATTAGCATGTGAAAGGAGTGCTTGCCAAATGAAAGCCTTTGACAATGGAGAATCATTCACTACTTGAAAAATACCCACTTTCGGCGAAATGCACATACACTTGTAGCTCAGGGCAGCATGCAGTATGTGAGAGGCAGGAATAGTTTGCCACTTGTCTCCCTATGAGAAATGAGTTACCTGTTGAAAGGAATACTGACTACCCCTCAGTTTATTCATGTGTGAGGAAGATCACCGTTGCGCCAAATAGCTGCCTTCAACTGAATGGAACCAGAACAGTTTAGGATGTATGAAAACCATTCATTCCAGCAGCAAGAGGGTCTCGACTGTTGTTTAAAAGTGAGAATTGAGTGAGCTTTACAAAGGAATACTACCTGTCTCTCAGGCTTTTACAGTGTGAAGAAGATTACCTTTGTGGAAAATAGCCCTGTTTCAATGGAAGGAAGAAGCACTGTTTCTCCAGTAAGAGATGCATGTGTTAGAAGCAAGACGGTCAAGCACCTTGTTAAGCATTAGGAATTGAGTTACCTGTTCAATAGTATACTGCCTAACTCTCAGTGTTTTCAGGTGGAGGAAAATCAATGTTCTGCTAAATAGCCCCTTCCAAGGGAATGGAGGCACACTGTAGGTCTTGTAAGACAATCATTAATGTTAGAAGCAAGAGGGTCTAGCACCCTGTTAAGCACTGTGAATTGACTTACCTGTTGAAGGGAATACTGTCTAACTCTCAGTGTTTTTATGGGTGGAGGAACCTGAAGTTTGTGCAAAATTGCCTCTTTCAAGTCAATGGAACCAGCACTAGAACTCTTGGAAGAGAAGTATGAATGTTAGAAGCAGGAGGGTCAAGCACCTTGTTTTCCAATGCGAATTGATATACTGCTTTAAAGGAATAATGCCTACAACTCAGTGTTTTCATGGGTGAGCAATACCACCTTTGTGCAAAATACTGCACTTAGAGGGATGGGAAGAATCACTGTCGAACTTCTGAGAGAATCATTAATGTTAGAAAAGAAAGGGTCTACCACCTTGAACAGCATTGTGAACTGAGTTAGCTGGGTAAAGGAATACTGCCTACCTCTCAGCGTTTTCATGGGTGAGGAACCCAACTTTTGCAAAATATCCCATACAAGCGAATGGAAGATTCCTGGTAGCTCTTGTAAGAGACTCATGAATGTTTGAAGCAACAGGGTGTAGCAAGTTGTTTAGCATTGTGAATTGACTTAGCTGTTTAAAGGAATACTGCCTACTTCTCAGAGTTTTCAGGAGTCAGGAACCTCACCTTTGTGCAAAATTGCCTCTGTGAAGTGAATGGAGAAACACTGTTGCTCTTGTATGATATCCATCAATGTTAAAAGGAAGAGGGTCAAGCACATTCTTCAGCTTTGTGAATTGAATGAGTTGTTTAATGGAATACTACTTACCTCTCAGGGTTTTCAGGGATGAGGACTACCAGGATTTTTCAAAATTGCCCCTTTCGAGTGAATGGAAGCTGCACTGTAGGTCTTATAAGAGAGACATTACTGTTAACAGGAAGAGAGCCTAGCACTCTGTTGAGGATTCTCAACTGAGTTAGCTGTTTAAGGACATATTGATACCTCTCAGTGCTTTTATATGTGAGAACCTTCAACTTTGTGCAAAATCTCCTCTTACAACTGACTGGACCCAGCTGTGTGGGTGTTGTAAGAAAAGTATGAATGTTACAAGCAGGAGGGTGAAGCAGCTTGTCTTCGGATGATACGTGAGTAACTTGTTTCCAGGAATACTGTCTACCACTCAGTGTTTTCAAGGATGAGGTATATCACATTTGTGCAACATCACCCCTTTGAAGAGAATGAAAGAAGTTCTGAGGCTCTTCTGAGAAAATTATTTAGGTTGGAAGCAAGAGCGCACAGCAAGTTGTGTAACAGTGTGAGTAGAGTGAAGTTTTAAAAGGAAGACCACCTGCCTCTCACAGTTTGAAAGTGTGGCGAACTTGATTTTGGGGCAAAATTGCCTGTTTCCATGAAGGGAAGGATTACTGTATGTCTTGTAGGAGAACCACAAAGGTTAAAAGAAAGATGCTCAAGCACTTTGTTTAGCAGCTTCAAGTGATTTAGCATTCAAAAAGAACACTGCCTATCTGTCAAGGGTTTGACAGTGTGAGCAAATCCATCTTTGTGCCAATAGACCCTTTCCACTGAATGGAACATGCACTGTGTGTCTGGCAAGCAGATGTCAAGGTTTGCAGCAGGAGTTGCAAGCACATTGTTTTCCTGTGAGAGTTGAATTAGCATGTGAAAGGAGTGCTTGCCAAATGAAAGCCTTTGACAATGGAGAATCATTCACTCCTTGAAAAATACCCACTTTCGGCGAAATGCACATTCACTTGTAGCTCAGGGCAGGATGCAGTATGTGAGAGGCAGGAATAGTTTGCCACTTGTCTCCCTATGAGAAATGAGTTACCTGTTGAAAGGAATACTGACTACCCCTCAGTTTATTCATGTGTGAGGAAGATCACCGTTGGGCCAAATAGCTGCCTTCAACTGAATGGAACCAGAACAGTTTAGGATGTATGAAAACCATTCATTCCAGCAGCAAGAGGGTCTCGACTGTTGTTTAAAAGTGAGAATTGAGTGAGCTTTACAAAGGAATACTACCTGTCTCTCAGGCATTTACAGTGTGAAGAAGATTATCTTTGTGCAAAAGAGCCCTGTTTCAATGGAAGGAAGAAGCACTGTTTCTCCTGTAAGAGATGCATAAGTGTTAGAAGCAAGAGGGTCAAGCATCTTGTTAAGCACTATGAATTGAGTTACCTGTTGAATGGAATACTGCCAACTCTCAGTGTTTTCAGGGGGAGGAAAATCAATGTTCTGCTAAATAGCTCTTTTCAAGGGAATGGAGGCATACTGTAGGTCTTGTTAGACAATCATTAATGTTAGAAGGAAGAGGGTCTAGCACCCTGTTAAGCACTGTGAATTGACTTACCTGTTGAAGGGAATACTGTCTAACTCTCAGTGTTTTTATGGGTGGAGGAACCTCAAGTTTGTGCAAAATGACCTCTTTCCAGTCAATGGAACCAGCACTACATCTCTTGGAAAAGAAGTATGAATGTTAGAAGCAGCAGGGTCAAGCACCTTGTTTTCCAATGCGAATTGATATACTGCTTTAAAGGAATAATGCCTACAACTCAGCGTTTTCATGGGTGAGCAATACCACCTTTGTGCAAAATACTGCACTTAGAGGGATGGGAAGAATCACTGTCGAACTTCTGAGAGAATCATTAATGTTAGAAAAGAAAGGGTCTACCACCTTGAACAGCATTGTGAACTGAGTTAGCTGGGTAAAGGAATACTGCCTACCTCTCAGCGTTTTCATGGGTGAGGAACCCAACTTTTGCAAAATATCCCATACAAGCGAATGGAAGATTCCTGGTAGCTCTTGTAAGAGACTCATGAATGTTTGAAGCAACAGGGTGTAGCAAGTTGTTTAGCATTGTGAATTGACTTAGCTGTTTAAAGGAATACTGCCTACTTCTCAGAGTTTTCAGGAGTCAGGAACCTCACCTTTGTGCAAAATTGCCTCTGTGAAGTGAATGGAGAAACACTGTTGCTCTTGTATGATATCCATCAATGTTAAAAGGAAGAGGGTCAAGCACATTCTTCAGCTTTGTGAATTGAATGAGTTGTTTAATGGAATACTACTTACCTCTCAGGGTTTTTAGGGATGAGGACTACCAGGATTTTTCAAAATTGCCCCATTCGAGTGAATGGAAGCTGCACTGTAGGTCTTATAAGAGAGACATTACTGTTAACAGGAAGAGAGCCTAGCACTCTGTTGAGGATTCTCAACTGAGTTAGCTGTTTAAGGACATATTGATACCTCTCAGTGCTTTTATATGTGAGAACCTTCAACTTTGTGCAAAATCTCCTCTTATAACTGACTGGACCCAGCTGTGTGGGTGTTGTAAGAAAAGTATGAATGTTACAAGCAAGAGGGTGAAGCAGCTTGTCTTCGGATGATACGTGAGTAACTTGTTTCCAGGAATACTGTCTACCACTCAGTGTTTTCAAGGATGAGGTATATCACATTTGTGCAACATCACCCCTTTGAAGAGAATGAAAGAAGTTCTGAGGCTCTTCTGAGAAAATTATTTAGGTTGGAAGCAAGAGCGCACAGCAAGTTGTGTAACAGTGTGAGTAGAGTGAAGTTTTAAAAGGAAGACCACCTGCCTCTCACAGTTTGAAAGTGTGGCGAACTTGATTTTGGGGCAAAATTGCCTGTTTCCATGAAGGGAAGGATTACAGTATGTCTTGTAGGAGAACCACAAAGATTACAAGAAAGATGCTCTAGCACTTTGTTTAGCAGCTTCAAGTGATTTAGCATTCAAAAGGAAGACTGCCTATCTGTCAAGAGTTTGACAGTGTGAGCAAATCCATCTTTGTGCCAATAGACCCTTTCCACTGAATGGAACATGCACTGTGTGTCTGGCAAGCAGATGTCAAGGTTTGCAGCAGCAGTTGCAAGCACATTGTTTTCCTGTGAGAGTTGAATTAGCATGTGAAAGGAGTGCTTGCCAAATGAAAGCCTTTGACAATGGAGAATCATTCACTCCTTGAAAAATACCCACTTTCGGCGAAATGCACATTCACTTGTAGCTCAGGGCAGGATGCAGTATGTGAGAGGCAGGAATAGTTTGCCACTTGTCTCCCTATGAGAAATGAGTTACCTGTTGAAAGGAATACTGACTACCCCTCAGTTTATTCATGTGTGAGGAAGATCACCGTTGGGCCAAATAGCTGCCTTCAACTGAATGGAACCAGAACAGTTTAGGATGTATGAAAACCATTCATTCCAGCAGCAAGAGGGTCTCGACTGTTGTTTAAAAGTGAGAATTGAGTGAGCTTTACAAAGGAATACTACCTGTCTCTCAGGCATTTACAGTGTGAAGAAGATTATCTTTGTGCAAAAGAGCCCTGTTTCAATGGAAGGAAGAAGCACTGTTTCTCCTGTAAGAGATGCATAAGTGTTAGAAGCAAGAGGGTCAAGCATCTTGTTAAGCACTATGAATTGAGTTACCTGTTGAATGGAATACTGCCAACTCTCAGTGTTTTCAGGGGGAGGAAAATCAATGTTCTGCTAAATAGCTCCTTTCAAGGGAATGGAGGCATACTGTAGGTCTTGTTAGACAATCATTAATGTTAGAAGGAAGAGGGTCTAGCACCCTGTTAAGCACTGTGAATTGACTTACCTGTTGAAGGGAATACTGTCTAACTCTCAGTGTTTTTATGGGTGGAGGAACCTCAAGTTTGTGCAAAATGACCTCTTTCCAGTCAATGGAACCAGCACTACATCTCTTGGAAAAGAAGTATGAATGTTAGAAGCAGCAGGGTCAAGCACCTTGTTTTCCAATGCGAATTGATATACTGCTTTAAAGGAATAATGCCTACAACTCAGCGTTTTCATGGGTGAGCAATACCACCTTTGTGCAAAATACTGCACTTAGAGGGATGGGAAGAATCACTGTCGAACTTCTGAGAGAATCATTAATGTTAGAAAAGAAAGGGTCTACCACCTTGAACAGCATTGTGAACTGAGTTAGCTGGGTAAAGGAATACTGCCTACCTCTCAGCGTTTTCATGGGTGAGGAACCCAACTTTTGCAAAATATCCCATACAAGCGAATGGAAGATTCCTGGTAGCTCTTGTAAGAGACTCATGAATGTTTGAAGCAACAGGGTGTAGCAAGTTGTTTAGCATTGTGAATTGACTTAGCTGTTTAAAGGAATACTGCCTACTTCTCAGAGTTTTCAGGAGTCAGGAACCTCACCTTTGTGCAAAATTGCCTCTGTGAAGTGAATGGAGAAACACTGTTGCTCTTGTATGATATCCATCAATGTTAAAAGGAAGAGGGTCAAGCACATTCTTCAGCTTTGTGAATTGAATGAGTTGTTTAATGGAATACTACTTACCTCTCAGGGTTTTTAGGGATGAGGACTACCAGGATTTTTCAAAATTGCCCCATTCGAGTGAATGGAAGCTGCACTGTAGGTCTTATAAGAGAGACATTACTGTTAACAGGAAGAGAGCCTAGCACTCTGTTGAGGATTCTCAACTGAGTTAGCTGTTTAAGGACATATTGATACCTCTCAGTGCTTTTATATGTGAGAACCTTCAACTTTGTGCAAAATCTCCTCTTATAACTGACTGGACCCAGCTGTGTGGGTGTTGTAAGAAAAGTATGAATGTTACAAGCAAGAGGGTGAAGCAGCTTGTCTTCGGATGATACGTGAGTAACTTGTTTCCAGGAATACTGTCTACCACTCAGTGTTTTCAAGGATGAGGTATATCACATTTGTGCAACATCACCCCTTTGAAGAGAATGAAAGAAGTTCTGAGGCTCTTCTGAGAAAATTATTTAGGTTGGAAGCAAGAGCGCACAGCAAGTTGTGTAACAGTGTGAGTAGAGTGAAGTTTTAAAAGGAAGACCACCTGCCTCTCACAGTTTGAAAGTGTGGCGAACTTGATTTTGGGGCAAAATTGCCTGTTTCCATGAAGGGAAGGATTACTGTATGTCTTGTAGGAGAACCACAAAGATTACAAGAAAGATGCTCTAGCACTTTGTTTAGCAGCTTCAAGTGATTTAGCATTCAAAAGGAAGACTGCCTATCTGTCAAGAGTTTGACAGTGTGAGCAAATCCATCTTTGTGCCAATAGACCCTTTCCACTGAATGGAACATGCACTGTGTCTCTTGCCAGCAGGGGTCAAGGTTTGCAGCAGGACTTGCAAGCACATTGTTTTCATGTGAGAGTTGAATTAGCATGTGAAAGGAGTGCTTGCCAAATGAAAGCCTTTGACAATGGAGAATCATTCACTACTTGAAAAATACCCACTTTCGGCGAAATGCACATACACTTGTAGCTCAGGGCAGGATGCAGTATGTGAGAGGCAGGAATAGTTTGCCACTTGTCTCCCTATGAGAAATGAGTTACCTGTTGAAAGGAATACTGACTACCCCTCAGTTTATTCATGTGTGAGGAAGATCACCGTTGCGCCAAATAGCTGCCTTCAACTGAATGGAACCAGAACAGTTTAGGATGTATGAAAACCATTCATTCCAGCAGCAAGAGGGTCTCGACTGTTGTTTAAAAGTGAGAATTGAGTGAGCTTTACAAAGGAATACTACCTGTCTCTCAGGCTTTTACAGTGTGAAGAAGATTACCTTTGTGGAAAATAGCCCTGTTTCAATGGAAGGAAGAAGCACTGTTTCTCCAGTAAGAGATGCATGTGTTAGAAGCAAGACGGTCAAGCACCTTGTTAAGCATTAGGAATTGAGTTACCTGTTCAATAGTATACTGCCTAACTCTCAGTGTTTTCAGGTGGAGGAAAATCAATGTTCTGCTAAATAGCCCCTTCCAAGGGAATGGAGGCACACTGTAGGTCTTGTAAGACAATCATTAATGTTAGAAGCAAGAGGGTCTAGCACCCTGTTAAGCACTGTGAATTGACTTACCTGTTGAAGGGAATACTGTCTAACTCTCAGTGTTTTTATGGGTGGAGGAACCTGAAGTTTGTGCAAAATTGCCTCTTTCAAGTCAATGGAACCAGCACTAGAACTCTTGGAAGAGAAGTATGAATGTTAGAAGCAGGAGGGTCAAGCACCTTGTTTTCCAATGCGAATTGATATACTGCTTTAAAGGAATAATGCCTACAACTCAGTGTTTTCATGGGTGAGCAATACCACCTTTGTGCAAAATACTGCACTTAGAGGGATGGGAAGAATCACTGTCGAACTTCTGAGAGAATCATTAATGTTAGAAAAGAAAGGGTCTACCACCTTGAACAGCATTGTGAACTGAGTTAGCTGGGTAAAGGAATACTGCCTACCTCTCAGCGTTTTCATGGGTGAGGAACCCAACTTTTGCAAAATATCCCATACAAGCGAATGGAAGATTCCTGGTAGCTCTTGTAAGAGACTCATGAATGTTTGAAGCAACAGGGTGTAGCAAGTTGTTTAGCATTGTGAATTGACTTAGCTGTTTAAAGGAATACTGCCTACTTCTCAGAGTTTTCAGGAGTCAGGAACCTCACCTTTGTGCAAAATTGCCTCTGTGAAGTGAATGGAGAAACACTGTTGCTCTTGTATGATATCCATCAATGTTAAAAGGAAGAGGGTCAAGCACATTCTTCAGCTTTGTGAATTGAATGAGTTGTTTAATGGAATACTACTTACCTCTCAGGGTTTTCAGGGATGAGGACTACCAGGATTTTTCAAAATTGCCCCTTTCGAGTGCATGGAAGCTGCACTGTAGGTCTTATAAGAGAGACATTACTGTTAACAGGAAGAGAGCCTAGCACTCTGTTGAGGATTCTCAACTGAGTTAGCTGTTTAAGGACATATTGATACCTCTCAGTGCTTTTATATGTGAGAACCTTCAACTTTGTGCAAAATCTCCTCTTACAACTGACTGGACCCAGCTGTGTGGGTGTTGTAAGAAAAGTATGAATGTTACAAGCAGGAGGGTGAAGCAGCTTGTCTTCGGATGATACGTGAGTAACTTGTTTCCAGGAATACTGTCTACCACTCAGTGTTTTCAAGGATGAGGTATATCACATTTGTGCAACATCACCCCTTTGAAGAGAATGAAAGAAGTTCTGAGGCTCTTCTGAGAAAATTATTTAGGTTGGAAGCAAGAGCGCACAGCAAGTTGTGTAACAGTGTGAGTAGAGTGAAGTTTTAAAAGGAAGACCACCTGCCTCTCACAGTTTGAAAGTGTGGCGAACTTGATTTTGGGGCAAAATTGCCTGTTTCCATGAAGGGAAGGATTACTGTATGTCTTGTAGGAGAACCACAAAGGTTAAAAGAAAGATGCTCAAGCACTTTGTTTAGCAGCTTCAAGTGATTTAGCATTCAAAAAGAACACTGCCTATCTGTCAAGGGTTTGACAGTGTGAGCAAATCCATCTTTGTGCCAATAGACCCTTTCCACTGAATGGAACATGCACTGTGTGTCTGGCAAGCAGATGTCAAGGTTTGCAGCAGGAGTTGCAAGCACATTGTTTTCCTGTGAGAGTTGAATTAGCATGTGAAAGGAGTGCTTGCCAAATGAAAGCCTTTGACAATGGAGAATCATTCACTCCTTGAAAAATACCCACTTTCGGCGAAATGCACATTCACTTGTAGCTCAGGGCAGGATGCAGTATGTGAGAGGCAGGAATAGTTTGCCACTTGTCTCCCTATGAGAAATGAGTTACCTGTTGAAAGGAATACTGACTACCCCTCAGTTTATTCATGTGTGAGGAAGATCACCGTTGGGCCAAATAGCTGCCTTCAACTGAATGGAACCAGAACAGTTTAGGATGTATGAAAACCATTCATTCCAGCAGCAAGAGGGTCTCGACTGTTGTTTAAAAGTGAGAATTGAGTGAGCTTTACAAAGGAATACTACCTGTCTCTCAGGCATTTACAGTGTGAAGAAGATTATCTTTGTGCAAAAGAGCCCTGTTTCAATGGAAGGAAGAAGCACTGTTTCTCCTGTAAGAGATGCATAAGTGTTAGAAGCAAGAGGGTCAAGCATCTTGTTAAGCACTATGAATTGAGTTACCTGTTGAATGGAATACTGCCAACTCTCAGTGTTTTCAGGGGGAGGAAAATCAATGTTCTGCTAAATAGCTCCTTTCAAGGGAATGGAGGCATACTGTAGGTCTTGTTAGACAATCATTAATGTTAGAAGGAAGAGGGTCTAGCACCCTGTTAAGCACTGTGAATTGACTTACCTGTTGAAGGGAATACTGTCTAACTCTCAGTGTTTTTATGGGTGGAGGAACCTCAAGTTTGTGCAAAATGACCTCTTTCCAGTCAATGGAACCAGCACTACATCTCTTGGAAAAGAAGTATGAATGTTAGAAGCAGCAGGGTCAAGCACCTTGTTTTCCAATGCGAATTGATATACTGCTTTAAAGGAATAATGCCTACAACTCAGCGTTTTCATGGGTGAGCAATACCACCTTTGTGCAAAATACTGCACTTAGAGGGATGGGAAGAATCACTGTCGAACTTCTGAGAGAATCATTAATGTTAGAAAAGAAAGGGTCTACCACCTTGAACAGCATTGTGAACTGAGTTAGCTGGGTAAAGGAATACTGCCTACTTCTCAGCGTTTTCATGGGTGAGGAACCCAACTTTTGCAAAATATCCCATACAAGCGAATGGAAGATTCCTGGTAGCTCTTGTAAGAGACTCATGAATGTTTGAAGCAACAGGGTGTAGCAAGTTGTTTAGCATTGTGAATTGACTTAGCTGTTTAAAGGAATACTGCCTACTTCTCAGAGTTTTCAGGAGTCAGGAACCTCACCTTTGTGCAAAATTGCCTCTGTGAAGTGAATGGAGAAACACTGTTGCTCTTGTATGATATCCATCAATGTTAAAAGGAAGAGGGTCAAGCACATTCTTCAGCTTTGTGAATTGAATGAGTTGTTTAATGGAATACTACTTACCTCTCAGGGTTTTCAGGGATGAGGACTACCAGGATTTTTCAAAATTGCCCCTTTCGAGTGAATGGAAGCTGCACTGTAGGTCTTATAAGAGAGACATTACTGTTAACAGGAAGAGAGCCTAGCACTCTGTTGAGGATTCTCAACTGAGTTAGCTGTTTAAGGACATATTGATACCTCTCAGTGCTTTTATATGTGAGAACCTTCAACTTTGTGCAAAATCTCCTCTTACAACTGACTGGACCCAGCTGTGTGGGTGTTGTAAGAAAAGTATGAATGTTACAAGCAGGAGGGTGAAGCAGCTTGTCTTCGGATGATACGTGAGTAACTTGTTTCCAGGAATACTGTCTACCACTCAGTGTTTTCAAGGATGAGGTATATCACATTTGTGCAACATCACCCCTTTGAAGAGAATGAAAGAAGTTCTGAGGCTCTTCTGAGAAAATTATTTAGGTTGGAAGCAAGAGCGCACAGCAAGTTGTGTAACAGTGTGAGTAGAGTGAAGTTTTAAAAGGAAGACCACCTGCCTCTCACAGTTTGAAAGTGTGGCGAACTTGATTTTGGGGCAAAATTGCCTGTTTCCATGAAGGGAAGGATTACTGTATGTCTTGTAGGAGAACCACAAAGGTTAAAAGAAAGATGCTCAAGCACTTTGTTTAGCAGCTTCAAGTGATTTAGCATTCAAAAAGAACACTGCCTATCTGTCAAGGGTTTGACAGTGTGAGCAAATCCATCTTTGTGCCAATAGACCGTTTCCACTGAATGGAACATGCACTGTGTGTCTGGCAAGCAGATGTCAAGGTTTGCAGCAGCAGTTGCAAGCACATTGTTTTCCTGTGAGAGTTGAATTAGCATGTGAAAGGAGTGCTTGCCAAATGAAAGCCTTTGACAATGGAGAATCATTCACTCCTTGAAAAATACCCACTTTCGGCGAAATGCACATTCACTTGTAGCTCAGGGCAGGATGCAGTATGTGAGAGGCAGGAATAGTTTGCCACTTGTCTCCCTATGAGAAATGAGTTACCTGTTGAAAGGAATACTGACTACCCCTCAGTTTATTCATGTGTGAGGAAGATCACCGTTGGGCCAAATAGCTGCCTTCAACTGAATGGAACCAGAACAGTTTAGGATGTATGAAAACCATTCATTCCAGCAGCAAGAGGGTCTCGACTGTTGTTTAAAAGTGAGAATTGAGTGAGCTTTACAAAGGAATACTACCTGTCTCTCAGGCATTTACAGTGTGAAGAAGATTATCTTTGTGCAAAAGAGCCCTGTTTCAATGGAAGGAAGAAGCACTGTTTCTCCTGTAAGAGATGCATAAGTGTTAGAAGCAAGAGGGTCAAGCATCTTGTTAAGCACTATGAATTGAGTTACCTGTTGAATGGAATACTGCCAACTCTCAGTGTTTTCAGGGGGAGGAAAATCAATGTTCTGCTAAATAGCTCCTTTCAAGGGAATGGAGGCATACTGTAGGTCTTGTTAGACAATCATTAATGTTAGAAGGAAGAGGGTCTAGCACCCTGTTAAGCACTGTGAATTGACTTACCTGTTGAAGGGAATACTGTCTAACTCTCAGTGTTTTTATGGGTGGAGGAACCTCAAGTTTGTGCAAAATGACCTCTTTCCAGTCAATGGAACCAGCACTACATCTCTTGGAAAAGAAGTATGAATGTTAGAAGCAGCAGGGTCAAGCACCTTGTTTTCCAATGCGAATTGATATACTGCTTTAAAGGAATAATGCCTACAACTCAGCGTTTTCATGGGTGAGCAATACCACCTTTGTGCAAAATACTGCACTTAGAGGGATGGGAAGAATCACTGTCGAACTTCTGAGAGAATCATTAATGTTAGAAAAGAAAGGGTCTACCACCTTGAACAGCATTGTGAACTGAGTTAGCTGGGTAAAGGAATACTGCCTACCTCTCAGCGTTTTCATGGGTGAGGAACCCAACTTTTGCAAAATATCCCATACAAGCGAATGGAAGATTCCTGGTAGCTCTTGTAAGAGACTCATGAATGTTTGAAGCAACAGGGTGTAGCAAGTTGTTTAGCATTGTGAATTGACTTAGCTGTTTAAAGGAATACTGCCTACTTCTCAGAGTTTTCAGGAGTCAGGAACCTCACCTTTGTGCAAAATTGCCTCTGTGAAGTGAATGGAGAAACACTGTTGCTCTTGTATGATATCCATCAATGTTAAAAGGAAGAGGGTCAAGCACATTCTTCAGCTTTGTGAATTGAATGAGTTGTTTAATGGAATACTACTTACCTCTCAGGGTTTTTAGGGATGAGGACTACCAGGATTTTTCAAAATTGCCCCATTCGAGTGAATGGAAGCTGCACTGTAGGTCTTATAAGAGAGACATTACTGTTAACAGGAAGAGAGCCTAGCACTCTGTTGAGGATTCTCAACTGAGTTAGCTGTTTAAGGACATATTGATACCTCTCAGTGCTTTTATATGTGAGAACCTTCAACTTTGTGCAAAATCTCCTCTTATAACTGACTGGACCCAGCTGTGTGGGTGTTGTAAGAAAAGTATGAATGTTACAAGCAAGAGGGTGAAGCAGCTTGTCTTCGGATGATACGTGAGTAACTTGTTTCCAGGAATACTGTCTACCACTCAGTGTTTTCAAGGATGAGGTATATCACATTTGTGCAACATCACCCCTTTGAAGAGAATGAAAGAAGTTCTGAGGCTCTTCTGAGAAAATTATTTAGGTTGGAAGCAAGAGCGCACAGCAAGTTGTGTAACAGTGTGAGTAGAGTGAAGTTTTAAAAGGAAGACCACCTGCCTCTCACAGTTTGAAAGTGTGGCGAACTTGATTTTGGGGCAAAATTGCCTGTTTCCATGAAGGGAAGGATTACTGTATGTCTTGTAGGAGAACCACAAAGATTACAAGAAAGATGCTCTAGCACTTTGTTTAGCAGCTTCAAGTGATTTAGCATTCAAAAGGAAGACTGCCTATCTGTCAAGAGTTTGACAGTGTGAGCAAATCCATCTTTGTGCCAATAGACCCTTTCCACTGAATGGAACATGCACTGTGTCTCTTGCCAGCAGGGGTCAAGGTTTGCAGCAGGACTTGCAAGCACATTGTTTTCATGTGAGAGTTGAATTAGCATGTGAAAGGAGTGCTTGCCAAATGAAAGCCTTTGACAATGGAGAATCATTCACTACTTGAAAAATACCCACTTTCGGCGAAATGCACATACACTTGTAGCTCAGGGCAGGATGCAGTATGTGAGAGGCAGGAATAGTTTGCCACTTGTCTCCCTATGAGAAATGAGTTACCTGTTGAAAGGAATACTGACTACCCCTCAGTTTATTCATGTGTGAGGAAGATCACCGTTGCGCCAAATAGCTGCCTTCAACTGAATGGAACCAGAACAGTTTAGGATGTATGAAAACCATTCATTCCAGCAGCAAGAGGGTCTCGACTGTTGTTTAAAAGTGAGAATTGAGTGAGCTTTACAAAGGAATACTACCTGTCTCTCAGGCTTTTACAGTGTGAAGAAGATTACCTTTGTGGAAAATAGCCCTGTTTCAATGGAAGGAAGAAGCACTGTTTCTCCAGTAAGAGATGCATGTGTTAGAAGCAAGACGGTCAAGCACCTTGTTAAGCATTAGGAATTGAGTTACCTGTTCAATAGTATACTGCCTAACTCTCAGTGTTTTCAGGTGGAGGAAAATCAATGTTCTGCTAAATAGCCCCTTCCAAGGGAATGGAGGCACACTGTAGGTCTTGTAAGACAATCATTAATGTTAGAAGCAAGAGGGTCTAGCACCCTGTTAAGCACTGTGAATTGACTTACCTGTTGAAGGGAATACTGTCTAACTCTCAGTGTTTTTATGGGTGGAGGAACCTGAAGTTTGTGCAAAATTGCCTCTTTCAAGTCAATGGAACCAGCACTAGAACTCTTGGAAGAGAAGTATGAATGTTAGAAGCAGGAGGGTCAAGCACCTTGTTTTCCAATGCGAATTGATATACTGCTTTAAAGGAATAATGCCTACAACTCAGTGTTTTCATGGGTGAGCAATACCACCTTTGTGCAAAATACTGCACTTAGAGGGATGGGAAGAATCACTGTCGAACTTCTGAGAGAATCATTAATGTTAGAAAAGAAAGGGTCTACCACCTTGAACAGCATTGTGAACTGAGTTAGCTGGGTAAAGGAATACTGCCTACCTCTCAGCGTTTTCATGGGTGAGGAACCCAACTTTTGCAAAATATCCCATACAAGCGAATGGAAGATTCCTGGTAGCTCTTGTAAGAGACTCATGAATGTTTGAAGCAACAGGGTGTAGCAAGTTGTTTAGCATTGTGAATTGACTTAGCTGTTTAAAGGAATACTGCCTACTTCTCAGAGTTTTCAGGAGTCAGGAACCTCACCTTTGTGCAAAATTGCCTCTGTGAAGTGAATGGAGAAACACTGTTGCTCTTGTATGATATCCATCAATGTTAAAAGGAAGAGGGTCAAGCACATTCTTCAGCTTTGTGAATTGAATGAGTTGTTTAATGGAATACTACTTACCTCTCAGGGTTTTCAGGGATGAGGACTACCAGGATTTTTCAAAATTGCCCCTTTCGAGTGAATGGAAGCTGCACTGTAGGTCTTATAAGAGAGACATTACTGTTAACAGGAAGAGAGCCTAGCACTCTGTTGAGGATTCTCAACTGAGTTAGCTGTTTAAGGACATATTGATACCTCTCAGTGCTTTTATATGTGAGAACCTTCAACTTTGTGCAAAATCTCCTCTTACAACTGACTGGACCCAGCTGTGTGGGTGTTGTAAGAAAAGTATGAATGTTACAAGCAGGAGGGTGAAGCAGCTTGTCTTCGGATGATACGTGAGTAACTTGTTTCCAGGAATACTGTCTACCACTCAGTGTTTTCAAGGATGAGGTATATCACATTTGTGCAACATCACCCCTTTGAAGAGAATGAAAGAAGTTCTGAGGCTCTTCTGAGAAAATTATTTAGGTTGGAAGCAAGAGCGCACAGCAAGTTGTGTAACAGTGTGAGTAGAGTGAAGTTTTAAAAGGAAGACCACCTGCCTCTCACAGTTTGAAAGTGTGGCGAACTTGATTTTGGGGCAAAATTGCCTGTTTCCATGAAGGGAAGGATTACTGTATGTCTTGTAGGAGAACCACAAAGATTACAAGAAAGATGCTCTACCACTTTGTTTAGCAGCTTCAAGTGATTTAGCATTCAAAAGGAAGACTGCCTATCTGTCAAGGGTTTGACAGTGTGAGCAAATCCATCTTTGTGCCAATAGACCCTTTCCACTGAATGGAACATGCACTGTGTGTCTGGCAAGCAGATGTCAAGGTTTGCAGCAGGAGTTGCAAGCACATTGTTTTCCTGTGAGAGTTGAATTAGCATGTGAAAGGAGTGCTTGCCAAATGAAAGCCTTTGACAATGGAGAATCATTCACTCCTTGAAAAATACCCACTTTCGGCGAAATGCACATTCACTTGTAGCTCAGGGCAGGATGCAGTATGTGAGAGGCAGGAATAGTTTGCCACTTGTCTCCCTATGAGAAATGAGTTACCTGTTGAAAGGAATACTGACTACCCCTCAGTTTATTCATGTGTGAGGAAGATCACCGTTGGGCCAAATAGCTGCCTTCAACTGAATGGAACCAGAACAGTTTAGGATGTATGAAAACCATTCATTCCAGCAGCAAGAGGGTCTCGACTGTTGTTTAAAAGTGAGAATTGAGTGAGCTTTACAAAGGAATACTACCTGTCTCTCAGGCATTTACAGTGTGAAGAAGATTATCTTTGTACAAAAGAGCCCTGTTTCAATGGAAGGAAGAAGCACTGTTTTTCCTGTAAGAGATGCATAAGTGTTAGAAGCAAGAGGGTCAAGCATCTTGTTAAGCACTATGAATTGAGTTACCTGTTGAATGGAATACTGCCAACTCTCAGTGTTTTCAGGGGGAGGAAAATCAATGTTCTGCTAAATAGCTCCTTTCAAGGGAATGGAGGCATACTGTAGGTCTTGTTAGACAATCATTAATGTTAGAAGGAAGAGGGTCTAGCACCCTGTTAAGCACTGTGAATTGACTTACCTGTTGAAGGGAATACTGTCTAACTCTCAGTGTTTTTATGGGTGGAGGAACCTCAAGTTTGTGCAAAATGACCTCTTTCCAGTCAATGGAACCAGCACTACATCTCTTGGAAAAGAAGTATGAATGTTAGAAGCAGCAGGGTCAAGCACCTTGTTTTCCAATGCGAATTGATATACTGCTTTAAAGGAATAATGCCTACAACTCAGCGTTTTCATGGGTGAGCAATACCACCTTTGTGCAAAATACTGCACTTAGAGGGATGGGAAGAATCACTGTCGAACTTCTGAGAGAATCATTAATGTTAGAAAAGAAAGGGTCTACCACCTTGAACAGCATTGTGAACTGAGTTAGCTGGGTAAAGGAATACTGCCTACCTCTCAGCGTTTTCATGGGTGAGGAACCCAACTTTTGCAAAATATCCCATACAAGCGAATGGAAGATTCCTGGTAGCTCTTGTAAGAGACTCATGAATGTTTGAAGCAACAGGGTGTAGCAAGTTGTTTAGCATTGTGAATTGACTTAGCTGTTTAAAGGAATACTGCCTACTTCTCAGAGTTTTCAGGAGTCAGGAACCTCACCTTTGTGCAAAATTGCCTCTGTGAAGTGAATGGAGAAACACTGTTGCTCTTGTATGATATCCATCAATGTTAAAAGGAAGAGGGTCAAGCACATTCTTCAGCTTTGTGAATTGAATGAGTTGTTTAATGGAATACTACTTACCTCTCAGGGTTTTTAGGGATGAGGACTACCAGGATTTTTCAAAATTGCCCCTTTCGAGTGAATGGAAGCTGCACTGTAGGTCTTATAAGAGAGACATTACTGTTAACAGGAAGAGAGCCTAGCACTCTGTTGAGGATTCTCAACTGAGTTAGCTGTTTAAGGACATATTGATACCTCTCAGTGCTTTTATATGTGAGAACCTTCAACTTTGTGCAAAATCTCCTCTTATAACTGACTGGACCCAGCTGTGTGGGTGTTGTAAGAAAAGTATGAATGTTACAAGCAAGAGGGTGAAGCAGCTTGTCTTCGGATGATCCGTGAGTAACTTGTTTCCAGGAATACTGTCTACCACTCAGTGTTTTCAAGGATGAGGTATATCACATTTGTGCAACATCACCCCTTTGAAGAGAATGAAAGAAGTTCTGAGGCTCTTCTGAGAAAATTATTTAGGTTGGAAGCAAGAGCGCACAGCAAGTTGTGTAACAGTGTGAGTAGAGTGAAGTTTTAAAAGGAAGACCACCTGCCTCTCACAGTTTGAAAGTGTGGCGAACTTGATTTTGGGGCAAAATTGCCTGTTTCCATGAAGGGAAGGATTACTGTATGTCTTGTAGGAGAACCACAAAGATTACAAGAAAGATGCTCTAGCACTTTGTTTAGCAGCTTCAAGTGATTTAGCATTCAAAAGGAAGACTGCCTATCTGTCAAGGGTTTGACAGTGTGAGCAAATCCATCTTTGTGCCAATAGACCCTTTCCACTGAATGGAACATGCACTGTGTGTCTGGCAAGCAGATGTCAAGGTTTGCAGCAGGAGTTGCAAGCACATTGTTTTCCTGTGAGAGTTGAATTAGCATGTGAAAGGAGTGCTTGCCAAATGAAAGCCTTTGACAATTTAGAATCATTCACTCCTTGAAAAATACCCACTTTCGGCGAAATGCACATTCACTTGTAGCTCAGGGCAGGATGCAGTATGTGAGAGGCAGGAATAGTTTGCCACTTGTCTCCCTATGAGAAATGAGTTACCTGTTGAAAGGAATACTGACTACCCCTCAGTTTATTCATGTGTGAGGAAGATCACCGTTGGGCCAAATAGCTGCCTTCAACTGAATGGAACCAGAACAGTTTAGGATGTATGAAAACCATTCATTCCAGCAGCAAGAGGGTCTCGACTGTTGTTTAAAAGTGAGAATTGAGTGAGCTTTACAAAGGAATACTACCTGTCTCTCAGGCATTTACAGTGTGAAGAAGATTATCTTTGTGCAAAAGAGCCCTGTTTCAATGGAAGGAAGAAGCACTGTTTCTCCTGTAAGAGATGCATAAGTGTTAGAAGCAAGAGGGTCAAGCATCTTGTTAAGCACTATGAATTGAGTTACCTGTTGAATGGAATACTGCCAACTCTCAGTGTTTTCAGGGGGAGGAAAATCAATGTTCTGCTAAATAGCTCCTTTCAAGGGAATGGAGGCATACTGTAGGTCTTGTTAGACAATCATTAATGTTAGAAGGAAGAGGGTCTAGCACCCTGTTAAGCACTGTGAATTGACTTACCTGTTGAAGGGAATACTGTCTAACTCTCAGTGTTTTTATGGGTGGAGGAACCTCAAGTTTGTGCAAAATGACCTCTTTCCAGTCAATGGAACCAGCACTACATCTCTTGGAAAAGAAGTATGAATGTTAGAAGCAGCAGGGTCAAGCACCTTGTTTTCCAATGCGAATTGATATACTGCTTTAAAGGAATAATGCCTACAACTCAGCGTTTTCATGGGTGAGCAATACCACCTTTGTGCAAAATACTGCACTTAGAGGGATGGGAAGAATCACTGTCAAACTTCTGAGAGAATCATTAATGTTAGAAAAGAAAGGGTCTACCACCTTGAACAGCATTGTGAACTGAGTTAGCTGGGTAAAGGAATACTGCCTACCTCTCAGCGTTTTCATGGGTGAGGAACCCAACTTTTGCAAAATATCCCATACAAGCGAATGGAAGATTCCTGGTAGCTCTTGTAAGAGACTCATGAATGTTTGAAGCAACAGGGTGTAGCAAGTTGTTTAGCATTGTGAATTGACTTAGCTGTTTAAAGGAATACTGCCTACTTCTCAGAGTTTTCAGGAGTCAGGAACCTCACCTTTGTGCAAAATTGCCTCTGTGAAGTGAATGGAGAAACACTGTTGCTCTTGTATGATATCCATCAATGTTAAAAGGAAGAGGGTCAAGCACATTCTTCAGCTTTGTGAATTGAATGAGTTGTTTAATGGAATACTACTTACCTCTCAGGGTTTTTAGGGATGAGGACTACCAGGATTTTTCAAAATTGCCCCTTTCGAGTGAATGGAAGCTGCACTGTAGGTCTTATAAGAGAGACATTACTGTTAACAGGAAGAGAGCCTAGCACTCTGTTGAGGATTCTCAACTGAGTTAGCTGTTTAAGGACATATTGATACCTCTCAGTGCTTTTATATGTGAGAACCTTCAACTTTGTGCAAAATCTCCTCTTATAACTGACTGGACCCAGCTGTGTGGGTGTTGTAAGAAAAGTATGAATGTTACAAGCAAGAGGGTGAAGCAGCTTGTCTTCGGATGATCCGTGAGTAACTTGTTTCCAGGAATACTGTCTACCACTCAGTGTTTTCAAGGATGAGGTATATCACATTTGTGCAACATCACCCCTTTGAAGAGAATGAAAGAAGTTCTGAGGCTCTTCTGAGAAAATTATTTAGGTTGGAAGCAAGAGCGCACAGCAAGTTGTGTAACAGTGTGAGTAGAGTGAAGTTTTAAAAGGAAGACCACCTGCCTCTCACAGTTTGAAAGTGTGGCGAACTTGATTTTGGGGCAAAATTGCCTGTTTCCATGAAGGGAAGGATTACTGTATGTCTTGTAGGAGAACCACAAAGATTACAAGAAAGATGCTCTAGCACTTTGTTTAGCAGCTTCAAGTGATTTAGCATTCAAAAGGAAGACTGCCTATCTGTCAAGGGTTTGACAGTGTGAGCAAATCCATCTTTGTGCCAATAGACCCTTTCCACTGAATGGAACATGCACTGTGTGTCTGGCAAGCAGATGTCAAGGTTTGCAGCAGGAGTTGCAAGCACATTGTTTTCCTGTGAGAGTTGAATTAGCATGTGAAAGGAGTGCTTGCCAAATGAAAGCCTTTGACAATTTAGAATCATTCACTCCTTGAAAAATACCCACTTTCGGCGAAATGCACATTCACTTGTAGCTCAGGGCAGGATGCAGTATGTGAGAGGCAGGAATAGTTTGCCACTTGTCTCCCTATGAGAAATGAGTTACCTGTTGAAAGGAATACTGACTACCCCTCAGTTTATTCATGTGTGAGGAAGATCACCGTTGGGCCAAATAGCTGCCTTCAACTGAATGGAACCAGAACAGTTTAGGATGTATGAAAACCATTCATTCCAGCAGCAAGAGGGTCTCGACTGTTGTTTAAAAGTGAGAATTGAGTGAGCTTTACAAAGGAATACTACCTGTCTCTCAGGCATTTACAGTGTGAAGAAGATTATCTTTGTGCAAAAGAGCCCTGTTTCAATGGAAGGAAGAAGCACTGTTTCTCCTGTAAGAGATGCATAAGTGTTAGAAGCAAGAGGGTCAAGCATCTTGTTAAGCACTATGAATTGAGTTACCTGTTGAATGGAATACTGCCAACTCTCAGTGTTTTCAGGGGGAGGAAAATCAATGTTCTGCTAAATAGCTCCTTTCAAGGGAATGGAGGCATACTGTAGGTCTTGTTAGACAATCATTAATGTTAGAAGGAAGAGGGTCTAGCACCCTGTTAAGCACTGTGAATTGACTTACCTGTTGAAGGGAATACTGTCTAACTCTCAGTGTTTTTATGGGTGGAGGAACCTCAAGTTTGTGCAAAATGACCTCTTTCCAGTCAATGGAACCAGCACTACATCTCTTGGAAAAGAAGTATGAATGTTAGAAGCAGCAGGGTCAAGCACCTTGTTTTCCAATGCGAATTGATATACTGCTTTAAAGGAATAATGCCTACAACTCAGCGTTTTCATGGGTGAGCAATACCACCTTTGTGCAAAATACTGCACTTAGAGGGATGGGAAGAATCACTGTCAAACTTCTGAGAGAATCATTAATGTTAGAAAAGAAAGGGTCTACCACCTTGAACAGCATTGTGAACTGAGTTAGCTGGGTAAAGGAATACTGCCTACCTCTCAGCGTTTTCATGGGTGAGGAACCCAACTTTTGCAAAATATCCCATACAAGCGAATGGAAGATTCCTGGTAGCTCTTGTAAGAGACTCATGAATGTTTGAAGCAACAGGGTGTAGCAAGTTGTTTAGCATTGTGAATTGACTTAGCTGTTTAAAGGAATACTGCCTACTTCTCAGAGTTTTCAGGAGTCAGGAACCTCACCTTTGTGCAAAATTGCCTCTGTGAAGTGAATGGAGAAACACTGTTGCTCTTGTATGATATCCATCAATGTTAAAAGGAAGAGGGTCAAGCACATTCTTCAGCTTTGTGAATTGAATGAGTTGTTTAATGGAATACTACTTACCTCTCAGGGTTTTTAGGGATGAGGACTACCAGGATTTTTCAAAATTGCCCCTTTCGAGTGAATGGAAGCTGCACTGTAGGTCTTATAAGAGAGACATTACTGTTAACAGGAAGAGAGCCTAGCACTCTGTTGAGGATTCTCAACTGAGTTAGCTGTTTAAGGACATATTGATACCTCTCAGTGCTTTTATATGTGAGAACCTTCAACTTTGTGCAAAATCTCCTCTTATAACTGACTGGACCCAGCTGTGTGGGTGTTGTAAGAAAAGTATGAATGTTACAAGCAAGAGGGTGAAGCAGCTTGTCTTCGGATGATACGTGAGTAACTTGTTTCCAGGAATACTGTCTACCACTCAGTGTTTTCAAGGATGAGGTATATCACATTTGTGCAACATCACCCCTTTGAAGAGAATGAAAGAAGTTCTGAGGCTCTTCTGAGAAAATTATTTAGGTTGGAAGCAAGAGCGCACAGCAAGTTGTGTAACAGTGTGAGTAGAGTGAAGTTTTAAAAGGAAGACCACCTGCCTCTCACAGTTTGAAAGTGTGGCGAACTTGATTTTGGGGCAAAATTGCCTGTTTCCATGAAGGGAAGGATTACTGTATGTCTTGTAGGAGAACCACAAAGATTACAAGAAAGATGCTCTAGCACTTTGTTTAGCAGCTTCAAGTGATTTAGCATTCAAAAGGAAGACTGCCTATCTGTCAAGGGTTTGACAGTGTGAGCAAATCCATCTTTGTGCCAATAGACCCTTTCCACTGAATGGAACATGCACTGTGTGTCTGGCAAGCAGATGTCAAGGTTTGCAGCAGGAGTTGCAAGCACATTGTTTTCCTGTGAGAGTTGAATTAGCATGTGAAAGGAGTGCTTGCCAAATGAAAGCCTTTGACAATTTAGAATCATTCACTCCTTGAAAAATACCCACTTTCGGCGAAATGCACATTCACTTGTAGCTCAGGGCAGGATGCAGTATGTGAGAGGCAGGAATAGTTTGCCACTTGTCTCCCTATGAGAAATGAGTTACCTGTTGAAAGGAATACTGACTACCCCTCAGTTTATTCATGTGTGAGGAAGATCACCGTTGGGCCAAATAGCTGCCTTCAACTGAATGGAACCAGAACCGTTTAGGATGTATGAAAACCATTCATTCCAGCAGCAAGAGGGTCTCGACTGTTGTTTAAAAGTGAGAATTGAGTGAGCTTTACAAAGGAATACTACCTGTCTCTCAGGCATTTACAGTGTGAAGAAGATTATCTTTGTGCAAAAGAGCCCTGTTTCAATGGAAGGAAGAAGCACTGTTTCTCCTGTAAGAGATGCATAAGTGTTAGAAGCAAGAGGGTCAAGCATCTTGTTAAGCACTATGAATTGAGTTACCTGTTGAATGGAATACTGCCAACTCTCAGTGTTTTCAGGGGGAGGAAAATCAATGTTCTGCTAAATAGCTCCTTTCAAGGGAATGGAGGCATACTGTAGGTCTTGTTAGACAATCATTAATGTTAGAAGGAAGAGGGTCTAGCACCCTGTTAAGCACTGTGAATTGACTTACCTGTTGAAGGGAATACTGTCTAACTCTCAGTGTTTTTATGGGTGGAGGAACCTCAAGTTTGTGCAAAATGACCTCTTTCCAGTCAATGGAACCAGCACTACATCTCTTGGAAAAGAAGTATGAATGTTAGAAGCAGCAGGGTCAAGCACCTTGTTTTCCAATGCGAATTGATATACTGCTTTAAAGGAATAATGCCTACAACTCAGCGTTTTCATGGGTGAGCAATACCACCTTTGTGCAAAATACTGCACTTAGAGGGATGGGAAGAATCACTGTCGAACTTCTGAGAGAATCATTAATGTTAGAAAAGAAAGGGTCTACCACCTTGAACAGCATTGTGAACTGAGTTAGCTGGGTAAAGGAATACTGCCTACCTCTCAGCGTTTTCATGGGTGAGGAACCCAACTTTTGCAAAATATCCCATACAAGCGAATGGAAGATTCCTGGTAGCTCTTGTAAGAGACTCATGAATGTTTGAAGCAACAGGGTGTAGCAAGTTGTTTAGCATTGTGAATTGACTTAGCTGTTTAAAGGAATACTGCCTACTTCTCAGAGTTTTCAGGAGTCAGGAACCTCACCTTTGTGCAAAATTGCCTCTGTGAAGTGAATGGAGAAACACTGTTGCTCTTTTATGATATCCATCAATGTTAAAAGGAAGAGGGTCAAGCACATTCTTCAGCTTTGTGAATTGAATGAGTTGTTTAATGGAATACTACTTACCTCTCAGGGTTTTCAGGGATGAGGACTACCAGGATTTTTCAAAATTGCCCCTTTCGAGTGAATGGAAGCTGCACTGTAGGTCTTATAAGAGAGACATTACTGTTAACAGGAAGAGAGCCTAGCACTCTGTTGAGGATTCTCAACTGAGTTAGCTGTTTAAGGACATATTGATACCTCTCAGTGCTTTTATATGTGAGAACCTTCAACTTTGTGCAAAATCTCCTCTTACAACTGACTGGACCCAGCTGTGTGGGTGTTGTAAGAAAAGTATGAATGTTACAAGCAGGAGGGTGAAGCAGCTTGTCTTCGGATGATACGTGAGTAACTTGTTTCCAGGAATACTGTCTACCACTCAGTGTTTTCAAGGATGAGGTATATCACATTTGTGCAACATCACCCCTTTGAAGAGAATGGAAGAATTTCTGAGGCTCTTCTGATTAAATTATTTAGGTTGGAAGCAAGAGCGTACAGCAAGTTGTGTAACAGTGTGAGTAGAGTGAAGTTTTAAAATTAAGACCACCTGCCTCTGACAGTTTGAAAGTGTGAGGAACTTGATTTTGGGGCAAAATTTCCTGTTTCCATGAAGGGAAGGATTACTGTATGTCTTGTAGGAGAACCACAAAGGTTAAAAGAAAGATGCTCAAGCACTTTGTTTAGCAGCTTCAAGTGATTTAGCATTCAAAAGGAACACTGCCTATCTGTCAAGGGTTTGACAGTGTGAGCAAATCCATCTTTGTGCCAATAGACCCTTTCCACTGAATGGAACATGCACTGTGTGTCTGGCAAGCAGATGTCAAGGTTTGCAGCAGGAGTTGCAAGCACATTGTTTTCCTGTGAGAGTTGACTTAGCATGTGAAAGGAGTGCTTGCCAAATGAAAGCCTTTGACAATGGAGAATCATTCACTCCTTGAAAAATACCCACTTTCGGCGAAATGCACATTCACTTGTAGCTCAGGGCAGGATGCAGTATGTGAGAGGCAGGAATAGTTTGCCACTTGTCTCCCTATGAGAAATGAGTTACCTGTTGAAAGGAATACTGACTACCCCTCAGTTTATTCATGTGTGAGGAAGATCACCGTTGGGCCAAATAGCTGCCTTCAACTGAATGGAACCAGAACAGTTTAGGATGTATGAAAACCATTCATTCCAGCAGCAAGAGGGTCTCGACTGTTGTTTAAAAGTGAGAATTGAGTGAGCTTTACAAAAGAATACTACCTGTCTCTCAGGCATTTACAGTGTGAAGAAGATTATCTTTGTGCAAAAGAGCCCTGTTTCAATGGAAGGAAGAAGCACTGTTTCTCCTGTAAGAGATGCATAAGTGTTAGAAGCAAGAGGGTCAAGCATCTTGTTAAGCACTATGAATTGAGTTACCTGTTGAATGGAATACTGCCAACTCTCAGTGTTTTCAGGGGGAGGAAAATCAATGTTCTGCTAAATAGCTCCTTTCAAGGGAATGGAGGCATACTGTAGGTCTTGTTAGACAATCATTAATGTTAGAAGGAAGAGGGTCTAGCACCCTGTTAAGCACTGTGAATTGACTTACCTGTTGAAGGGAATACTGTCTAACTCTCAGTGTTTTTATGGGTGGAGGAACCTCAAGTTTGTGCAAAATGACCTCTTTCCAGTCAATGGAACCAGCACTACATCTCTTGGAAAAGAAGTATGAATGTTAGAAGCAGCAGGGTCAAGCACCTTGTTTTCCAATGCGAATTGATATACTGCTTTAAAGGAATAATGCCTACAACTCAGCGTTTTCATGGGTGAGCAATACCACCTTTGTGCAAAATACTGCACTTAGAGGGATGGGAAGAATCACTGTCGAACTTCTGAGAGAATCATTAATGTTAGAAAAGAAAGGGTCTACCACCTTGAACAGCATTGTGAACTGAGTTAGCTGGGTAAAGGAATACTGCCTACCTCTCAGCGTTTTCATGGGTGAGGAACCCAACTTTTGCAAAATATCCCATACAAGCGAATGGAAGATTCCTGGTAGCTCTTGTAAGAGACTCATGAATGTTTGAAGCAACAGGGTGTAGCAAGTTGTTTAGCATTGTGAATTGACTTAGCTGTTTAAAGGAATACTGCCTACTTCTCAGAGTTTTCAGGAGTCAGGAACCTCACCTTTGTGCAAAATTGCCTCTGTGAAGTGAATGGAGAAACACTGTTGCTCTTGTATGATATCCATCAATGTTAAAAGGAAGAGGGTCAAGCACATTCTTCAGCTTTGTGAATTGAATGAGTTGTTTAATGGAATACTACTTACCTCTCAGGGTTTTCAGGGATGAGGACTACCAGGATTTTTCAAAATTGCCCCTTTCGAGTGAATGGAAGCTGCACTGTAGGTCTTATAAGAGAGACATTACTGTTAACAGGAAGAGAGCCTAGCACTCTGTTGAGGATTCTCAACTGAGTTAGCTGTTTAAGGACATATTGATACCTCTCAGTGCTTTTATATGTGAGAACCTTCAACTTTGTGCAAAATCTCCTCTTACAACTGACTGGACCCAGCTGTGTGAGTGTTGTAAGAAAAGTATGAATGTTACAAGCAGGAGGGTGAAGCAGCTTGTCTTCGGATGATACGTGAGTAACTTGTTTCCAGGAATACTGTCTACCACTCAGTGTTTTCAAGGATGAGGTATATCACATTTGTGCAACATCACCCCTTTGAAGAGAATGAAAGAAGTTCTGAGGCTCTTCTGAGAAAATTATTTAGGTTGGAAGCAAGAGCGCACAGCAAGTTGTGTAACAGTGTGAGTAGAGTGAAGTTTTAAAAGGAAGACCACCTGCCTCTCACAGTTTGAAAGTGTGGCGAACTTGATTTTGGGGCAAAATTGCCTGTTTCCATGAAGGGAAGGATTACTGTATGTCTTGTAGGAGAACCACAAAGGTTAAAAGAAAGATGCTCAAGCACTTTGTTTAGCAGCTTCAAGTGATTTAGCATTCAAAAAGAACACTGCCTATCTGTCAAGGGTTTGACAGTGTGAGCACATCCATCTTTGTGCCAATAGACCGTTTCCACTGAATGGAACATGCACTGTGTGTCTGGCAAGCAGATGTCAAGGTTTGCAGCAGCAGTTGCAAGCACATTGTTTTCCTGTGAGAGTTGAATTAGCATGTGAAAGGAGTGCTTGCCAAATGAAAGCCTTTGACAATGGAGAATCATTCACTCCTTGAAAAATACCCACTTTCGGCGAAATGCACATTCACTTGTAGCTCAGGGCAGGATGCAGTATGTGAGAGGCAGGAATAGTTTGCCACTTGTCTCCCTATGAGAAATGAGTTACCTGTTGAAAGGAATACTGACTACCCCTCAGTTTATTCATGTGTGAGGAAGATCACCGTTGGGCCAAATAGCTGCCTTCAACTGAATGGAACCAGAACAGTTTAGGATGTATGAAAACCATTCATTCCAGCAGCAAGAGGGTCTCGACTGTTGTTTAAAAGTGAGAATTGAGTGAGCTTTACAAAGGAATACTACCTGTCTCTCAGGCATTTACAGTGTGAAGAAGATTATCTTTGTGCAAAAGAGCCCTGTTTCAATGGAAGGAAGAAGCACTGTTTCTCCTGTAAGAGATGCATAAGTGTTAGAAGCAAGAGGGTCAAGCATCTTGTTAAGCACTATGAATTGAGTTACCTGTTGAATGGAATACTGCCAACTCTCAGTGTTTTCAGGGGAAGGAAAATCAATGTTCTGCTAAATAGCTCCTTTCAAGGGAATGGAGGCATACTGTAGGTCTTGTTAGACAATCATTAATGTTAGAAGGAAGAGGGTCTAGCACCCTGTTAAGCACTGTGAATTGACTTACCTGTTGAAGGGAATACTGTCTAACTCTCAGTGTTTTTATGGGTGGAGGAACCTCAAGTTTGTGCAAAATGACCTCTTTCCAGTCAATGGAACCAGCACTACATCTCTTGGAAAAGAAGTATGAATGTTAGAAGCAGCAGGGTCAAGCACCTTGTTTTCCAATGCGAATTGATATACTGCTTTAAAGGAATAATGCCTACAACTCAGCGTTTTCATGGGTGAGCAATACCACCTTTGTGCAAAATACTGCACTTAGAGGGATGGGAAGAATCACTGTCGAACTTCTGAGAGAATCATTAATGTTAGAAAAGAAAGGGTCTACCACCTTGAACAGCATTGTGAACTGAGTTAGCTGGGTAAAGGAATACTGCCTACTTCTCAGCGTTTTCATGGGTGAGGAACCCAACTTTTGCAAAATATCCCATACAAGCGAATGGAAGATTCCTGGTAGCTCTTGTAAGAGACTCATGAATGTTTGAAGCAAAAGGGTGTAGCAAGTTGTTTAGCATTGTGAATTGACTTAGCTGTTTAAAGGAATACTGCCTACTTCTCAGAGTTTTCAGGAGTCAGGAACCTCACCTTTGTGCAAAATTGCCTCTGTGAAGTGAATGGAGAAACACTGTTGCTCTTGTATGATATCCATCAATGTTAAAAGGAAGAGGGTCAAGCACATTCTTCAGCTTTGTGAATTGAATGAGTTGTTTAATGGAATACTACTTACCTCTCAGGGTTTTTAGGGATGAGGACTACCAGGATTTTTCAAAATTGCCCCATTCGAGTGAATGGAAGCTGCACTGTAGGTCTTATAAGAGAGACATTACTGTTAACAGGAAGAGAGCCTAGCACTCTGTTGAGGATTCTCAACTGAGTTAGCTGTTTAAGGACATATTGATACCTCTCAGTGCTTTTATATGTGAGAACCTTCAACTTTGTGCAAAATCTCCTCTTATAACTGACTGGACTCAGCTGTGTGGGTGTTGTAAGAAAAGTATGAATGTTACAAGCAAGAGGGTGAAGCAGCTTGTCTTCGGATGATACGTGAGTAACTTGTTTCCAGGAATACTGTCTACCACTCAGTGTTTTCAAGGATGAGGTATATCACATTTGTGCAACATCACCCCTTTGAAGAGAATGAAAGAAGTTCTGAGGCTCTTCTGAGAAAATTATTTAGGTTGGAAGCAAGAGCGCACAGCAAGTTGTGTAACAGTGTGAGTAGAGTGAAGTTTTAAAAGGAAGACCACCTGCCTCTCACAGTTTGAAAGTGTGGCGAACTTGATTTTGGGGCAAAATTGCCTGTTTCCATGAAGGGAAGGATTACTGTATGTCTTGTAGGAGAACCACAAAGATTACAAGAAAGATGCTCTAGCACTTTGTTTAGCAGCTTCAAGTGATTTAGCATTCAAAAGGAAGACTGCCTATCTGTCAAGAGTTTGACAGTGTGAGCAAATCCATCTTTGTGCCAATAGACCCTTTCCACTGAATGGAACATGCACTGTGTCTCTTGCCAGCAGGGGTCAAGGTTTGCAGCAGGACTTGCAAGCACATTGTTTTCATGTGAGAGTTGAATTAGCATGTGAAAGGAGTGCTTGCCAAATGAAAGCCTTTGACAATGGAGAATCATTCACTCCTTGAAAAATACCCACTTTCGGCGAAATGCACATACACTTGTAGCTCAGGGCAGGATGCAGTATGTGAGAGGCAGGAATAGTTTGGCACTTGTCTCCCTATGAGAAATGAGTTACCTGTTGAAAGGAATACTGACTACCCCTCAGTTTATTCATGTGTGAGGAAGATCACCGTTGGGCCAAATAGCTGCCTTCAACTGAATGGAACCAGAACAGTTTAGGATGTATGAAAACCATTCATTCCAGCAGCAAGAGGGTCTCGACTGTTGTTTAAAAGTGAGAATTGAGTGAGCTTTACAAAGGAATACTACCTGTCTCTCAGGCTTTTACAGTGTGAAGATTATCTTTGTGCAAAAGAGCCCTGTTTCAATGGAAGGAAGAAGCACTGTTTCTCCTGTAAGAGATGCATAAGTGTTAGAAGCAAGAGGGTCAAGCACCTTGTTAAGCACTATGAATTGAGTTACCTGTTGAATGGAATACTGCCTAACTCTCTTGTTTTCAGGTGGAGGAAAATCAATGTTTTGCTAAATAGCCCCTTCCAAGGGAATGGAGGCATAGTGTAGGTCTTGTAAGACAATCATTAATGTTAGAAGCAAGAGGGTCTAGCACCCTGTTAAGCACTGTGAATTGACTTACCTGTTGAAGGGAATACTGTCTAACTCTCAGTGTTTTTATGGGTGGAGGAACCTCAAGTTTGTGCAAAATTGCCTCTTTCAAGTCAATGGAACCAGCACTACATCTCTTGGAAGAGAAGTATGAATGTTAGAAGCAGGAGGGTCAAGCACCTTGTTTTCAAAGGCGAATTGATATACTGCTTTAAAGGAATAATGCCTACAACTCAGCGTTTTCATGGGTGAGGAATACCACCTTTGGGCAAAATACCGCACTTAGAGGGATGGGAAGAATCACTGTCGATCTTCTGAGAGAATCATTAATGTTAGAAAGGAAAGGGTCTACCACTTTGAACAGCATTGTGAACTGAGTTAGCTGGGTAAAGGAATACTGCCTACCTCTCAGCGTTTTCATGGGTGAGGAACCCAACTTTTGCAAAATATCCCATACAAGCGAATGGAAGATTCCTGGTAGCTCTTGTAAGAGACTCATGAATGTTTGAAGCAACAGGGTGTAGCAAGTTGTTTAGCATTGTGAATTGACTTAGCTGTTTAAAGGAATACTGCCTACTTCTCAGAGTTTTCAGGAGTCAGGAACCTCACCTTTGTGCAAAATTGCCTTTGTGAAGGGAATGGAGAAACACTGTTGCTCTTGTATGATATCCATCAATGTTAGAAAGAAGAGGGTCAAGCACCTTCTTCAGCTTTGGGAATTGAGTGAGTTGTTTAATGGAATACTACCTACCTCTCAGGGTTTTCAGGGATGAGGACTACCAGGATTTTTCAAAATTGCCCCTTTCGAGTGAATGGAAGCTGCACTGTAGGTCTTATAAGAGAGACATTACTGTTAACAGGAAGAGAGCCTAGCACTCTGTAGAGAATTCTCAAATGAGTTAGTTGTTTAAGGACATACTGATACCTCTCAGTGCTTTTATATGTGAGAACCTTCAACTTTGTGCAAAATCTCCTCTTACAACTGACTGGACCCAGCTGTGTGGGTGTTGTAAGAAAAGTATGAATGTTACAAGCAGGAGGGTGAAGCAGCTTGTCTTCGGATGATACGTGAGTAACTTTTTTCCAGGAATACTGCCTACCACTCAGTGTTTTCAAGGATGAGGTATATCACCTTTGTGCAACATCACCCCTTTGAAGAGAATGGAAGAAGTTCTGAGGCTCTTCTGATTAAATTATTTAGGTTGGAAGCAAGAGCGCACAGGAAGTTGTGTAACAGTGTGAGTAGAGTGAAGTTTTAAAAGGAAGACCACCTGCCTCTCACAGTTTGAAAGTGTGGCGAACTTGATTTTGGGGCAAAATTGCCTGTTTCCATGAAGGGAAGGATTACTGTATGTCTTGTAGGAGAACCACAAAGGTTACAAGAAAGATGCTCAAGCACTTTGTTTAGCAGCTTCAAGTGATTTAGCATTCAAAAGGAACACTGCCTATCTGTCAAGGGTTTGACAGTGTGAGCAAATCCATCTTTGTGCCAGTAGACCCTTTCCACTGAATGGAACATGCACTGTGTGTCTGGCAAGCAGATGTCAAGGTTTGCAGCAGGAGTTGCAAGCACATTGTTTTCCTGTGAGAGTTGAATTAGCATGTGAAAGGAGTGCTTGCCAAATGAAAGCCTTTGACAATGGAGAATCATTCACTCCTTGAAAAATACCCACTTTCGGCGAAATGCACATTCACTTGTAGCTCAGGGCAGGATGCAGTATGTGAGAGGCATTAATAGTTTGCCACTTGTCTCCCTATGAGAAATGAGTTACCTGTTGAAAGGAATACTGACTACCCCTCAGTTTATTCATGTGTGAGGAAGATCACCGTTGGGCCAAATAGCTGCCTTCAACTGAATGGAACCAGAACAGTTTAGGATGTATGAAAAGCATTCATTCCAGCAGCAAGAGGTTCTCGACTGTTGTTTAAAAGTGAGAATTGAGTGAGCTTTACAAAGGAATACTACCTGTCTCTCAGGCATTTACAGTGTGAAGAAGATTATCTTTGTGCAAAAGAGCCCTGTTTCAATGGAAGGAAGAAGCACTGTTTCTCCTGTAAGAGATGCATAAGTGTTAGAAGCAAGAGGGTCAAGCATCTTGTTAAGCACTATGAATTGAGTTACCTGTTGAATGGAATACTGCCAATTCTCAGTGTTTTCAGGGGGAGGAAAATCAATGTTCTGCTAAATAGCTCCTTTCAAGGGAATGGAGGCATACTGTAGGTCTTGTTAGACAATCATTAATGTTAGAAGGAAGAGGGTCTAGCACCCTGTTAAGCACTGTGAATTGACTTACCTGTTGAAGGGAATACTGTCTAACTCTCAGTGTTTTTATGGGTGGAGGAACCTCAAGTTTGTGCAAAATGACCTCTTTCCAGTCAATGGAACCAGCACTACATCTCTTGGAAAAGAAGTATGAATGTTAGAAGCAGCAGGGTCAAGCACCTTTTTTTCCAATGCGAATTGATATACTGCTTTAAAGGAATAATGCCTACAACTCAGCGTTTTCATGGGTGAGCAATACCACTTTTGTGCAAAATACTGCACTTAGAGGGATGGGAAGAATCACTGTCGAACTTCTGAGAGAATCATTAATGTTAGAAAGGAAAGGGTCTACCACCTTGAACAGCATTGTGAACTGAGTTAGCTGGGTAAAGGAATACTGCCTACCTCTCAGCGTTTTCATGGGTGAGGAACCCAACTTTTGCAAAATATCCCATACAAGCGAATGGAAGATTCCTGGTAGCTCTTGTAAGAGACTCATGAATGTTTGAAGCAACAGGTTGTAGCAAGTTGTTTAGCATTGTGAATTGACTTAGCTGTTTAAAGGAATACTGCCTACTTCTCAGAGTTTTCAGGAGTCAGGAACCTCACCTTTGTGCAAAATTGCCTCTGTGAAGTGAATGGAGAAACACTGTTGCTCTTGTATGATATCCATCAATGTTAAAAGGAAGAGGGTCAAGCACATTCTTCAGCTTTGTGAATTGAATGAGTTGTTTAATGGAATACTACTTACCTCTCAGGGTTTTTAGGGATGAGGACTACCAGGATTTTTCAAAATTGCCCCATTCGAGTGAATGGAAGCTGCACTGTAGGTCTTATAAGAGAGACATTACTGTTAACAGGAAGAGAGCCTAGCACTCTGTTGAGGATTCTCAACTGAGTTAGGTGTTTAAGGACATGTTGATACCTCTCAATGCTTTTATATGTGAGAACCTTCAACTTTGTGCAAAATCTCCTCTTATAACTGACTGGACCCAGCTGTGTGGGTGTTGTAAGAAAAGTATGAATGTTACAAGCAAGAGGGTGAAGCAGCTTGTCTTCGGATGATACGTGAGTAACTTGTTTCCAGGAATACTGTCTACCACTCAGTGTTTTCAAGGATGAGGTATATCACATTTGTGCAACATCACCCCTTTGAAGAGAATGAAAGAAGTTCTGAGGCTCTTCTGAGAAAATTATTTAGGTTGGAAGCAAGAGCGCACAGCAAGTTGTGTAACAGTGTGAGTAGAGTGAAGTTTTAAAAGGAAGACCACCTGCCTCTCACAGTTTGAAAGTGTGGCGAACTTGATTTTGGGGCAAAATTGCCTGTTTCCATGAAGGGAAGGATTACTGTATGTCTTGTAGGAGAACCACAAAGATTACAAGAAAGATGCTCTAGCACTTTGTTTAGCAGCTTCAAGTGATTTAGCATTCAAAAGGAAGACTGCCTATCTGTCAAGAGTTTGACAGTGTGAGCAAATCCATCTTTGTGCCAATAGACCCTTTCCACTGAATGGAACATGCACTGTGTCTCTTGCCAGCAGGGGTCAAGGTTTGCAGCAGGACTTGCAAGCACATTGTTTTCATGTGAGAGTTGAATTAGCATGTGAAAGGAGTGCTTGCCAAATGAAAGCCTTTGACAATGGAGAATCATTCACTCCTTGAAAAATACCCACTTTCGGAGAAATGCACATTCACTTGTAGCTCAGGTCAGGATGCAGTATGTGAGAGGCAGGAATAGTTTGGCACTTGTCTCCCTATGAGAAATGAGTTACCTGTTGAAAGGAATACTGACTACCCCTCAGTTTATTCATGTGTGAGGAAGATCACCGTTGGGCCAAATAGCTGCCTTCAACTGAATGGAACCAGAACAGTTTAGGATGTATGAAAACCATTCATTCCAGCAGCAAGAGGGTCTCGACTGTTGTTTAAAAGTGAGAATTGAGTGAGCTTTACAAAGGAATACTACCTGTCTCTCAGGCTTTTACAGTGTGAAGAAGATTATCTTTGTGCAAAAGAGCCCTGTTTCAATGGAAGGAAGAAGCACTGTTTCTCCTGTAAGAGATGCATAAGTGTTAGAAGCAAGAGGGTCAAGCACGTTGTTAAGCACTATGAATTGAGTTACCTGTTGAATGGAATACTGCCTAACTCTCTGTGTTTTCAGGTGGAGGAAAATCAATGTTTTGCTAAATAGCCCCTTCCAAGGGAATGGAGGCATAGTGTAGGTCTTGTAAGACAATCATTAATGTTAGAAGCAAGAGGGTCTAGCACCCTGTTAAGCACTGTGAATTGACTTACCTGTTGAAGGGAATACTGTCTAACTCTCAGTGTTTTTATGGGTGGAGGAACCTCAAGTTTGTGCAAAATTGCCTCTTTCAAGTCAATGGAACCAGCACTACATCTGTTGGAAGAGAAGTATGAATGTTAGAAGCAGGAGGGTCAAGCACCTTGTTTTCAAAGGCGAATTGATATACTGCTTTAAAGGAATAATGCCTACAACTCAGCGTTTTCATGGGTGAGGAATACCACCTTTGGGCAAAATACCGCACTTAGAGGGATGGGAAGAATCACTGTCGATCTTGTGAGAGAATCATTAATGTTAGAAAGGAAAGGGTCTACCACTTTGAACAGCATTGTGAACTGAGTTAGCTGGGTAAAGGAATACTGCCTACCTCTCAGCGTTTTCATGGGTGAGGAACCCAACTTTTGCAAAATATCCCATACAAGCGAATGGAAGATTCCTGGTAGCTCTTGTAAGAGACTCATGAATGTTTGAAGCAACAGGGTGTAGCAAGTTGTTTAGCATTGTGAATTGACTTAGCTGTTTAAAGGAATACTGCGTACTTCTCAGAGTTTTCAGGAGTCAGGAACCTCACCTTTGTGCAAAATTGCCTTTGTGAAGGGAATGGAGAAACACTGTTGCTCTTGTATGAAATCCATCAATGTTAGAAAGAAGAAGGTCAAGCACCTTCTTCAGCTTTGGGAATTGAGTGAGTTGTTTAATGGAATACTACCTACCTCTCAGGGTTTTCAGGGATGAGGACTACCAGGATTTTACAAAATTGCCCCATTCGAGTGAATGGAAGCTGCACTGTAGGTCTTATAAGAGAGACATTACTGTTAACAGGAAGAGAGCCTAGCACTCTGTTGAGAATTCTCAAATGAGTTAGCTGTTTAAGGACATACTGATACCTCTCAGTGCTTTTATATGTGAGAACCTTCAACTTTGTGCAAAATCTCCTCTTACAACTGACTGGACCCAGCTGTGTGGGTGTTGTAAGAAAAGTATGAATGTTACAAGCAGGAGGGTGAAGCAGCTTGTCTTCGGATGATACGTGAGTAACTTTTTTCCAGGAATACTACCTACCACTCAGTGTTTTCAAGGATGAGGTATATCACCTTTGTGCAACATCACCCCTTTGAAGAGAATGGAAGAAGTTCTGAGGCTCTTCTGATTAAATTATTTAGGTTGGAAGCAAGAGCGTACAGCAAGTTGTGTAACAGTGTGAGTAGAGTGAAGTTTTAAAAGGAAGACCACCTGCCTCTGACAGTTTGAAAGTGTGAGGAACTTGATTTTGGGGCAAAATTGCCTGTTTCCATGAAGGGAAGGATTACTGTATGTCTTGTAGGAGAACCACAAAGGTTACAAGAAAGATGCTCAAGCACTTTGTTTAGCAGCTTCAAGTGATTTAGCATTCAAAAGGAACACTGCCTATCTGTCAAGGGTTTGACAGTGTGAGCAAATCCATCTTTGTGCCAATAGACCCTTTCCACTGAATGGAACATGCACTATGTGTCTGGCAAGCAGATGTCAAGGTTTGCAGCAGCAGTTGCAAGCACATTGTTTTCCTGTGAGAGTTGAAATAGCATGTGAAAGGAGTGCTTGCCAAATGAAAGCCTTTGACAATGGAGAATCATTCACTCCTTGAAAAATACCCACTTTCGGCGAAATGCACATTCACTTGTAGCTCAGGGCAGGATGCAGTATGTGAGAGGCAGGAATAGTTTGCCACTTGTCTCCCTATGAGAAATGAGTTACCTGTTGAAAGGAATACTGACTACCCCTCAGTTTATTCATGTGTGAGGAAGATCACCGTTGGGCCAAATAGCTGCCTTCAACTGAATGGAACCAGAACAGTTTAGGATGTATGAAAAGCATTCATTCCAGCAGCAAGAGGGTCTCGACTGTTGTTTAAAAGTGAGAATTGAGTGAGCTTTACAAAGGAATACTACCTGTCTCTCAGGCATTTACAGTGTGTAGAAGATTATCTTTGTGCAAAAGAGCCCAGTTTCAATGTAAGGAAGAAGCACTGTTTCTCCTGTAAGAGATGCATAAGTGTTAGAAGCAAGAGGGTCAAGCATCTTGTTAAGCACTATGAATTGAGTTACCTGTTGAATGGAATACTGCCAACTCTCAGTGTTTTCAGGGGGAGGAAAATCAATGTTCTGCTAAATAGCCCCTTTGAAGGGAATGGAGGCATACTGTAGGTCTTGTTAGACAATCATTAATGTTAGAAGGAAGAGGGTCTAGCACCCTGTTAAGCACTGTGAATTGACTTACCTGTTGAAGGGAATACTGTCTAACTCTCAGTGTTTTTATGGGTGGAGGAACCTCAAGTTTGTGCAAAATGACCTCTTTCCAGTCAATGGAACCAGCACTACATCTCTTAGAAAAGAACTATGAATGTTAGAAGCAGCAGGGTCAAGCATCTTGTTTTCCAATGCGAATTGATATACTGCTTTAAAGGAATAATGCCTACAATTCAGCGTTTTCATGGGTGAGCAATACCACCTTTGTGCAAAATACTGCACTTAGAGGGATGGGAAGAATCACTGTCGAACTTCTGAGAGAATCATTAATGTTAGAAAGGAAAGGGTCTACCACCTTGAACAGCATTGTGAACTGAGTTAGCTGGGTAAAGGAATACTGCCTACTTCTCAGCGTTTTCATGGATGAGGAACCCAACTTTTGCAAAATATCCCATACAAGCGAATGGAAGATTCCTGATAGCTCTTGTAAGAGACTCATGAATGTTTGAAGCAACAGGGTGTAGCAAGTTGTTTAGCATTGTGAATTGACTTAGCTGTTTAAAGGAATACTGCCTACTTCTCAGAGTTTTCAGGAGTCAGGAACCTCACCTTTGTGCAAAATTGCCTTTGTGAAGGGAATGGAGAAACACTATTGCTCTTGTATGAAATCCATCAATGTTAGAAAGAAGAGGGTCAAGCACCTTCTTCAGCTTTGGGAATTGAGTGAGTTGTTTAATGGAATACTACCTACCTCTCAGGGTTTTCAGGGATGAGGACTACAAGGATTTTTCAAAATTGCCCCATTCGAGTGAATAGAAGCTGCACTGTAGGTCTTATAAGAGAGACATTACTGTTAACAGGAAGAGAGCCTAGCACTCTGTTGAGGATTCTCAACTGAGTTAGCTGTTTAAGGACATACTGATACCTCTCAGTGCTTTTATATGTGAGAACCTTCAACTTTGTGCAAAATCTCCTCTTACAACTGACTGGACCCAGCTGTGTGGGTGTTGTAAGAAAAGTATGAATGTTACAAGCAGGAGGGTGAAGCAGCTTGTCTTCGGATGATACGTGAGTAACTTGTTTCCAGGAATACTGTCTACCACTCAGTGTTTTCAAGGATGAGGTATATCACATTTGTGCAACATCACCCCTTTGAAGAGAATGAAAGAAGTTCTGAGGCTCTTCTGAGAAAATTATTTAGGTTGGAAGCAAGAGCGCACAGCAAGTTGTGTAACAGTGTGAGTAGAGTGAAGTTTTAAAAGGAAGACCACCTGCCTCTCACAGTTTGAAAGTGTGGCGAACTTGATTTTGGGGCAAAATTGCCTGTTTCCATGAAGGGAAGGATTACTGTATGTCTTGTAGGAGAACCACAAAGGTTACAAGAAAGATGCTCAAGCACTTTGTTTAGCAGCTTCAAGTGATTTAGCATTCAAAAGGAACACTGCCTATCTGTCAAGGGTTTGACAGTGTGAGCAAATCCATCTTTGTGCCAATAGACCCTTTCCACTGAATGGAACATGCACTGTGTGTCTGGCAAGCAGATGTCAAGGTTTGCAGCAGCAGTTGCAAGCACATTGTTTTCCTGTGAGAGTTGAATTAGCATGTGAAAGGAGTGCTTGCCAAATGAAAGCCTTTGACAATGGAGAATCATTCACTCCTTGAAAAATACCCACTTTCGGCGAAATGCACATTCACTTGTAGCTCAGGGCAGGATGCAGTATGTGAGAGGCAGGAATAGTTTGGCACTTGTCTCCCTATGAGAAATGAGTTACCTGTTGAAAGGAATACTGACTACCCCTCAGTTTATTCATGTGTGAGGAAGATCACCGTTGGGCCAAATAGCTGCCTTCAACTGAATGGAACCAGAACAGTTTAGGATGTATGAAAACCATTCATTCCAGCAGCAAGAGGGTCTCGACTGTTGTTTAAAAGTGAGAATTGAGTGAGCTTTACAAAGGAATACTACCTGTCTCTCAGGCTTTTACAGTGTGAAGAAGATTATCTTTGTGCAAAAGAGCCCTGTTTCAATGGAAGGAAGAAGCACTGTTTCTCCTGTAAGAGATGCATAAGTGTTAGAAGCAAGACTGTCAAGCACCTTGTTAAGCACTATGAATTGAGTTACCTGTTGAATGGAATACTGCCTAACTCTCTGTGTTTTCAGGTGGAGGAAAATCAATGTTTTGCTAAATAGCCCCTTCCAAGGGAATGGAGGCATAGTGTAGGTCTTGTAAGACAATCATTAATGTTAGAAGCAAGAGGGTCTAGCACCCTGTTAAGCACTGTGAATTGACTTACCTGTTGAAGGGAATACTGTCTAACTCTCAGTGTTTTTATGGGTGGAGGAACCTCAAGTTTGTGCAAAATTGCCTCTTTCAAGTCAATGGAACCAGCACTACATCTCTTGGAAGAGAAGTATGAATGTTAGAAGCAGGAGGGTCAAGCACCTTGTTTTCAAAGGCGAATTGATATACTGCTTTAAATGAATAATGCCTACAACTCAGCGTTTTCATGGGTGAGGAATACCACCTTTGGGCAAAATACCGCACTTAGAGGGATGGGAAGAATCACTGTCGATCTTGTGAGAGAATCATTAATGTTAGAAAGGAAAGGGTCTACCACTTTGAACAGCATTGTGAACTGAGTTAGCTGGGTAAAGGAATACTGCCTACCTCTCAGCGTTTTCATGGGTGAGGAACCCAACTTTTGCAAAATATCCCATACAAGCGAATGGAAGATTCCTGGTAGCTCTTGTAAGAGACTCATGAATGTTTGAAGCAACAGGGTGTAGCAAGTTGTTTAGCATTGTGAATTGACTTAGCTGTTTAAAGGAATACTGCCTACTTCTCAGAGTTTTCAGGAGTCAGGAACCTCACCTTTGTGCAAAATTGCCTTTGTGAAGGGAATGGAGAAACACTGTTGCTCTTGTATGAAATCCATCAATGTTAGAAAGAAGAAGGTCAAGCACCTTCTTCAGCTTTGGGAATTGAGTGAGTTGTTTAATGGAATACTACCTACCTCTCAGGGTTTTCAGGGATGAGGACTACCAGGATTTTTCAAAATTGCCCCATTCGAGTGAATAGAAGCTGCACTGTAGGTCTTATAAGAGAGACATTACTGTTAACAGGAAGAGAGCCTAGCACTCTGTTGAGAATTCTCAAATGAGTTAGCTGTTTAAGGACATACTGATACCTCTCAGTGCTTTTATATGTGAGAACCTTCAACTTTGTGCAAAATCTCCTCTTACAACTGACTGGACCCAGCTGTGTGGGTGTTGTAAGAAAAGTATGAATGTTACAAGCAGGAGGGTGAAGCAGCTTGTCTTCGGATGATACGTGAGTAACTTTTTTCCAGGAATACTACCTACCACTCAGTGTTTTCAAGGATGAGGTATATCACCTTTGTGCAACATCACCCCTTTGAAGAGAATGGAAGAAGTTCTGAGGCTCTTCTGATTAAATTATTTAGGTTGGAAGCAAGAGCGTACAGCAAGTTGTGTAACAGTGTGAGTAGAGTGAAGTTTTAAAAGGAAGACCACCTGCCTCTGACAGTTTGAAAGTGTGAGGAACTTGATTTTGGGGCAAAATTGCCTGTTTCCATGAAGGGAAGGATTACTGTATGTCTTGTAGGAGAACCACAAAGGTTACAAGAAAGATGCTCAAGCACTTTGTTTAGCAGCTGCAAGTGATTTAGCATTCAAAAGGAACACTGCCTATCTGTCAAGGGTTTGACAGTGTGAGCAAATCCATCTTTGTGCCAATAGACCCTTTCCACTGAATGGAACATGCACTATGTGTCTGGCAAGCAGATGTCAAGGTTTGCAGCAGCAGTTGCAAGCACATTGTTTTCCTGTGAGAGTTGAAATAGCATGTGAAAGGAGTGCTTGCCAAATGAAAGCCTTTGACAATGGAGAATCATTCACTCCTTGAAAAATACCCACTTTCGGCGAAATGCACATTCACTTGTAGCTCAGGGCAGGATGCAGTATGTGAGAGGCAGGAATAGTTTGGCACTTGTCTCCCTATGAGAAATGAGTTACCTGTTGAAAGGAATACTGACTACCCCTCAGTTTATTCATGTGTGAGGAAGATCACCGTTGGGCCAAATAGCTGCCTTCAACTGAATGGAACCAGAACAGTTTAGGATGTATGAAAAGCATTCATTCCAGCAGCAAGAGGGTCTCGACTGTTGTTTAAAAGTGAGAATTGAGTGAGCTTTACAAAGGAATACTACCTGTCTCTCAGGCATTTACAGTGTGAAGAAGATTATCTTTGTGCAAAAGAGCCCTGTTTCAATGGAAGGAAGAAGCACTGTTTCTCCTGTAAGAGATGCATAAGTGTTAGAAGCAAGAGGGTCAAGCATCTTATTAAGCACTATGAATTGAGTTACCTGTTGAATGGAATACTGCCAACTCTCAGTGTTTTCAGGGGGAGGAAAATCAATGTTCTGCTAAATAGCCCCTTTGAAGGGAATGGAGGCATACTGTAGGTCTTGTTAGACAATCATTAATGTTAGAAGGAAGAGGGTCTAGCACCCTGTTAAGCACTGTGAATTGACTTACCTGTTGAAGGGAATACTGTCTAACTCTCAGTGTTTTTATGGGTGGAGGAACCTCAAGTTTGTGCAAAATGACCTCTTTCCAGTCAATGGAACCAGCACTACATCTCTTAGAAAAGAACTATGAATGTTAGAAGCAGCAGGGTCAAGCATCTTGTTTTCCAATGCAAATTGATATACTGCTTTAAAGGAATAATGCCTACAATTCAGCGTTTTCATGGGTGAGCAATACCACCTTTGTGCAAAATACTGCACTTAGAGGGATGGGAAGAATCACTGTCGAACTTCTGAGAGAATCATTAATGTTAGAAAGGAAAGGGTCTACCACCTTGAACAGCATTGTGAACTGAGTTAGCTGGGTAAAGGAATACTGCCTACTTCTCAGCGTTTTCATGGGTGAGGAACCCAACTTTTGCAAAATATCCCATACAAGCGAATGGAAGATTCCTGGTAGCACTTGTAAGAGAATCATGAATGTTTGAAGCAACAGGGTGTAGCAAGTTGTTTAGCATTGTGAATTGACTTAGCTGTTTAAAGGAATACTGCCTACTTCTCAGAGTTTTCAGGAGTCAGGAACCTCACCTTTGTGCAAAATTGCCTTTGTGAAGGGAATGGAGAAACACTGTTGCTCTTGTATGAAATCCATCAATGTTAGAAAGAAGAGGGTCAAGCACCTTCTTCAGCTTTGGGAATTGAGTGAGTTGTTTAATGGAATACTACCTACCTCTCAGGGTTTTCAGGGATGAGGACTACCAGGATTTTTCAAAATTGCCCCATTCGAGTGAATAGAAGCTGCACTGTAGGTCTTATAAGAGAGACATTACTGTTAACAGGAAGAGAGCCTAGCACTCTGTTGAGGATTCTCAACTGAGCTAGCTGTTTAAGGACATACTGATACCTCTCAGTGCTTTTATATGTGAGAACCTTCAACTTTGTGCAAAATCTCCTCTTACAACTGACTGGACCCAGCTGTGTGGGTGTTGTAAGAAAAGTATGAATGTTACAAGCAGGAGGGTGAAGCAGCTTGTCTTCGGATGATACGTGAGTAACTTTTTTCCAGGAATACTGCCTACCACTCAGTGTTTTCAAGGATGAGGTATATCACCTTTGTGCAACATCACCCCTTTGAAGAGAATGGAAGAAGTTCTGAGGCTCTTCTGATTAAATTATTTAGGTTGGAAGCAAGAGCGTACAGCAAGTTGTGTAACAGTGTGAGTAGAGTGAAGTTTTAAAATTAAGACCACCTGCCTCTGACAGTTTGAAAGTGTGAGGAACTTGATTTTGGGGCAAAATTGCCTGTTTCCATGAAGGGAAGGATTACTGTATGTCTTGTAGGAGAACCACAAAGGTTACAAGAAAGATGCTCAAGCACTTTGTTTAGCAGCTTCAAGTGATTTAGCATTCAAAAGGAATACTGCCTATCTGTCAAGGGTTTGACAGTGTGAGCAAATCCATCTTTGTGCCAGTAGACCCTTTCCACTGAATGGAACATGCACTGTGTGTCTGGCAAGCAGATGTCAAGGTTTGCAGCAGGAGTTGCAAGCACATTGTTTTCCTGTGAGAGTTGAATTAGCATGTGAAAGGAGTGCTTGCCAAATGAAAGCCTTTGACAATGGAGAATCATTCACTCCTTGAAAAATACCCACTTTCGGCGAAATGCACATTCACTTGTAGCTCAGGGCAGGATGCAGTATGTGAGAGGCAGGAATAGTTTGCCACTTGTCTCCCTATGAGAAATGAGTTACCTGTTGAAAGGAATACTGACTACCCCTCAGTTTATTCATGTGTGAGGAAGATCACCGTTGGGCCAAATAGCTGCCTTCAACTGAATGGAACCAGAACAGTTTAGGATGTATGAAAAGCATTCATTCCAGCAGCAAGAGGGTCTCGACTGTTGTTTAAAAGTGAGAATTGAGTGAGCTTTACAAAGGAATACTACCTGTCTCTCAGGCATTTACAGTGTGAAGAAGATTATCTTTGTGCAAAAGAGCCCTGTTTCAATGGAAGGAAGAAGCACTGTTTCTCCTGTAAGAGATGCATAAGTCTTAGAAGCAAGAGGGTCAAGCATCTTGTTAAGCACTATGAATTGAGTTACCTGTTGAATGGAATACTGCCAACTCTCAGTGTTTTCAGGGGGAGGAAAATCAATGTTCTGCTAAATAGCCCCTTTGAAGGGAATGGAGGCATACTGTAGGTCTTGTTAGACAATCATTAATGTTAGAAGGAAGAGGGTCTAGCACCCTGTTAAGCACTGTGAATTGACTTACCTGTTGAAGGGAATACTGTCTAACTCTCAGTGTTTTTATGGGTGGAGGAACCTCAAGTTTGTGCAAAATGACCTCTTTCCAGTCAATGGAACCAGCACTACATCTCTTAGAAAAGAACTATGAATGTTAGAAGCAGCAGGGTCAAGCATCTTGTTTTCCAATGCAAATTGATATACTGCTTTAAAGGAATAATGCCTACAATTCAGCGTTTTCATGGGTGAGCAATACCACCTTTGTGCAAAATACTGCACTTAGAGGGATGGGAAGAATCACTGTCGAACTTCTGAGAGAATCATTAATGTTAGAAAGGAAAGGGTCTACCACCTTGAACAGCATTGTGAACTGAGTTAGCTGGGTAAAGGAATACTGCCTACTTCTCAGCGTTTTCATGGGTGAGGAACCCAACTTTTGCAAAATATCCCATACAAGCGAATGGAAGATTCCTGGTAGCTCTTGTAAGAGACTCATGAATGTTTGAAGCAACAGGGTGTAGCAAGTTGTTTAGCATTGTGAATTGACTTAGCTGTTTAAAGGAATACTGCCTACTTCTCAGAGTTTTCAGGAGTCAGGAACCTCACCTTTGTGCAAAATTGCCTTTGTGAAGGGAATGGAGAAACACTGTTGCTCTTGTATGAAATCCATCAATGTTAGAAAGAAGAGGGTCAAGCACCTTCTTCAGCTTTGGGAATTGAGTGAGTTGTTTAATGGAATACTACCTACCTCTCAGGGTTTTCAGGGATGAGGACTACCAGGATTTTTCAAAATTGCCCCATTCGAGTGAATAGAAGCTGCACTGTAGGTCTTATAAGAGAGACATTACTGTTAACAGGAAGAGAGCCTAGCACTCTGTTGAGGATTCTCAACTGAGTTAGCTGTTTAAGGACATACTGATACCTCTCAGTGCTTTTATATGTGAGAACCTTCAACTTTGTGCAAAATCTCCTCTTACAACTGACTGGACCCAGCTGTGTGGGTGTTGTAAGAAAAGTATGAATGTTACAAGCAGGAGGGTGAAGCAGCTTGTCTTCGGATGATACGTGAGTAACTTTTTTCCAGGAATACTGCCTACCACTCAGTGTTTTCAAGGATGTGGTATATCACCTTTGTGCAACATCACCCCTTTGAAGAGAATGGAAGAAGTTCTGAGGCTCTTCTGATTAAATTATTTAGGTTGGAAGCAAGAGCGTACAGCAAGTTGTGTAACAGTGTGAGTAGAGTGAAGTTTTAAAATTAAGACCACCTGCCTCTGACAGTTTGAAAGTGTGAGGAACTTGATTTTGGGGCAAAATTGCCTGTTTCCATGAAGGGAAGGATTACTGTATGTCTTGTAGGAGAACCACAAAGGTTACAAGAAAGATGCTCAAGCACTTTGTTTAGCAGCTTCAAGTGATTTAGCATTCAAAAGGAACACTGCCTATCTGTCAAGGGTTTGACAGTGTGAGCAAATCCATCTTTGTGCCAGTAGACCCTTTCCACTGAATGGAACATGCACTATGTGTCTGGCAAGCAGATGTCAAGGTTTGCAGCAGCAGTTGCAAGCACATTGTTTTCCTGTGAGAGTTGAAATAGCATGTGAAAGGAGTGCTTGCCAAATGAAAGCCTTTGACAATGGAGAATCATTCACTCCTTGAAAAATACCCACTTTCGGCGAAATGCACATTCACTTGTAGCTCAGGGCAGGATGCAGTATGTGAGAGGCAGGAATAGTTTGCCACTTGTCTCCCTATGAGAAATGAGTTACCTGTTGAAAGGAATACTGACTACCCCTCAGTTTATTCATGTGTGAGGAAGATCACCGTTGGGCCAAATAGCTGCCTTCAACTGAATGGAACCAGAACAGTTTAGGATGTATGAAAAGCATTCATTCCAGCAGCAAGAGGGTCTCGACTGTTGTTTAAAAGTGAGAATTGAGTGAGCTTTACAAAGGAATACTACCTGTCTCTCAGGCATTTACAGTGTGAAGAAGATTATCTTTGTGCAAAAGAGCCCTGTTTCAATGGAAGGAAGAAGCACTGTTTCTCCTGTAAGAGATGCATAAGTGTTAGAAGCAAGAGGGTCAAGCATCTTGTTAAGCACTATGAATTGAGTTACCTGTTGAATGGAATACTGCCAACTCTCAGTGTTTTCAGGGGGAGGAAAATCAATGTTCTGCTAAATAGCTCCTTTCAAGGGAATGGAGGCATACTGTAGGTCTTGTTAGACAATCATTAATGTTAGAAGGAAGAGGGTCTAGCACCCTGTTAAGCACTGTGAATTGACTTACCTGTTGAAGGGAATACTGTCTAACTCTCAGTGTTTTTATGGGTGGAGGAACCTCAAGTTTGTGCAAAATGACCTCTTTCCAGTCAATGGAACCAGCACTACATCTCTTGGAAAAGAAGTATGAATGTTAGAAGCAGCAGGGTCAAGCACCTTGTTTTCCAATGCCAATTGATATACTGCTTTAAAGGAATAATGCCTACAACTCAGCGTTTTCATGGGTGAGCAATACCACCTTTGTGCAAAATACTGCACTTAGAGGGATGGGAAGAATCACTGTCGAACTTCTGAGAGAATCATTAATGTTAGAAAGGAAAGGGTCTACCACCTTGAACAGCATTGTGAACTGAGTTAGCTGGGTAAAGGAATACTGCCTACCTCTCAGCGTTTTCATGGGTGAGGAACCCAACTTTTGCAAAATATCCCATACAAGCGAATGGAAGATTCCTGGTAGCTCTTGTAAGAGACTCATGAATGTTTGAAGCAACAGGGTGTAGCAAGTTGTTTAGCATTGTGAATTGACTTAGCTGTTTAAAGGAATACTGCCTACTTCTCAGAGTTTTCAGGAGTCAGGAACCTCACCTTTGTGCAAAATTGCCTCTGTGAAGTGAATGGAGAAACACTGTTGCTCTTGTATGATATCCATCAATGTTAAAAGGAAGAGGGTCAAGCACATTCTTCAGCTTTGTGAATTGAATGAGTTGTTTAATGGAATACTACTTACCTCTCAGGGTTTTTAGGGATGAGGACTACCAGGATTTTTCAAAATTGCCCCATTCGAGTGAATGGAAGCTGCACTGTAGGTCTTATAAGAGAGACATTACTGTTAACAGGAAGAGAGCCTAGCACTCTGTTGAGGATTCTCAACTGAGTTAGCTGTTTAAGGACATACTGATACCTCTCAGTGCTTTTATATGTGAGAACCTTCAACTTTGTGCAAAATCTCCTCTTACAACTGACTGGACCCAGCTGTGTGGGTGTTGTAAGAAAAGTATGAATGTTACAAGCAGGAGGGTGAAGCAGCTTGTCTTCGGATGATACGTGAGTAACTTGTTTCCAGGAATACTGTCTACCACTCAGTGTTTTCAAGGATGAGGTATATCACATTTGTGCAACATCACCCCTTTGAAGAGAATGAAAGAAGTTCTGAGGCTCTTCTGAGAAAATTATTTAGGTTGGAAGCAAGAGCGCACAGCAAGTTGTGTAACAGTGTGAGTAGAGTGAAGTTTTAAAAGGAAGACCACCTGCCTCTCACAGTTTGAAAGTGTGGCGAACTTGATTTTGGGGCAAAATTGCCTCTTTCCATGAAGGGAAGGATTACTGTATGTCTTGTAGGAGAACCACAAAGGTTACAAGAAAGATGCTCAAGCACTTTGTTTAGCAGCTTCAAGTGATTTAGCATTCAAAAGGAACACTGCCTATCTGTCAAGGGTTTGACAGTGTGAGCAAATCCATCTTTGTGCCAATAGACCCTTTCCACTGAATGGAACATGCACTGTGTGTCTGGCAAGCAGATGTCAAGGTTTGCAGCAGCAGTTGCAAGCACATTGTTTTCCTGTGAGAGTTGAATTAGCATGTGAAAGGAGTGCTTGCCAAATGAAAGCCTTTGACAATGGAGAATCATTCACTCCTTGAAAAATACCCACTTTCGGCGAAATGCACATTCACTTGTAGCTCAGGGCAGGATGCAGTATGTGAGAGGCAGGAATAGTTTGCCACTTGTCTCCCTATGAGAAATGAGTTACCTGTTGAAAGGAATACTGACTACCCCTCAGTTTATTCATGTGTGAGGAAGATCACCGTTGGGCCAAATAGCTGCCTTCAACTGAATGGAACCAGAACAGTTTAGGATGTATGAAAACCATTCATTCCAGCAGCAAGAGGGTCTCGACTGTTGTTTAAAAGTGAGAATTGAGTGAGCTTTACAAAGGAATACTACCTGTCTCTCAGGCTTTTACAGTGTGAAGAAGATTATCTTTGTGCAAAAGAGCCCTGTTTCAATGGAAGGAAGAAGCACTGTTTCTCCTGTAAGAGATGCATAAGTGTTAGAAGCAAGAGGGTCAAGCACCTTGTTAAGCACTATGAATTGAGTTACCTGTTGAATGGAATACTGCCTAACTCTCTGTGTTTTCAGGTGGAGGAAAATCAATGTTTTGCTAAATAGCCCCTTCCAAGGGAATGGAGGCATAGTGTAGGTCTTGTAAGACAATCATTAATGTTAGAAGCAAGAGGGTCTAGCACCCTGTTAAGCACTGTGAATTGACTTACCTGTTGAAGGGAATACTGTCTAACTCTCAGTGTTTTTATGGGTGGAGGAACCTCAAGTTTGTGCAAAATTGCCTCTTTCAAGTCAATGGAACCAGCACTACATCTCTTGGATGAGAAGTATGAATGTTAGAAGCAGGAGGGTCAAGCACCTTGTTTTCAAAGGCGAATTGATATACTGCTTTAAAGGAATAATGCCTACAACTCAGCGTTTTCATGGGTGAGGAATACCACCTTTGGGCAAAATACCGCACTTAGAGGGATGGGAAGAATCACTGTCGATCTTGTGAGAGAATCATTAATGTTAGAAAGGAAAGGGTCTACCACTTTGAACAGCATTGTGAACTGAGTTAGCTGGGTAAAGGAATACTGCCTACCTCTCAGCGTTTTCATGGGTGAGGAACCCAACTTTTGCAAAATATCCCATACAAGCGAATGGAAGATTCCTGGTAGCTCTTGTAAGAGACTCATGAATGTTTGAAGCAACAGGGTGTAGCAAGTTGTTTAGCATTGTGAATTGACTTAGCTGTTTAAAGGAATACTGCCTACTTCTCAGAGTTTTCAGGAGTCAGGAACCTCACCTTTGTGCAAAATTGCCTTTGTGAAGGGAATGGAGAAACACTGTTGCTCTTGTATGAAATCCATCAATGTTAGAAAGAAGAAGGTCAAGCACCTTCTTCAGCTTTGGGAATTGAGTGAGTTGTTTAATGGAATACTACCTACCTCTCAGGGTTTTCAGGGATGAGGACTACCAGGATTTTTCAAAATTGCCCCATTCGAGTGAATGGAAGCTGCACTGTAGGTCTTATAAGAGAGACATTACTGTTAACAGGAAGAGAGCCTAGCACTCTGTTGAGAATTCTCAAATGAGTTAGCTGTTTAAGGACATACTGATACCTCTCAGTGCTTTTATATGTGAGAACCTTCAACTTTGTGCAAAATCTCCTCTCACAACTGACTGGACCCAGCTGTGTGGGTGTTGTAAGAAAAGTATGAATGTTACAAGCAGGAGGGTGAAGCAGCTTGTCTTCGGATGATACGTGAGTAACTTTTTTCCAGGAATACTACCTACCACTCAGTGTTTTCAAGGATGAGGTATATCACCTTTGTGCAACATCACCCCTTTGAAGAGAATGGAAGAAGTTCTGAGGCTCTTCTGATTAAATTATTTAGGTTGGAAGCAAGAGCGTACAGCAAGTTGTGTAACAGTGTGAGTAGAGTGAAGTTTTAAAAGGAAGACCACCTGCCTCTGACAGTTTGAAAGTGTGGCGAACTTGATTTTGGGGCAAAATTGCCTGTTTCCATGAAGGGAAGGATTACTGTATGTCTTGTAGGAGAACCACAAAGGTTACAAGAAAGATGCTCAAGCACTTTGTTTAGCAGCTTCAAGTGATTTAGCATTCAAAAGGAACACTGCCTATCTGTCAAGGGTTTGACAGTGTGAGCAAATCCATCTTTGTGCCAGTAGACCCTTTCCACTGAATGGAACATGCACTGTGTGTCTGGCAAGCAGATGTCAAGGTTTGCAGCAGGAGTTGCAAGCACATTGTTTTCCTGTGAGAGTTGAATTAGCATGTGAAAGGAGTGCTTGCCAAATGAAAGCCTTTGACAATGGAGAATCATTCACTCCTTGAAAAATACCCACTTTCGGCGAAATGCACATTCACTTGTAGCTCAGGGCAGGATGCAGTATGTGAGAGGCAGGAATAGTTTGCCACTTGTCTCCCTATGAGAAATGAGTTACCTGTTGAAAGGAATACTGACTACCCCTCAGTTTATTCATGTGTGAGGAAGATCACCGTTGGGCCAAATAGCTGCCTTCAACTGAATGGAACCAGAACAGTTTAGGATGTATGAAAAGCATTCATTCCAGCAGCAAGAGGGTCTCGACTGTTGTTTAAAAGTGAGAATTGAGTGAGCTTTACAAAGGAATACTACCTGTCTCTCAGGCATTTACAGTGTGAAGAAGATTATCTTTGTGCAAAAGAGCCCTGTTTCAATGGAAGGAAGAAGCACTGTTTCTCCTGTAAGAGATGCATAAGTGTTAGAAGCAAGAGGGTCAAGCATCTTGTTAAGCACTATGAATTGAGTTACCTGTTGAATGGAATACTGCCAACTCTCAGTGTTTTCAGGGGGAGGAAAATCAATGTTCTGCTAAATAGCTCCTTTCAAGGGAATGGAGGCATACTGTAGGTCTTGTTAGACAATCATTAATGTTAGAAGGAAGAGGGTCTAGCACCCTGTTAAGCACTGTGAATTGACTTACCTGTTGAAGGGAATACTGTCTAACTCTCAGTGTTTTTATGGGTGGAGGAACCTCAAGTTTGTGCAAAATGACCTCTTTCCAGTCAATGGAACCAGCACTACATCTCTTGGAAAAGAAGTATGAATGTTAGAAGCAGCAGGGTCAAGCACCTTGTTTTCCAATGCCAATTGATATACTGCTTTAAAGGAATAATGCCTACAACTCAGCGTTTTCATGGGTGAGCAATACCACCTTTGTGCAAAATACTGCACTTAGAGGGATGGGAAGAATCACTGTCGAACTTCTGAGAGAATCATTAATGTTAGAAAGGAAAGGGTCTACCACCTTGAACAGCATTGTGAACTGAGTTAGCTGGGTAAAGGAATACTGCCTACCTCTCAGCGTTTTCATGGGTGAGGAACCCAACTTTTGCAAAATATCCCATACAAGCGAATGGAAGATTCCTGGTAGCTCTTGTAAGAGACTCATGAATGTTTGAAGCAACAGGGTGTAGCAAGTTGTTTAGCATTGTGAATTGACTTAGCTGTTTAAAGGAATACTGCCTACTTCTCAGAGTTTTCAGGAGTCAGGAACCTCACCTTTGTGCAAAATTGCCTCTGTGAAGTGAATGGAGAAACACTGTTGCTCTTGTATGATATCCATCAATGTTAAAAGGAAGAGGGTCAAGCACATTCTTCAGCTTTGTGAATTGAATGAGTTGTTTAATGGAATACTACTTACCTCTCAGGGTTTTTAGGGATGAGGACTACCAGGATTTTTCAAAATTGCCCCATTCGAGTGAATGGAAGCTGCACTGTAGGTCTTATAAGAGAGACATTACTGTTAACAGGAAGAGAGCCTAGCACTCTGTTGAGGATTCTCAACTGAGTTAGCTGTTTAAGGACATATTGATACCTCTCAGTGCTTTTATATGTGAGAACCTTCAACTTTGTGCAAAATCTCCTCTTATAACTGACTGGACCCAGCTGTGTGGGTGTTGTAAGAAAAGTATGAATGTTACAAGCAAGAGGGTGAAGCAGCTTGTCTTCGGATGATACGTGAGTAACTTGTTTCCAGGAATACTGTCTACCACTCAGTGTTTTCAAGGATGAGGTATATCACATTTGTGCAACATCACCCCTTTGAAGAGAATGAAAGAAGTTCTGAGGCTCTTCTGAGAAAATTATTTAGGTTGGAAGCAAGAGCGCACAGCAAGTTGTGTAACAGTGTGAGTAGAGTGAAGTTTTAAAAGGAAGACCACCTGCCTCTCACAGTTTGAAAGTGTGGCGAACTTGATTTTGGGGCAAAATTGCCTGTTTCCATGAAGGGAAGGATTACTGTATGTCTTGTAGGAGAACCACAAAGATTACAAGAAAGATGCTCTAGCACTTTGTTTAGCAGCTTCAAGTGATTTAGCATTCAAAAGGAAGACTGCCTATCTGTCAAGAGTTTGACAGTGTGAGCAAATCCATCTTTGTGCCAATAGACCCTTTCCACTGAATGGAACATGCACTGTGTCTCTTGCCAGCAGGGGTCAAGGTTTGCAGCAGGACTTGCAAGCACATTGTTTTCATGTGAAGGTGAATTAGCATGTGAAAGGAGTGCTTGCCAAATGAAAGCCTTTGACAATGGAGAATCATTCACTCCTTGAAAAATACCCACTTTCGGCGAAATGCACATTCACTTTTAGCTCAGGGCAGGATGCAGTATGTGAGAGGCAGGAATAGTTTGCCACTTGTCTCCCTATGAGAAATGAGTTACCTGTTGAAAGGAATACTGACTACCCCTCAGTTTATTCATGTGTGAGGAAGATCACCGTTGGGCCAAATAGCTGCCTTCAACTGAATGGAACCAGAACAGTTTAGGATGTATGAAAACCATTCATTCCAGCAGCAAGAGGGTCTCGACTGTTGTTTAAAAGTGAGAATTGAGTGAGCTTTACAAAGGAATACTACCTGTCTCTCAGGCTTTTACAGTGTGAAGAAGATTATCTTTGTGCAAAAGAGCCCTGTTTCAATGGAAGGAAGAAGCACTGTTTCTCCTGTAAGAGATGCATAAGTGTTAGAAGCAAGAGGGTCAAGCACCTTGTTAAGCACTATGAATTGAGTTACCTGTTGAATGGAATACTGCCTAACTCTCTGTGTTTTCAGGTGGAGGAAAATCAATGTTTTGCTAAATAGCCCCTTCCAAGGGAATGGAGGCATAGTGTAGGTCTTGTAAGACAATCATTAATGTTAGAAGCAAGAGGGTCTAGCACCCTGTTAAGCACTGTGAATTGACTTACCTGTTGAAGGGAATACTGTCTAACTCTCAGTGTTTTTATGGGTGGAGGAACCTCAAGTTTGTGCAAAATTGCCTCTTTCAAGTCAATGGAACCAGCACTACATCTCTTGGAAGAGAAGTATGAATGTTAGAAGCAGGAGGGTCAAGCACCTTGTTTTCAAAGGCGAATTGATATACTGCTTTAAAGGAATAATGCCTACAACTCAGCGTTTTCATGGGTGAGGAATACCACCTTTGGGCAAAATACCGCACTTAGAGGGATGGGAAGAATCACTGTCGATCTTGTGAGAGAATCATTAATGTTAGAAAGGAAAGGGTCTACCACTTTGAACAGCATTGTGAACTGAGTTAGCTGGGTAAAGGAATACTGCCTACCTCTCAGCGTTTTCATGGGTGAGGAACCCAACTTTTGCAAAATATCCCATACAAGCGAATGGAAGATTCCTGGTAGCTCTTGTAAGAGACTCATGAATGTTTGAAGCAACAGGGTGTAGCAAGTTGTTTAGCATTGTGAATTGACTTAGCTGTTTAAAGGAATACTGCCTACTTCTCAGAGTTTTCAGGAGTCAGGAACCTCACCTTTGTGCAAAATTGCCTTTGTGAAGGGAATGGAGAAACACTGTTGCTCTTGTATGAAATCCATCAATGTTAGAAAGAAGAGGGTCAAGCACCTTCTTCAGCCTTGGGAATTGAGTGAGTTGTTTAATGGAATACTACCTACCTCTCAGGGTTTTCAGGGATGAGGACTACCAGGATTTTTCAAAATTGCCCCATTCGAGTGAATGGAAGCTGCACTGTAGGTCTTATAAGAGAGACATTACTGTTAACAGGAAGAGAGCCTAGCACTCTGTTGAGAATTCTCAAATGAGTTAGCTGTTTAAGGACATACTGATACCTCTCAGTGCTTTTATATGTGAGAACCTTCAACTTTGTGCAAAATCTCCTCTTACAACTGACTGGACCCAGCTGTGTGGGTGTTGTAAGAAAAGTATGAATGTTACAAGCAAGAGGGTGAAGCAGCTTGTCTTCGGATGATACGTGAGTAACTTTTTTCCAGGAATACTACCTACCACTCAGTGTTTTCAAGGATGTGGTATATCACCTTTGTGCAACATCACCCCTTTGAAGAGAATGGAAGAAGTTCTGAGGCTCTTCTGATTAAATTATTTAGGTTGGAAGCAAGAGCGTACAGCAAGTTGTGTAACAGTGTGAGTAGAGTGAAGTTTTAAAAGGAAGACCACCTGCCTCTGACAGTTTGAAAGTGTGAGGAACTTGATTTTGGGGCAAAATTGCCTGTTTCCATGAAGGGAAGGATTACTGTATGTCTTGTAGGAGAACCACAAAGGTTACAAGAAAGATGCTCAAGCACTTTGTTTAGCAGCTTCAAGTGATTTAGCATTCAAAAGGAACACTGCCTATCTGTCAAGGGTTTGACAGTGTGAGCAAATCCATCTTTGTGAAAATAGACCCTTTCCACTGAATGGAACATGCACTATGTGTCTGGCAAGCAGATGTCAAGGTTTGCAGCAGCAGTTGCAAGCACATTGTTTTCCTGTGAGAGTTGAAATAGCATGTGAAAGGAGTGCTTGCCAAATGAAAGCCTTTGACAATGGAGAATCATTCACTCCTTGAAAAATACCCACTTTCGGCGAAATGCACATTCACTTGTAGCTCAGGGCAGGATGCAGTATGTGAGAGGCAGGAATAGTTTGCCACTTGTCTCCCTATGAGAAATGAGTTACCTGTTGAAAGGAATACTGACTACCCCTCAGTTTATTCATGTGTGAGGAAGATCACCGTTGGGCCAAATAGCTGCCTTCAACTGAATGGAACCAGAACAGTTTAGGATGTATGAAAAGCATTCATTCCAGCAGCAAGAGGGTCTCGACTGTTGTTTAAAAGTGAGAATTGAGTGAGCTTTACAAAGGAATACTACCTGTCTCTCAGGCATTTACAGTGTGAAGAAGATTATCTTTGTGCAAAAGAGCCCTGTTTCAATGGAAGGAAGAAGCACTGTTTCTCCTGTAAGAGATGCATAAGTGTTAGAAGCAAGAGGGTCAAGCATCTTGTTAAGCACTATGAATTGAGTTACCTGTTGAATGGAATACTGCCAACTCTCAGTGTTTTCAGGGGGAGGAAAATCAATGTTCTGCTAAATAGCTCCTTTCAAGGGAATGGAGGCATACTGTAGGTCTTGTTAGACAATCATTAATGTTAGAAGGAAGAGGGTCTAGCACCCTGTTAAGCACTGTGAATTGACTTACCTGTTGAAGGGAATACTGTCTAACTCTCAGTGTTTTTATGGGTGGAGGAACCTCAAGTTTGTGCAAAATGACCTCTTTCCAGTCAATGGAACCAGCACTACATCTCTTGGAAAAGAAGTATGAATGTTAGAAGCAGCAGGGTAAAGCACCTTGTTTTCCAATGCCAATTGATATACTGCTTTAAAGGAATAATGCCTACAACTCAGCGTTTTCATGGGTGAGCAATACCACCTTTGTGCAAAATACTGCAATTAGAGGGATGGGAAGAATCACTGTCGAACTTCTGAGAGAATCATTAATGTTAGAAAGGAAAGGGTCTACCACCTTGAACAGCATTGTGAACTGAGTTAGCTGGGTAAAGGAATACTGCCTACCTCTCAGCGTTTTCATGGGTGAGGAACCCAACTTTTGCAAAATATCCCATACAAGCGAATGGAAGATTCCTGGTAGCTCTTGTAAGAGACTCATGAATGTTTGAAGCAACAGGGTGTAGCAAGTTGTTTAGCATTGTGAATTGACTTAGCTGTTTAAAGGAATACTGCCTACTTCTCAGAGTTTTCAGGAGTCAGGAACCTCACCTTTGTGCAAAATTGCCTCTCTGAAGTGAATGGAGAAACACTGTTGCTCTTGTATGATATCCATCAATGTTAAAAGGAAGAGGGTCAAGCACATTCTTCAGCTTTGTGAATTGAATGAGTTGTTTAATGGAATACTACTTACCTCTCAGGGTTTTTAGGGATGAGGACTACCAGGATTTTTCAAAATTGCCCCATTCGAGTGAATGGAAGCTGCACTGTAGGTCTTATAAGAGAGACATTACTGTTAACAGGAAGAGAGCCTAGCACTCTGTTGAGGATTCTCAACTGAGTTAGCTGTTTAAGGACATATTGATACCTCTCAGTGCTTTTATATGTGAGAACCTTCAACTTTGTGCAAAATCTCCTCTTATAACTGACTGGACCCAGCTGTGTGGGTGTTGTAAGAAAAGTATGAATGTTACAAGCAAGAGGGTGAAGCAGCTTGTCTTCGGATGATACGTGAGTAACTTGTTTCCAGGAATACTGTCTACCACTCAGTGTTTTCAAGGATGAGGTATATCACATTTGTGCAACATCACCCCTTTGAAGAGAATGAAAGAAGTTCTGAGGCTCTTCTGAGAAAATTATTTAGGTTGGAAGCAAGAGCGCACAGCAAGTTGTGTAACAGTGTGAGTAGAGTGAAGTTTTAAAAGGAAGACCACCTGCCTCTCACAGTTTGAAAGTGTGGCGAACTTGATTTTGGGGCAAAATTGCCTGTTTCCATGAAGGGAAGGATTACTGTATGTCTTGTAGGAGAACCACAAAGATTACAAGAAAGATGCTCTAGCACTTTGTTTAGCAGCTTCAAGTGATTTAGCATTCAAAAGGAAGACTGCCTATCTGTCAAGAGTTTGACAGTGTGAGCAAATCCATCTTTGTGCCAATAGACCCTTTCCACTGAATGGAACATGCACTGTGTGTCTGGCAAGCAGATGTCAAGGTTTGCAGCAGCAGTTGCAAGCACATTGTTTTCCTGTGAGAGTTGAATTAGCATGTGAAAGGAGTGCTTGCCAAATGAAAGCCTTTGACAATGGAGAATCATTCACTCCTTGAAAAATACCCACTTTCGGCGAAATGCACATTCACTTGTAGCTCAGGGCAGGATGCAGTATGTGAGAGGCAGGAATAGTTTGGCACTTGTCTCCCTATGAGAAATGAGTTACCTGTTGAAAGGAATACTGACTACCCCTCAGTTTATTCATGTGTGAGGAAGATCACCGTTGGGCCAAATAGCTGCCTTCAACTGAATGGAACCAGAACAGTTTAGGATGTATGAAAACCATTCATTCCAGCAGCAAGAGGGTCTCGACTGTTGTTTAAAAGTGAGAATTGAGTGAGCTTTACAAAGGAATACTACCTGTCTCTCAGGCTTTTACAGTGTGAAGAAGATTATCTTTGTGCAAAAGAGCCCTGTTTCAATGGAAGGAAGAAGCACTGTTTCTCCTGTAAGAGATGCATAAGTGTTAGAAGCAAGAGGGTCAAGCACCTTGTTAAGCACTATGAATTGAGTTACCTGTTGAATGGAATACTGCCTAACTCTCTGTGTTTTCAGGTGGAGGAAAATCAATGTTTTGCTAAATAGCCCCTTCCAAGGGAATGGAGGCATAGTGTAGGTCTTGTAAGACAATCATTAATGTTAGAAGCAAGAGGGTCTAGCACCCTGTTAAGCACTGTGAATTGACTTACCTGTTGAAGGGAATACTGTCTAACTCTCAGTGTTTTTATGGGTGGAGGAACCTCAAGTTTGTGCAAAATTGCCTCTTTCAAGTCAATGGAACCAGCACTACATCTCTTGGATGAGAAGTATGAATGTTAGAAGCAGGAGGGTCAAGCACCTTGTTTTCAAAGGCGAATTGATATACTGCTTTAAAGGAATAATGCCTACAACTCAGCGTTTTCATGGGTGAGGAATACCACCTTTGGGCAAAATACCGCACTTAGAGGGATGGGAAGAATCACTGTCGATCTTGTGAGAGAATCATTAATGTTAGAAAGGAAAGGGTCTACCACTTTGAACAGCATTGTGAACTGAGTTAGCTGGGTAAAGGAATACTGCCTACCTCTCAGCGTTTTCATGGGTGAGGAACCCAACTTTTGCAAAATATCCCATACAAGCGAATGGAAGATTCCTGGTAGCTCTTGTAAGAGACTCATGAATGTTTGAAGCAACAGGGTGTAGCAAGTTGTTTAGCATTGTGAATTGACTTAGCTGTTTAAAGGAATACTGCCTACTTCTCAGAGTTTTCAGGAGTCAGGAACCTCACCTTTGTGCAAAATTGCCTTTGTGAAGGGAATGGAGAAACACTGTTGCTCTTGTATGAAATCCATCAATGTTAGAAAGAAGAAGGTCAAGCACCTTCTTCAGCTTTGGGAATTGAGTGAGTTGTTTAATGGAATACTACCTACCTCTCAGGGTTTTCAGGGATGAGGACTACCAGGATTTTTCAAAATTGCCCCATTCGAGTGAATGGAAGCTGCACTGTAGGTCTTATAAGAGAGACATTACTGTTAACAGGAAGAGAGCCTAGCACTCTGTTGAGAATTCTCAAATGAGTTAGCTGTTTAAGGACATACTGATACCTCTCAGTGCTTTTATATGTGAGAACCTTCAACTTTGTGCAAAATCTCCTCTTACAACTGACTGGACCCAGCTGTGTGGGTGTTGTAAGAAAAGTATGAATGTTACAAGCAGGAGGGTGAAGCAGCTTGTCTTCGGATGATACGTGAGTAACTTTTTTCCAGGAATACTACCTACCACTCAGTGTTTTCAAGGATGAGGTATATCACCTTTGTGCAACATCACCCCTTTGAAGAGAATGGAAGAAGTTCTGAGGCTCTTCTGATTAAATTATTTAGGTTGGAAGCAAGAGCGTACAGCAAGTTGTGTAACAGTGTGAGTAGAGTGAAGTTTTAAAAGGAAGACCACCTGCCTCTGACAGTTTGAAAGTGTGAGGAACTTGATTTTGGGGCAAAATTGCCTGTTTCCATGAAGGGAAGGATTACTGTATGTCTTGTAGGAGAACCACAAAGGTTACAAGAAAGATGCTCAAGCACTTTGTTTAGCAGCTTCAAGTGATTTAGCATTCAAAAGGAACACTGCCTATCTGTCAAGGGTTTGACAGTGTGAGCAAATCCATCTTTGTGCCAATAGACCGTTTCCACTGAATGGAACATGCACTGTGTGTCTGGCAAGCAGATGTCAAGGTTTGCAGCAGCAGTTGCAAGCACATTGTTTTCCTGTGAGAGTTGAAATAGCATGTGAAAGGAGTGCTTGCCAAATGAAAGCCTTTGACAATGGAGAATCATTCACTCCTTGAAAAATACCCACTTTCGGCGAAATGCACATTCACTTGTAGCTCAGGGCAGGATGCAGTATGTGAGAGGCAGGAATAGTTTGCCACTTGTCTCCCTATGAGAAATGAGTTACCTGTTGAAAGGAATACTGACTACCCCTCAGTTTATTCATGTGTGAGGAAGATCACCGTTGGGCCAAATAGCTGCCTTCAACTGAATGGAACCAGAACAGTTTAGGATGTATGAAAAGCATTCATTCCAGCAGCAAGAGGGTCTCGACTGTTGTTTAAAAGTGAGAATTGAGTGAGCTTTACAAAGGAATACTACCTGTCTCTCAGGCATTTACAGTGTGAAGAAGATTATCTTTGTGCAAAAGAGCCCTGTTTCAATGGAAGGAAGAAGCACTGTTTCTCCTGTAAGAGATGCATAAGTGTTAGAAGCAAGAGGGTCAAGCATCTTGTTAAGCACTATGAATTGAGTTACCTGTTGAATGGAATACTGCCAACTCTCAGTGTTTTCAGGGGGAGGAAAATCAATGTTCTGCTAAATAGCCCCTTTGAAGGGAATGGAGGCATACTGTAGGTCTTGTTAGACAATCATTAATGTTAGAAGGAAGAGGGTCTAGCACCCTGTTAAGCACTGTGAATTGACTTACCTGTTGAAGGGAATACTGTCTAACTCTCAGTGTTTTTATGGGTGGAGGAACCTCAAGTTTGTGCAAAATGACCTCTTTCCAGTCAATGGAACCAGCACTACATCTCTTGGAAAAGAAGTATGAATGTTAGAAGCAGCAGGGTCAAGCACCTTGTTTTCCAATGCCAATTGATATACTGCTTTAAAGGAATAATGCCTACAACTCAGCGTTTTCATGGGTGAGCAATACCACCTTTGTGCAAAATACTGCAATTAGAGGGATGGGAAGAATCACTGTCGAACTTCTGAGAGAATCATTAATGTTAGAAAGGAAAGGGTCTACCACCTTGAACAGCATTGTGAACTGAGTTAGCTGGGTAAAGGAATACTGCCTACCTCTCAGCGTTTTCATGGGTGAGGAACCCAACTTTTGCAAAATATCACATACAAGCGAATGGAAGATTCCTGGTAGCTCTTGTAAGAGACTCATGAATGTTTGAAGCAACAGGGTGTAGCAAGTTGTTTAGCATTGTGAATTGACTTAGCTGTTTAAAGGAATACTGCCTACTTCTCAGAGTTTTCAGGAGTCAGGAACCTCACCTTTGTGCAAAATTGCCTCTGTGAAGTGAATGGAGAAACACTGTTGCTCTTGTATGATATCCATCAATGTTAAAAGGAAGAGGGTCAAGCACATTCTTCAGCTTTGTGAATTGAATGAGTTGTTTAATGGAATACTACTTACCTCTCAGGGTTTTTAGGGATGAGGACTACCAGGATTTTTCAAAATTGCCCCATTCGAGTGAATGGAAGCTGCACTGTAGGTCTTATAAGAGAGACATTACTGTTAACAGGAAGAGAGCCTAGCACTCTGTTGAGGATTCTCAACTGAGTTAGCTGTTTAAGGACATATTGATACCTCTCAGTGCTTTTATATGTGAGAACCTTCAACTTTGTGCAAAATCTCCTCTTATAACTGACTGGACCCAGCTGTGTGGGTGTTGTAAGAAAAGTATGAATGTTACAAGCAAGAGGGTGAAGCAGCTTGTCTTCGGATGATACGTGAGTAACTTGTTTCCAGGAATACTGTCTACCACTCAGTGTTTTCAAGGATGAGGTATATCACATTTGTGCAACATCACCCCTTTGAAGAGAATGAAAGAAGTTCTGAGGCTCTTCTGAGAAAATTATTTAGGTTGGAAGCAAGAGCGCACAGCAAGTTGTGTAACAGTGTGAGTAGAGTGAAGTTTTAAAAGGAAGACCACCTGCCTCTCACAGTTTGAAAGTGTGGCGAACTTGATTTTGGGGCAAAATTGCCTGTTTCCATGAAGGGAAGGATTACTGTATGTCTTGTAGGAGAACCACAAAGATTACAAGAAAGATGCTCTAGCACTTTGTTTAGCAGCTTCAAGTGATTTAGCATTCAAAAGGAAGACTGCCTATCTGTCAAGAGTTTGACAGTGTGAGCAAATCCATCTTTGTGCCAATAGACCCTTTCCACTGAATGGAACATGCACTGTGTCTCTTGCCAGCAGGGGTCAAGGTTTGCAGCAGGACTTGCAAGCACATTGTTTTCATGTGAGAGGTGAATTAGCATGTGAAAGGAGTGCTTGCCAAATGAAAGCCTTTGACAATGGAGAATCATTCACTCCTTGAAAAATACCCACTTTCGGCGAAATGCACATACACTTGTAGCTCAGGGCAGGATGCAGTATGTGAGAGGCAGGAATAGTTTGCCACTTGTCTCCCTATGAGAAATGAGTTACCTGTTGAAAGGAATACTGACTACCCCTCAGTTTATTCATGTGTGAGGAAGATCACCGTTGGGCCAAATAGCTGCCTTCAACTGAATGGAACCAGAACAGTTTAGGATGTATGAAAACCATTCATTCCAGCAGCAAGAGGGTCTCGACTGTTGTTTAAAAGTGAGAATTGAGTGAGCTTTACAAAGGAATACTACCTGTCTCTCAGGCTTTTACAGTGTGAAGAAGATTATCTTTGTGCAAAAGAGCCCTGTTTCAATGGAAGGAAGAAGCACTGTTTCTCCTGTAAGAGATGCATAAGTGTTAGAAGCAAGAGGGTCAAGCACCTTGTTAAGCACTATGAATTGAGTTACCTGTTGAATGGAATACTGCCTAACTCTCTGTGTTTTCAGGTGGAGGAAAATCAATGTTTTGCTAAATAGCCCCTTCCAAGGGAATGGAGGCATAGTGTAGGTCTTGTAAGACAATCATTAATGTTAGAAGCAAGAGGGTCTAGCACCCTGTTAAGCACTGTGAATTGACTTACCTGTTGAAGGGAATACTGTCTAACTCTCAGTGTTTTTATGGGTGGAGGAACCTCAAGTTTGTGCAAAATTGCCTCTTTCAAGTCAATGGAACCAGCACTACATCTCTTGGAAGAGAAGTATGAATGTTAGAAGCAGGAGGGTCAAGCACCTTGTTTTCAAAGGCGAATTGATATACTGCTTTAAAGGAATAATGCCTACAACTCAGCGTTTTCATGGGTGAGGAATACCACCTTTGGGCAAAATACCGCACTTAGAGGGATGGGAAGAATCACTGTCGATCTTGTGAGAGAATCATTAATGTTAGAAAGGAAAGGGTCTACCACTTTGAACAGCATTATGAACTGAGTTAGCTGGGTAAAGGAATACTGCCTACCTCTCAGCGTTTTCATGGGTGAGGAACCCAACTTTTGCAAAATATCCCATACAAGCGAATGGAAGATTCCTGGTAGCTCTTGTAAGAGACTCATGAATGTTTGAAGCAACAGGGTGTAGCAAGTTGTTTAGCATTGTGAATTGACTTAGCTGTTTAAAGGAATACTGCCTACTTCTCAGAGTTTTCAGGAGTCAGGAACCTCACCTTTGTGCAAAATTGCCTTTGTGAAGGGAATGGAGAAACACTGTTGCTCTTGTATGAAATCCATCAATGTTAGAAAGAAGAGGGTCAAGCACCTTCTTCAGCTTTGGGAATTGAGTGAGTTGTTTAATGGAATACTACCTACCTCTCAGGGTTTTCAGGGATGAGGACTACCAGGATTTTTCAAAATTGCTCCTTTCGAGTGAATGGAAGCTGCACTGTAGGTCTTATAAGAGAGACATTACTGTTAACAGGAAGAGAGCCTAGCACTCTGTTGAGAATTCTCAAATGAGTTAGCTGTTTAAGGACATACTGATACCTCTCAGTGCTTTTATATGTGAGAACCTTCAACTTTGTGCAAAATCTCCTCTTACAACTGACTGGACCCAGCTGTGTGGGTGTTGTAAGAAAAGTATGAATGTTACAAGCAGGAGGGTGAAGCAGCTTGTCTTCGGATGATACGTGAGTAACTTTTTTCCAGGAATACTACCTACCACTCAGTGTTTTCAAGGATGAGGTATATCACCTTTGTGCAACATCACCCCTTTGAAGAGAATGGAAGAAGTTCTGAGGCTCTTCTGATTAAATTATTTAGGTTGGAAGCAAGAGCGTACAGCAAGTTGTGTAACAGTGTGAGTAGAGTGAAGTTTTAAAAGGAAGACCACCTGCCTCTGACAGTTTGAAAGTGTGAGGAACTTGATTTTGGGGCAAAATTGCCTGTTTCCATGAAGGGAAGGATTACTGTATGTCTTGTAGGAGAACCACAAAGGTTACAAGAAAGATGCTCAAGCACTTTGTTTAGCAGCTTCAAGTGATTTAGCATTCAAAAGGAACACTGCCTATCTGTCAAGGGTTTGACAGTGTGAGCAAATCCATCTTTGTGCCAATAGACCCTTTCCACTGAATGGAACATGCACTATGTGTCTGGCAAGCAGATGTCAAGGTTTGCAGCAGCAGTTGCAAGCACATTGTTTTCCTGTGAGAGTTGAAATAGCATGTGAAAGGAGTGCTTGCCAAATGAAAGCCTTTGACAATGGAGAATCATTCACTCCTTGAAAAATACCCACTTTCGGCGAAATGCACATTCACTTGTAGCTCAGGGCAGGATGCAGTATGTGAGAGGCAGGAATAGTTTGCCACTTGTCTCCCTATGAGAAATGAGTTACCTGTTGAAAGGAATACTGACTACCCCTCAGTTTATTCATGTGTGAGGAAGATCACCGTTGGGCCAAATAGCTGCCTTCAACTGAATGGAACCAGAACAGTTTAGGATGTATGAAAACCATTCATTCCAGCAGCAAGAGGGTCTCGACTGTTGTTTAAAAGTGAGAATTGAGTGAGCTTTACAAAGGAATACTACCTGTCTCTCAGGCATTTACAGTGTGAAGAAGATTATCTTTGTGCAAAAGAGCCCTGTTTCAATGGAAGGAAGAAGCACTGTTTCTCCTGTAAGAGATGCATAAGTCTTAGAAGCAAGAGGGTCAAGCATCTTGTTAAGCACTATGAATTGAGTTACCTGTTGAATGGAATACTGCCAACTCTCAGTGTTTTCAGGGGGAGGAAAATCAATGTTCTGCTAAATAGCCCCTTTGAAGGGAATGGAGGCATACTGTAGGTCTTGTTAGACAATCATTAATGTTAGAAGGAAGAGGGTCTAGCACCCTGTTAAGCACTGTGAATTGACTTACCTGTTGAAGGGAATACTGTCTAACTCTCAGTGTTTTTATGGGTGGAGGAACCTCAAGTTTGTGCAAAATGACCTCTTTCCAGTCAATGGAACCAGCACTACATCTCTTAGAAAAGAACTATGAATGTTAGAAGCAGCAGGGTCAAGCATCTTGTTTTCCAATGCGAATTGATATACTGCTTTAAAGGAATAATGCCTACAATTCAGCGTTTTCATGGGTGAGCAATACCACCTTTGTGCAAAATACTGCACTTAGAGGGATGGGAAGAATCACTGTCGAACTTCTGAGAGAATCATTAATGTTAGAAAGGAAAGGGTCTACCACCTTGAACAGCATTGTGAACTGAGTTAGCTGGGTAAAGGAATACTGCCTACTTCTCAGCGTTTTCATGGGTGAGGAACCCAACTTTTGCAAAATATCCCATACAAGCGAATGGAAGATTCCTGATAGCTCTTGTAAGAGACTCATGAATGTTTGAAGCAACAGGGTGTAGCAAGTTGTTTAGCATTGTGAATTGACTTAGCTGTTTAAAGGAATACTGCCTACTTCTCAGAGTTTTCAGGAGTCAGGAACCTCACCTTTGTGCAAAATTGCCTTTGTGAAGGGAATGGAGAAACACTGTTGCTCTTGTATGAAATCCATCAATGTTAGAAAGAAGAGGGTCAAGCACCTTCTTCAGCTTTGGGAATTGAGTGAGTTGTTTAATGGAATACTACCTACCTCTCAGGGTTTTCAGGGATGAGGACTACAAGGATTTTTCAAAATTGCCCCATTCGAGTGAATAGAAGCTGCACTGTAGGTCTTATAAGAGAGACATTACTGTTAACAGGAAGAGAGCCTAGCACTCTGTTGAGGATTCTCAACTGAGTTAGCTGTTTAAGGACATACTGATACCTCTCAGTGCTTTTATATGTGAGAACCTTCAACTTTGTGCAAAATCTCCTCTTACAACTGACTGGACCCAGCTGTGTGGGTGTTGTAAGAAAAGAATGAATGTTACAAGCAAGAGGGTGAAGCAGCTTGTCTTCGGATGATACGTGAGTAACTTGTTTCCAGGAATACTGTCTACCACTCAGTGTTTTCAAGGATGAGGTATATCACATTTGTGCAACATCACCCCTTTGAAGAGAATGAAAGAAGTTCTGAGGCTCTTCTGAGAAAATTATTTAGGTTGGAAGCAAGAGCGCACAGCAAGTTTTGTAACAGTGTGAGTAGAGTGAAGTTTTAAAAGGAAGACCACCTGCCTCTCACAGTTTGAAAGTGTGGCGAACTTGATTTTGGGGCAAAATTGCCTGTTTCCATGAAGGGAAGGATTACTGTATGTCTTGTAGGAGAACCACAAAGGTTACAAGAAAGATGCTCAAGCACTTTGTTTAGCAGCTTCAAGTGATTTAGCATTCAAAAGGAACACTGCCTATCTGTCAAGGGTTTGACAGTGTGAGCAAATCCATCTTTGTGCCAGTAGACCCTTTCCACTGAATGGAACATGCACTGTGTGTCTGGCAAGCAGATGTCAAGGTTTGCAGCAGGAGTTGCAAGCACATTGTTTTCCTGTGAGAGTTGAATTAGCATGTGAAAGGAGTGCTTGCCAAATGAAAGCCTTTGACAATGGAGAATCATTCACTCCTTGAAAAATACCCACTTTCGGCGAAATGCACATTCACTTGTAGCTCAGGGCAGGATGCAGTATGTGAGAGGCATTAATAGTTTGCCACTTGTCTCCCTATGAGAAATGAGTTACCTGTTGAAAGGAATACTGACTACCCCTCAGTTTATTCATGTGTGAGGAAGATCACCGTTGGGCCAAATAGCTGCCTTCAACTGAATGGAACCAGAACAGTTTAGGATGTATGAAAAGCATTCATTCCAGCAGCAAGAGGTTCTCGACTGTTGTTTAAAAGTGAGAATTGAGTGAGCTTTACAAAGGAATACTACCTGTCTCTCAGGCATTTACAGTGTGAAGAAGATTATCTTTGTGCAAAAGAGCCCTGTTTCAATGGAAGGAAGAAGCACTGTTTCTCCTGTAAGAGATGCATAAGTGTTAGAAGCAAGAGGGTCAAGCATCTTGTTAAGCACTATGAATTGAGTTACCTTTTGAATGGAATACTGCCAATTCTCAGTGTTTTCAGGGGGAGGAAAATCAATGTTCTGCTAAATAGCTCCTTTCAAGGGAATGGAGGCATACTGTAGGTCTTGTTAGACAATCATTAATGTTAGAAGGAAGAGGGTCTACCACCCTGTTAAGCACTGTGAATTGACTTACCTGTTGAAGGGAATACTGTCTAACTCTCAGTGTTTTTATGGGTGGAGGAACCTCAAGTTTGTGCAAAATGACCTCTTTCCAGTCAATGGAACCAGCACTACATCTCTTGGAAAAGAAGTATGAATGTTAGAAGCAGCAGGGTCAAGCACCTTGTTTTCCAATGCGAATTGATATACTGCTTTAAAGGAATAATGCCTACAACTTAGCGTTTTCATGGGTGAGCAATACCACCTTTGTGCAAAATACTGCACTTAGAGGGATGGGAAGAATCACTGTCGAACTTCTGAGAGAATCATTAATGTTAGAAAGGAAAGGGTCTACCACCTTGAACAGCATTGTGAACTGAGTTAGCTGGGTAAAGGAATACTGCCTACCTCTCAGCGTTTTCATGGGTGAGGAACCCAACTTTTGCAAAATATCCCATACAAGCGAATGGAAGATTCCTGGTAGCTCTTGTAAGAGACTCATGAATGTTTGAAGCAACAGGGTGTAGCAAGTTGTTTAGCATTGTGAATTGACTTAGCTGTTTAAAGGAATACTGCCTACTTCTCAGAGTTTTCAGGAGTCAGGAACCTCACCTTTGTGCAAAATTGCCTTTGTGAAGGGAATGGAGAAACACTGTTGCTCTTGTATGAAATCCATCAATGTTAGAAAGAAGAGGGTCAAGCACCTTCTTCAGCTTTGGGAATTGAGTGAGTTGTTTAATGGAATACTACCTACCTCTCAGGGTTTTCAGGGATGAGGACTACCAGGATTTTTCAAAATTGCTCCTTTCGAGTGAATGGAAGCTGCACTGTAGGTCTTATAAGAGAGACATTACTGTTAACAGGAAGAGAGCCTAGCACTCTGTTGAGAATTCTCAAATGAGTTAGCTGTTTAAGGACATACTGATACCTCTCAGTGCTTTTATATGTGAGAACCTTCAACTTTGTGCAAAATCTCCTCTTACAACTGACTGGACCCAGCTGTGTGGGTGTTGTAAGAAAAGTATGAATGTTACAAGCAGGAGGGTGAAGCAGCTTGTCTTCGGATGATACGTGAGTAACTTTTTTCCAGGAATACTACCTACCACTCAGTGTTTTCAAGGATGAGGTATATCACCTTTGTGCAACATCACCCCTTTGAAGAGAATGGAAGAAGTTCTGAGGCTCTTCTGAGAAAATTATTTAGGTTGGAAGCAAGAGCGTACAGCAAGTTGTGTAACAGTGTGAGTAGAGTGAAGTTTTAAAAGGAAGACCACCTGCCTCTGACAGTTTGAAAGTGTGAGGAACTTGATTTTGGGGCAAAATTGCCTGTTTCCATGAAGGGAAGGATTACTGTATGTCTTGTAGGAGAACCACAAAGGTTACAAGAAAGATGCTCAAGCACTTTGTTTAGCAGCTTCAAGTGATTTAGCATTCAAAAGGAACACTGCCTATCTGTCAAGGGTTTGACAGTGTGAGCAAATCCATCTTTGTGCCAATAGACCCTTTCCACTGAATGGAACATGCACTATGTGTCTGGCAAGCAGATGTCAAGGTTTGCAGCAGCAGTTGCAAGCACATTGTTTTCCTGTGAGAGTTGAAATAGCATGTGAAAGGAGTGCTTGCCAAATGAAAGCCTTTGACAATGGAGAATCATTCACTCCTTGAAAAATACCCACTTTCGGCGAAATGCACATTCACTTGTAGCTCAGGGCAGGATGCAGTATGTGAGAGGCAGGAATAGTTTGCCACTTGTCTCCCTATGAGAAATGAGTTACCTGTTGAAAGGAATACTGACTACCCCTCAGTTTATTCATGTGTGAGGAAGATCACCGTTGGGCCAAATAGCTGCCTTCAACTGAATGGAACCAGAACAGTTTAGGATGTATGAAAACCATTCATTCCAGCAGCAAGAGGGTCTCGACTGTTGTTTAAAAGTGAGAATTGAGTGAGCTTTACAAAGGAATACTACCTGTCTCTCAGGCATTTACAGTGTGAAGAAGATTATCTTTGTGCAAAAGAGCCCTGTTTCAATGGAAGGAAGAAGCACTGTTTCTCCTGTAAGAGATGCATAAGTCTTAGAAGCAAGAGGGTCAAGCATCTTGTTAAGCACTATGAATTGAGTTACCTGTTGAATGGAATACTGCCAACTCTCAGTGTTTTCAGGGGGAGGAAAATCAATGTTCTGCTAAATAGCCCCTTTGAAGGGAATGGAGGCATACTGTAGGTCTTGTTAGACAATCATTAATGTTAGAAGGAAGAGGGTCTAGCACCCTGTTAAGCACTGTGAATTGACTTACCTGTTGAAGGGAATACTGTCTAACTCTCAGTGTTTTTATGGGTGGAGGAACCTCAAGTTTGTGCAAAATGACCTCTTTCCAGTCAATGGAACCAGCACTACATCTCTTGGAAAAGAAGTATGAATGTTAGAAGCAGCAGGGTAAAGCACCTTGTTTTCCAATGCCAATTGATATACTGCTTTAAAGGAATAATGCCTACAACTCAGCGTTTTCATGGGTGAGCAATACCACCTTTGTGCAAAATACTGCAATTAGAGGGATGGGAAGAATCACTGTCGAACTTCTGAGAGAATCATTAATGTTAGAAAGGAAAGGGTCTACCACCTTGAACAGCATTGTGAACTGAGTTAGCTGGGTAAAGGAATACTGCCTACCTCTCAGCGTTTTCATGGGTGAGGAACCCAACTTTTGCAAAATATCCCATACAAGCGAATGGAAGATTCCTGGTAGCTCTTGTAAGAGACTCATGAATGTTTGAAGCAACAGGGTGTAGCAAGTTGTTTAGCATTGTGAATTGACTTAGCTGTTTAAAGGAATACTGCCTACTTCTCAGAGTTTTCAGGAGTCAGGAACCTCACCTTTGTGCAAAATTGCCTCTCTGAAGTGAATGGAGAAACACTGTTGCTCTTGTATGATATCCATCAATGTTAAAAGGAAGAGGGTCAAGCACATTCTTCAGCTTTGTGAATTGAATGAGTTGTTTAATGGAATACTACTTACCTCTCAGGGTTTTTAGGGATGAGGACTACCAGGATTTTTCAAAATTGCCCCATTCGAGTGAATGGAAGCTGCACTGTAGGTCTTATAAGAGAGACATTACTGTTAACAGGAAGAGAGCCTAGCACTCTGTTGAGGATTCTCAACTGAGTTAGCTGTTTAAGGACATATTGATACCTCTCAGTGCTTTTATATGTGAGAACCTTCAACTTTGTGCAAAATCTCCTCTTATAACTGACTGGACCCAGCTGTGTGGGTGTTGTAAGAAAAGTATGAATGTTACAAGCAAGAGGGTGAAGCAGCTTGTCTTCGGATGATACGTGAGTAACTTGTTTCCAGGAATACTGTCTACCACTCAGTGTTTTCAAGGATGAGGTATATCACATTTGTGCAACATCACCCCTTTGAAGAGAATGAAAGAAGTTCTGAGGCTCTTCTGAGAAAATTATTTAGGTTGGAAGCAAGAGCGCACAGCAAGTTGTGTAACAGTGTGAGTAGAGTGAAGTTTTAAAAGGAAGACCACCTGCCTCTCACAGTTTGAAAGTGTGGCGAACTTGATTTTGGGGCAAAATTGCCTGTTTCCATGAAGGGAAGGATTACTGTATGTCTTGTAGGAGAACCACAAAGATTACAAGAAAGATGCTCTAGCACTTTGTTTAGCAGCTTCAAGTGATTTAGCATTCAAAAGGAAGACTGCCTATCTGTCAAGAGTTTGACAGTGTGAGCAAATCCATCTTTGTGCCAATAGACCCTTTCCACTGAATGGAACATGCACTGTGTGTCTGGCAAGCAGATGTCAAGGTTTGCAGCAGCAGTTGCAAGCACATTGTTTTCCTGTGAGAGTTGAATTAGCATGTGAAAGGAGTGCTTGCCAAATGAAAGCCTTTGACAATGGAGAATCATTCACTCCTTGAAAAATACCCACTTTCGGCGAAATGCACATTCACTTGTAGCTCAGGGCAGGATGCAGTATGTGAGAGGCAGGAATAGTTTGGCACTTGTCTCCCTATGAGAAATGAGTTACCTGTTGAAAGGAATACTGACTACCCCTCAGTTTATTCATGTGTGAGGAAGATCACCGTTGGGCCAAATAGCTGCCTTCAACTGAATGGAACCAGAACAGTTTAGGATGTATGAAAACCATTCATTCCAGCAGCAAGAGGGTCTCGACTGTTGTTTAAAAGTGAGAATTGAGTGAGCTTTACAAAGGAATACTACCTGTCTCTCAGGCTTTTACAGTGTGAAGAAGATTATCTTTGTGCAAAAGAGCCCTGTTTCAATGGAAGGAAGAAGCACTGTTTCTCCTGTAAGAGATGCATAAGTGTTAGAAGCAAGAGGGTCAAGCACCTTGTTAAGCACTATGAATTGAGTTACCTGTTGAATGGAATACTGCCTAACTCTCTGTGTTTTCAGGTGGAGGAAAATCAATGTTTTGCTAAATAGCCCCTTCCAAGGGAATGGAGGCATAGTGTAGGTCTTGTAAGACAATCATTAATGTTAGAAGCAAGAGGGTCTAGCACCCTGTTAAGCACTGTGAATTGACTTACCTGTTGAAGGGAATACTGTCTAACTCTCAGTGTTTTTATGGGTGGAGGAACCTCAAGTTTGTGCAAAATTGCCTCTTTCAAGTCAATGGAACCAGCACTACATCTCTTGGATGAGAAGTATGAATGTTAGAAGCAGGAGGGTCAAGCACCTTGTTTTCAAAGGCGAATTGATATACTGCTTTAAAGGAATAATGCCTACAACTCAGCGTTTTCATGGGTGAGGAATACCACCTTTGGGCAAAATACCGCACTTAGAGGGATGGGAAGAATCACTGTCGATCTTGTGAGAGAATCATTAATGTTAGAAAGGAAAGGGTCTACCACTTTGAACAGCATTGTGAACTGAGTTAGCTGGGTAAAGGAATACTGCCTACCTCTCAGCGTTTTCATGGGTGAGGAACCCAACTTTTGCAAAATATCCCATACAAGCGAATGGAAGATTCCTGGTAGCTCTTGTAAGAGACTCATGAATGTTTGAAGCAACAGGGTGTAGCAAGTTGTTTAGCATTGTGAATTGACTTAGCTGTTTAAAGGAATACTGCCTACTTCTCAGAGTTTTCAGGAGTCAGGAACCTCACCTTTGTGCAAAATTGCCTTTGTGAAGGGAATGGAGAAACACTGTTGCTCTTGTATGAAATCCATCAATGTTAGAAAGAAGAAGGTCAAGCACCTTCTTCAGCTTTGGGAATTGAGTGAGTTGTTTAATGGAATACTACCTACCTCTCAGGGTTTTCAGGGATGAGGACTACCAGGATTTTTCAAAATTGCCCCATTCGAGTGAATGGAAGCTGCACTGTAGGTCTTATAAGAGAGACATTACTGTTAACAGGAAGAGAGCCTAGCACTCTGTTGAGAATTCTCAAATGAGTTAGCTGTTTAAGGACATACTGATACCTCTCAGTGCTTTTATATGTGAGAACCTTCAACTTTGTGCAAAATCTCCTCTTACAACTGACTGGACCCAGCTGTGTGGGTGTTGTAAGAAAAGTATGAATGTTACAAGCAGGAGGGTGAAGCAGCTTGTCTTCGGATGATACGTGAGTAACTTTTTTCCAGGAATACTACCTACCACTCAGTGTTTTCAAGGATGAGGTATATCACCTTTGTGCAACATCACCCCTTTGAAGAGAATGGAAGAAGTTCTGAGGCTCTTCTGATTAAATTATTTAGGTTGGAAGCAAGAGCGTACAGCAAGTTGTGTAACAGTGTGAGTAGAGTGAAGTTTTAAAAGGAAGACCACCTGCCTCTGACAGTTTGAAAGTGTGAGGAACTTGATTTTGGGGCAAAATTGCCTGTTTCCATGAAGGGAAGGATTACTGTATGTCTTGTAGGAGAACCACAAAGGTTACAAGAAAGATGCTCAAGCACTTTGTTTAGCAGCTTCAAGTGATTTAGCATTCAAAAGGAACACTGCCTATCTGTCAAGGGTTTGACAGTGTGAGCAAATCCATCTTTGTGCCAATAGACCGTTTCCACTGAATGGAACATGCACTGTGTGTCTGGCAAGCAGATGTCAAGGTTTGCAGCAGCAGTTGCAAGCACATTGTTTTCCTGTGAGAGTTGAAATAGCATGTGAAAGGAGTGCTTGCCAAATGAAAGCCTTTGACAATGGAGAATCATTCACTCCTTGAAAAATACCCACTTTCGGCGAAATGCACATTCACTTGTAGCTCAGGGCAGGATGCAGTATGTGAGAGGCAGGAATAGTTTGCCACTTGTCTCCCTATGAGAAATGAGTTACCTGTTGAAAGGAATACTGACTACCCCTCAGTTTATTCATGTGTGAGGAAGATCACCGTTGGGCCAAATAGCTGCCTTCAACTGAATGGAACCAGAACAGTTTAGGATGTATGAAAAGCATTCATTCCAGCAGCAAGAGGGTCTCGACTGTTGTTTAAAAGTGAGAATTGAGTGAGCTTTACAAAGGAATACTACCTGTCTCTCAGGCATTTACAGTGTGAAGAAGATTATCTTTGTGCAAAAGAGCCCTGTTTCAATGGAAGGAAGAAGCACTGTTTCTCCTGTAAGAGATGCATAAGTGTTAGAAGCAAGAGGGTCAAGCATCTTGTTAAGCACTATGAATTGAGTTACCTGTTGAATGGAATACTGCCAACTCTCAGTGTTTTCAGGGGGAGGAAAATCAATGTTCTGCTAAATAGCCCCTTTGAAGGGAATGGAGGCATACTGTAGGTCTTGTTAGACAATCATTAATGTTAGAAGGAAGAGGGTCTAGCACCCTGTTAAGCACTGTGAATTGACTTACCTGTTGAAGGGAATACTGTCTAACTCTCAGTGTTTTTATGGGTGGAGGAACCTCAAGTTTGTGCAAAATGACCTCTTTCCAGTCAATGGAACCAGCACTACATCTCTTGGAAAAGAAGTATGAATGTTAGAAGCAGCAGGGTCAAGCACCTTGTTTTCCAATGCCAATTGATATACTGCTTTAAAGGAATAATGCCTACAACTCAGCGTTTTCATGGGTGAGCAATACCACCTTTGTGCAAAATACTGCAATTAGAGGGATGGGAAGAATCACTGTCGAACTTCTGAGAGAATCATTAATGTTAGAAAGGAAAGGGTCTACCACCTTGAACAGCATTGTGAACTGAGTTAGCTGGGTAAAGGAATACTGCCTACCTCTCAGCGTTTTCATGGGTGAGGAACCCAACTTTTGCAAAATATCACATACAAGCGAATGGAAGATTCCTGGTAGCTCTTGTAAGAGACTCATGAATGTTTGAAGCAACAGGGTGTAGCAAGTTGTTTAGCATTGTGAATTGACTTAGCTGTTTAAAGGAATACTGCCTACTTCTCAGAGTTTTCAGGAGTCAGGAACCTCACCTTTGTGCAAAATTGCCTCTGTGAAGTGAATGGAGAAACACTGTTGCTCTTGTATGATATCCATCAATGTTAAAAGGAAGAGGGTCAAGCACATTCTTCAGCTTTGTGAATTGAATGAGTTGTTTAATGGAATACTACTTACCTCTCAGGGTTTTTAGGGATGAGGACTACCAGGATTTTTCAAAATTGCCCCATTCGAGTGAATGGAAGCTGCACTGTAGGTCTTATAAGAGAGACATTACTGTTAACAGGAAGAGAGCCTAGCACTCTGTTGAGGATTCTCAACTGAGTTAGCTGTTTAAGGACATATTGATACCTCTCAGTGCTTTTATATGTGAGAACCTTCAACTTTGTGCAAAATCTCCTCTTATAACTGACTGGACCCAGCTGTGTGGGTGTTGTAAGAAAAGTATGAATGTTACAAGCAAGAGGGTGAAGCAGCTTGTCTTCGGATGATACGTGAGTAACTTGTTTCCAGGAATACTGTCTACCACTCAGTGTTTTCAAGGATGAGGTATATCACATTTGTGCAACATCACCCCTTTGAAGAGAATGAAAGAAGTTCTGAGGCTCTTCTGAGAAAATTATTTAGGTTGGAAGCAAGAGCGCACAGCAAGTTGTGTAACAGTGTGAGTAGAGTGAAGTTTTAAAAGGAAGACCACCTGCCTCTCACAGTTTGAAAGTGTGGCGAACTTGATTTTGGGGCAAAATTGCCTGTTTCCATGAAGGGAAGGATTACTGTATGTCTTGTAGGAGAACCACAAAGATTACAAGAAAGATGCTCTAGCACTTTGTTTAGCAGCTTCAAGTGATTTAGCATTCAAAAGGAAGACTGCCTATCTGTCAAGAGTTTGACAGTGTGAGCAAATCCATCTTTGTGCCAATAGACCCTTTCCACTGAATGGAACATGCACTGTGTCTCTTGCCAGCAGGGGTCAAGGTTTGCAGCAGGACTTGCAAGCACATTGTTTTCATGTGAGAGGTGAATTAGCATGTGAAAGGAGTGCTTGCCAAATGAAAGCCTTTGACAATGGAGAATCATTCACTCCTTGAAAAATACCCACTTTCGGCGAAATGCACATACACTTGTAGCTCAGGGCAGGATGCAGTATGTGAGAGGCAGGAATAGTTTGCCACTTGTCTCCCTATGAGAAATGAGTTACCTGTTGAAAGGAATACTGACTACCCCTCAGTTTATTCATGTGTGAGGAAGATCACCGTTGGGCCAAATAGCTGCCTTCAACTGAATGGAACCAGAACAGTTTAGGATGTATGAAAACCATTCATTCCAGCAGCAAGAGGGTCTCGACTGTTGTTTAAAAGTGAGAATTGAGTGAGCTTTACAAAGGAATACTACCTGTCTCTCAGGCTTTTACAGTGTGAAGAAGATTATCTTTGTGCAAAAGAGCCCTGTTTCAATGGAAGGAAGAAGCACTGTTTCTCCTGTAAGAGATGCATAAGTGTTAGAAGCAAGAGGGTCAAGCACCTTGTTAAGCACTATGAATTGAGTTACCTGTTGAATGGAATACTGCCTAACTCTCTGTGTTTTCAGGTGGAGGAAAATCAATGTTTTGCTAAATAGCCCCTTCCAAGGGAATGGAGGCATAGTGTAGGTCTTGTAAGACAATCATTAATGTTAGAAGCAAGAGGGTCTAGCACCCTGTTAAGCACTGTGAATTGACTTACCTGTTGAAGGGAATACTGTCTAACTCTCAGTGTTTTTATGGGTGGAGGAACCTCAAGTTTGTGCAAAATTGCCTCTTTCAAGTCAATGGAACCAGCACTACATCTCTTGGAAGAGAAGTATGAATGTTAGAAGCAGGAGGGTCAAGCACCTTGTTTTCAAAGGCGAATTGATATACTGCTTTAAAGGAATAATGCCTACAACTCAGCGTTTTCATGGGTGAGGAATACCACCTTTGGGCAAAATACCGCACTTAGAGGGATGGGAAGAATCACTGTCGATCTTGTGAGAGAATCATTAATGTTAGAAAGGAAAGGGTCTACCACTTTGAACAGCATTATGAACTGAGTTAGCTGGGTAAAGGAATACTGCCTACCTCTCAGCGTTTTCATGGGTGAGGAACCCAACTTTTGCAAAATATCCCATACAAGCGAATGGAAGATTCCTGGTAGCTCTTGTAAGAGACTCATGAATGTTTGAAGCAACAGGGTGTAGCAAGTTGTTTAGCATTGTGAATTGACTTAGCTGTTTAAAGGAATACTGCCTACTTCTCAGAGTTTTCAGGAGTCAGGAACCTCACCTTTGTGCAAAATTGCCTTTGTGAAGGGAATGGAGAAACACTGTTGCTCTTGTATGAAATCCATCAATGTTAGAAAGAAGAGGGTCAAGCACCTTCTTCAGCTTTGGGAATTGAGTGAGTTGTTTAATGGAATACTACCTACCTCTCAGGGTTTTCAGGGATGAGGACTACCAGGATTTTTCAAAATTGCTCCTTTCGAGTGAATGGAAGCTGCACTGTAGGTCTTATAAGAGAGACATTACTGTTAACAGGAAGAGAGCCTAGCACTCTGTTGAGAATTCTCAAATGAGTTAGCTGTTTAAGGACATACTGATACCTCTCAGTGCTTTTATATGTGAGAACCTTCAACTTTGTGCAAAATCTCCTCTTACAACTGACTGGACCCAGCTGTGTGGGTGTTGTAAGAAAAGTATGAATGTTACAAGCAGGAGGGTGAAGCAGCTTGTCTTCGGATGATACGTGAGTAACTTTTTTCCAGGAATACTACCTACCACTCAGTGTTTTCAAGGATGAGGTATATCACCTTTGTGCAACATCACCCCTTTGAAGAGAATGGAAGAAGTTCTGAGGCTCTTCTGATTAAATTATTTAGGTTGGAAGCAAGAGCGTACAGCAAGTTGTGTAACAGTGTGAGTAGAGTGAAGTTTTAAAAGGAAGACCACCTGCCTCTGACAGTTTGAAAGTGTGAGGAACTTGATTTTGGGGCAAAATTGCCTGTTTCCATGAAGGGAAGGATTACTGTATGTCTTGTAGGAGAACCACAAAGGTTACAAGAAAGATGCTCAAGCACTTTGTTTAGCAGCTTCAAGTGATTTAGCATTCAAAAGGAACACTGCCTATCTGTCAAGGGTTTGACAGTGTGAGCAAATCCATCTTTGTGCCAATAGACCCTTTCCACTGAATGGAACATGCACTATGTGTCTGGCAAGCAGATGTCAAGGTTTGCAGCAGCAGTTGCAAGCACATTGTTTTCCTGTGAGAGTTGAAATAGCATGTGAAAGGAGTGCTTGCCAAATGAAAGCCTTTGACAATGGAGAATCATTCACTCCTTGAAAAATACCCACTTTCGGCGAAATGCACATTCACTTGTAGCTCAGGGCAGGATGCAGTATGTGAGAGGCAGGAATAGTTTGCCACTTGTCTCCCTATGAGAAATGAGTTACCTGTTGAAAGGAATACTGACTACCCCTCAGTTTATTCATGTGTGAGGAAGATCACCGTTGGGCCAAATAGCTGCCTTCAACTGAATGGAACCAGAACAGTTTAGGATGTATGAAAACCATTCATTCCAGCAGCAAGAGGGTCTCGACTGTTGTTTAAAAGTGAGAATTGAGTGAGCTTTACAAAGGAATACTACCTGTCTCTCAGGCATTTACAGTGTGAAGAAGATTATCTTTGTGCAAAAGAGCCCTGTTTCAATGGAAGGAAGAAGCACTGTTTCTCCTGTAAGAGATGCATAAGTCTTAGAAGCAAGAGGGTCAAGCATCTTGTTAAGCACTATGAATTGAGTTACCTGTTGAATGGAATACTGCCAACTCTCAGTGTTTTCAGGGGGAGGAAAATCAATGTTCTGCTAAATAGCCCCTTTGAAGGGAATGGAGGCATACTGTAGGTCTTGTTAGACAATCATTAATGTTAGAAGGAAGAGGGTCTAGCACCCTGTTAAGCACTGTGAATTGACTTACCTGTTGAAGGGAATACTGTCTAACTCTCAGTGTTTTTATGGGTGGAGGAACCTCAAGTTTGTGCAAAATGACCTCTTTCCAGTCAATGGAACCAGCACTACATCTCTTAGAAAAGAACTATGAATGTTAGAAGCAGCAGGGTCAAGCATCTTGTTTTCCAATGCGAATTGATATACTGCTTTAAAGGAATAATGCCTACAATTCAGCGTTTTCATGGGTGAGCAATACCACCTTTGTGCAAAATACTGCACTTAGAGGGATGGGAAGAATCACTGTCGAACTTCTGAGAGAATCATTAATGTTAGAAAGGAAAGGGTCTACCACCTTGAACAGCATTGTGAACTGAGTTAGCTGGGTAAAGGAATACTGCCTACTTCTCAGCGTTTTCATGGGTGAGGAACCCAACTTTTGCAAAATATCCCATACAAGCGAATGGAAGATTCCTGATAGCTCTTGTAAGAGACTCATGAATGTTTGAAGCAACAGGGTGTAGCAAGTTGTTTAGCATTGTGAATTGACTTAGCTGTTTAAAGGAATACTGCCTACTTCTCAGAGTTTTCAGGAGTCAGGAACCTCACCTTTGTGCAAAATTGCCTTTGTGAAGGGAATGGAGAAACACTGTTGCTCTTGTATGAAATCCATCAATGTTAGAAAGAAGAGGGTCAAGCACCTTCTTCAGCTTTGGGAATTGAGTGAGTTGTTTAATGGAATACTACCTACCTCTCAGGGTTTTCAGGGATGAGGACTACAAGGATTTTTCAAAATTGCCCCATTCGAGTGAATAGAAGCTGCACTGTAGGTCTTATAAGAGAGACATTACTGTTAACAGGAAGAGAGCCTAGCACTCTGTTGAGGATTCTCAACTGAGTTAGCTGTTTAAGGACATACTGATACCTCTCAGTGCTTTTATATGTGAGAACCTTCAACTTTGTGCAAAATCTCCTCTTACAACTGACTGGACCCAGCTGTGTGGGTGTTGTAAGAAAAGAATGAATGTTACAAGCAAGAGGGTGAAGCAGCTTGTCTTCGGATGATACGTGAGTAACTTGTTTCCAGGAATACTGTCTACCACTCAGTGTTTTCAAGGATGAGGTATATCACATTTGTGCAACATCACCCCTTTGAAGAGAATGAAAGAAGTTCTGAGGCTCTTCTGAGAAAATTATTTAGGTTGGAAGCAAGAGCGCACAGCAAGTTTTGTAACAGTGTGAGTAGAGTGAAGTTTTAAAAGGAAGACCACCTGCCTCTCACAGTTTGAAAGTGTGGCGAACTTGATTTTGGGGCAAAATTGCCTGTTTCCATGAAGGGAAGGATTACTGTATGTCTTGTAGGAGAACCACAAAGGTTACAAGAAAGATGCTCAAGCACTTTGTTTAGCAGCTTCAAGTGATTTAGCATTCAAAAGGAACACTGCCTATCTGTCAAGGGTTTGACAGTGTGAGCAAATCCATCTTTGTGCCAGTAGACCCTTTCCACTGAATGGAACATGCACTGTGTGTCTGGCAAGCAGATGTCAAGGTTTGCAGCAGGAGTTGCAAGCACATTGTTTTCCTGTGAGAGTTGAATTAGCATGTGAAAGGAGTGCTTGCCAAATGAAAGCCTTTGACAATGGAGAATCATTCACTCCTTGAAAAATACCCACTTTCGGCGAAATGCACATTCACTTGTAGCTCAGGGCAGGATGCAGTATGTGAGAGGCATTAATAGTTTGCCACTTGTCTCCCTATGAGAAATGAGTTACCTGTTGAAAGGAATACTGACTACCCCTCAGTTTATTCATGTGTGAGGAAGATCACCGTTGGGCCAAATAGCTGCCTTCAACTGAATGGAACCAGAACAGTTTAGGATGTATGAAAAGCATTCATTCCAGCAGCAAGAGGTTCTCGACTGTTGTTTAAAAGTGAGAATTGAGTGAGCTTTACAAAGGAATACTACCTGTCTCTCAGGCATTTACAGTGTGAAGAAGATTATCTTTGTGCAAAAGAGCCCTGTTTCAATGGAAGGAAGAAGCACTGTTTCTCCTGTAAGAGATGCATAAGTGTTAGAAGCAAGAGGGTCAAGCATCTTGTTAAGCACTATGAATTGAGTTACCTTTTGAATGGAATACTGCCAATTCTCAGTGTTTTCAGGGGGAGGAAAATCAATGTTCTGCTAAATAGCTCCTTTCAAGGGAATGGAGGCATACTGTAGGTCTTGTTAGACAATCATTAATGTTAGAAGGAAGAGGGTCTACCACCCTGTTAAGCACTGTGAATTGACTTACCTGTTGAAGGGAATACTGTCTAACTCTCAGTGTTTTTATGGGTGGAGGAACCTCAAGTTTGTGCAAAATGACCTCTTTCCAGTCAATGGAACCAGCACTACATCTCTTGGAAAAGAAGTATGAATGTTAGAAGCAGCAGGGTCAAGCACCTTGTTTTCCAATGCGAATTGATATACTGCTTTAAAGGAATAATGCCTACAACTTAGCGTTTTCATGGGTGAGCAATACCACCTTTGTGCAAAATACTGCACTTAGAGGGATGGGAAGAATCACTGTCGAACTTCTGAGAGAATCATTAATGTTAGAAAGGAAAGGGTCTACCACCTTGAACAGCATTGTGAACTGAGTTAGCTGGGTAAAGGAATACTGCCTACCTCTCAGCGTTTTCATGGGTGAGGAACCCAACTTTTGCAAAATATCCCATACAAGCGAATGGAAGATTCCTGGTAGCTCTTGTAAGAGACTCATGAATGTTTGAAGCAACAGGGTGTAGCAAGTTGTTTAGCATTGTGAATTGACTTAGCTGTTTAAAGGAATACTGCCTACTTCTCAGAGTTTTCAGGAGTCAGGAACCTCACCTTTGTGCAAAATTGCCTTTGTGAAGGGAATGGAGAAACACTGTTGCTCTTGTATGAAATCCATCAATGTTAGAAAGAAGAGGGTCAAGCACCTTCTTCAGCTTTGGGAATTGAGTGAGTTGTTTAATGGAATACTACCTACCTCTCAGGGTTTTCAGGGATGAGGACTACCAGGATTTTTCAAAATTGCTCCTTTCGAGTGAATGGAAGCTGCACTGTAGGTCTTATAAGAGAGACATTACTGTTAACAGGAAGAGAGCCTAGCACTCTGTTGAGAATTCTCAAATGAGTTAGCTGTTTAAGGACATACTGATACCTCTCAGTGCTTTTATATGTGAGAACCTTCAACTTTGTGCAAAATCTCCTCTTACAACTGACTGGACCCAGCTGTGTGGGTGTTGTAAGAAAAGTATGAATGTTACAAGCAGGAGGGTGAAGCAGCTTGTCTTCGGATGATACGTGAGTAACTTTTTTCCAGGAATACTACCTACCACTCAGTGTTTTCAAGGATGAGGTATATCACCTTTGTGCAACATCACCCCTTTGAAGAGAATGGAAGAAGTTCTGAGGCTCTTCTGAGAAAATTATTTAGGTTGGAAGCAAGAGCGTACAGCAAGTTGTGTAACAGTGTGAGTAGAGTGAAGTTTTAAAAGGAAGACCACCTGCCTCTGACAGTTTGAAAGTGTGAGGAACTTGATTTTGGGGCAAAATTGCCTGTTTCCATGAAGGGAAGGATTACTGTATGTCTTGTAGGAGAACCACAAAGGTTACAAGAAAGATGCTCAAGCACTTTGTTTAGCAGCTTCAAGTGATTTAGCATTCAAAAGGAACACTGCCTATCTGTCAAGGGTTTGACAGTGTGAGCAAATCCATCTTTGTGCCAATAGACCCTTTCCACTGAATGGAACATGCACTATGTGTCTGGCAAGCAGATGTCAAGGTTTGCAGCAGCAGTTGCAAGCACATTGTTTTCCTGTGAGAGTTGAAATAGCATGTGAAAGGAGTGCTTGCCAAATGAAAGCCTTTGACAATGGAGAATCATTCACTCCTTGAAAAATACCCACTTTCGGCGAAATGCACATTCACTTGTAGCTCAGGGCAGGATGCAGTATGTGAGAGGCAGGAATAGTTTGCCACTTGTCTCCCTATGAGAAATGAGTTACCTGTTGAAAGGAATACTGACTACCCCTCAGTTTATTCATGTGTGAGGAAGATCACCGTTGGGCCAAATAGCTGCCTTCAACTGAATGGAACCAGAACAGTTTAGGATGTATGAAAACCATTCATTCCAGCAGCAAGAGGGTCTCGACTGTTGTTTAAAAGTGAGAATTGAGTGAGCTTTACAAAGGAATACTACCTGTCTCTCAGGCATTTACAGTGTGAAGAAGATTATCTTTGTGCAAAAGAGCCCTGTTTCAATGGAAGGAAGAAGCACTGTTTCTCCTGTAAGAGATGCATAAGTCTTAGAAGCAAGAGGGTCAAGCATCTTGTTAAGCACTATGAATTGAGTTACCTGTTGAATGGAATACTGCCAACTCTCAGTGTTTTCAGGGGGAGGAAAATCAATGTTCTGCTAAATAGCCCCTTTGAAGGGAATGGAGGCATACTGTAGGTCTTGTTAGACAATCATTAATGTTAGAAGGAAGAGGGTCTAGCACCCTGTTAAGCACTGTGAATTGACTTACCTGTTGAAGGGAATACTGTCTAACTCTCAGTGTTTTTATGGGTGGAGGAACCTCAAGTTTGTGCAAAATGACCTCTTTCCAGTCAATGGAACCAGCACTACATCTCTTAGAAAAGAACTATGAATGTTAGAAGCAGCAGGGTCAAGCATCTTGTTTTCCAATGCGAATTGATATACTGCTTTAAAGGAATAATGCCTACAATTCAGCGTTTTCATGGGTGAGCAATACCACCTTTGTGCAAAATACTGCACTTAGAGGGATGGGAAGAATCACTGTCGAACTTCTGAGAGAATCATTAATGTTAGAAAGGAAAGGGTCTACCACCTTGAACAGCATTGTGAACTGAGTTAGCTGGGTAAAGGAATACTGCCTACTTCTCAGCGTTTTCATGGGTGAGGAACCCAACTTTTGCAAAATATCCCATACAAGCGAATGGAAGATTCCTGATAGCTCTTGTAAGAGACTCATGAATGTTTGAAGCAACAGGGTGTAGCAAGTTGTTTAGCATTGTGAATTGACTTAGCTGTTTAAAGGAATACTGCCTACTTCTCAGAGTTTTCAGGAGTCAGGAACCTCACCTTTGTGCAAAATTGCCTTTGTGAAGGGAATGGAGAAACACTGTTGCTCTTGTATGAAATCCATCAATGTTAGAAAGAAGAGGGTCAAGCACCTTCTTCAGCTTTGGGAATTGAGTGAGTTGTTTAATGGAATACTACCTACCTCTCAGGGTTTTCAGGGATGAGGACTACAAGGATTTTTCAAAATTGCCCCATTCGAGTGAATAGAAGCTGCACTGTAGGTCTTATAAGAGAGACATTACTGTTAACAGGAAGAGAGCCTAGCACTCTGTTGAGGATTCTCAACTGAGTTAGCTGTTTAAGGACATACTGATACCTCTCAGTGCTTTTATATGTGAGAACCTTCAACTTTGTGCAAAATCTCCTCTTACAACTGACTGGACCCAGCTGTGTGGGTGTTGTAAGAAAAGAATGAATGTTACAAGCAAGAGGGTGAAGCAGCTTGTCTTCGGATGATACGTGAGTAACTTGTTTCCAGGAATACTGTCTACCACTCAGTGTTTTCAAGGATGAGGTATATCACATTTGTGCAACATCACCCCTTTGAAGAGAATGAAAGAAGTTCTGAGGCTCTTCTGAGAAAATTATTTAGGTTGGAAGCAAGAGCGCACAGCAAGTTTTGTAACAGTGTGAGTAGAGTGAAGTTTTAAAAGGAAGACCACCTGCCTCTCACAGTTTGAAAGTGTGGCGAACTTGATTTTGGGGCAAAATTGCCTGTTTCCATGAAGGGAAGGATTACTGTATGTCTTGTAGGAGAACCACAAAGGTTACAAGAAAGATGCTCAAGCACTTTGTTTAGCAGCTTCAAGTGATTTAGCATTCAAAAGGAACACTGCCTATCTGTCAAGGGTTTGACAGTGTGAGCAAATCCATCTTTGTGCCAGTAGACCCTTTCCACTGAATGGAACATGCACTGTGTGTCTGGCAAGCAGATGTCAAGGTTTGCAGCAGGAGTTGCAAGCACATTGTTTTCCTGTGAGAGTTGAATTAGCATGTGAAAGGAGTGCTTGCCAAATGAAAGCCTTTGACAATGGAGAATCATTCACTCCTTGAAAAATACCCACTTTCGGCGAAATGCACATTCACTTGTAGCTCAGGGCAGGATGCAGTATGTGAGAGGCATTAATAGTTTGCCACTTGTCTCCCTATGAGAAATGAGTTACCTGTTGAAAGGAATACTGACTACCCCTCAGTTTATTCATGTGTGAGGAAGATCACCGTTGGGCCAAATAGCTGCCTTCAACTGAATGGAACCAGAACAGTTTAGGATGTATGAAAAGCATTCATTCCAGCAGCAAGAGGTTCTCGACTGTTGTTTAAAAGTGAGAATTGAGTGAGCTTTACAAAGGAATACTACCTGTCTCTCAGGCATTTACAGTGTGAAGAAGATTATCTTTGTGCAAAAGAGCCCTGTTTCAATGGAAGGAAGAAGCACTGTTTCTCCTGTAAGAGATGCATAAGTGTTAGAAGCAAGAGGGTCAAGCATCTTGTTAAGCACTATGAATTGAGTTACCTTTTGAATGGAATACTGCCAATTCTCAGTGTTTTCAGGGGGAGGAAAATCAATGTTCTGCTAAATAGCTCCTTTCAAGGGAATGGAGGCATACTGTAGGTCTTGTTAGACAATCATTAATGTTAGAAGGAAGAGGGTCTAGCACCCTGTTAAGCACTGTGAATTGACTTACCTGTTGAAGGGAATACTGTCTAACTCTCAGTGTTTTTATGGGTGGAGGAACCTCAAGTTTGTGCAAAATGACCTCTTTCCAGTCAATGGAACCAGCACTACATCTCTTGGAAAAGAAGTATGAATGTTAGAAGCAGCAGGGTCAAGCACCTTGTTTTCCAATGCGAATTGATATACTGCTTTAAAGGAATAATGCCTACAACTCAGCGTTTTCATGGGTGAGCAATACCACCTTTGTGCAAAATACTGCACTTAGAGGGATGGGAAGAATCACTGTCGAACTTCTGAGAGAATCATTAATGTTAGAAAGGAAAGGGTCTACCACCTTGAACAGCATTGTGAACTGAGTTAGCTGGGTAAAGGAATACTGCCTACCTCTCAGCGTTTTCATGGGTGAGGAACCCAACTTTTGCAAAATATCCCATACAAGCGAATGGAAGATTCCTGGTAGCTCTTGTAAGAGACTCATGAATGTTTGAAGCAACAGGGTGTAGCAAGTTGTTTAGCATTGTGAATTGACTTAGCTGTTTAAAGGAATACTGCCTACTTCTCAGAGTTTTCAGGAGTCAGGAACCTCACCTTTGTGCAAAATTGCCTCTGTGAAGTGAATGGAGAAACACTGTTGCTCTTGTATGATATCCATCAATGTTAAAAGGAAGAGGGTCAAGCACATTCTTCAGCTTTGTGAATTGAATGAGTTGTTTAATGGAATACTACTTACCTCTCAGGGTTTTTAGGGATGAGGACTACCAGGATTTTTCAAAATTGCCCCATTCGAGTGAATGGAAGCTGCACTGTAGGTCTTATAAGAGAGACATTACTGTTAACAGGAAGAGAGCCTAGCACTCTGTTGAGGATTCTCAAATGAGTTAGCTGTTTAAGGACATATTGATACCTCTCAGTGCTTTTATATGTGAGAACCTTCAACTTTGTGCAAAATCTCCTCTTATAACTGACTGGACCCAGCTGTGTGGGTGTTGTAAGAAAAGTATGAATGTTACAAGCAAGAGGGTGAAGCAGCTTGTCTTCGGATGATACGTGAGTAACTTGTTTCCAGGAATACTGTCTACCACTCAGTGTTTTCAAGGATGAGGTATATCACATTTGTGCAACATCACCCCTTTGAAGAGAATGAAAGAAGTTCTGAGGCTCTTCTGAGAAAATTATTTAGGTTGGAAGCAAGAGCGCACAGCAAGTTGTGTAACAGTGTGAGTAGAGTGAAGTTTTAAAAGGAAGACCACCTGCCTCTCACAGTTTGAAAGTGTGGCGAACTTGATTTTGGGGCAAAATTGCCTGTTTCCATGAAGGGAAGGATTACTGTATGTCTTGTAGGAGAACCACAAAGATTACAAGAAAGATGCTCTAGCACTTTGTTTAGCAGCTTCAAGTGATTTAGCATTCAAAAGGAAGACTGCCTATCTGTCAAGAGTTTGACAGTGTGAGCAAATCCATCTTTGTGCCAATAGACCCTTTCCACTGAATGGAACATGCACTGTGTCTCTTGCCAGCAGGGGTCAAGGTTTGCAGCAGGACTTGCAAGCACATTGTTTTCATGTGAGAGTTGAATTAGCATGTGAAAGGAGTGCTTGCCAAATGAAAGCCTTTGACAATGGAGAATCATTCACTCCTTGAAAAATACCCACTTTCGGCGAAATGCACATTCACTTGTAGCTCAGGGCAGGATGCAGTATGTGAGAGGCAGGAATAGTTTGCCACTTGTCTCCCTATGAGAAATGAGTTACCTGTTGAAAGGAATACTGACTACCCCTCAGTTTATTCATGTGTGAGGAAGATCACCGTTGGGCCAAATAGCTGCCTTCAACTGAATGGAACCAGAACAGTTTAGGATGTATGAAAACCATTCATTCCAGCAGCAAGAGGGTCTCGACTGTTGTTTAAAAGTGAGAATTGAGTGAGCTTTACAAAGGAATACTACCTGTCTCTCAGGCTTTTACAGTGTGAAGAAGATTATCTTTGTGCAAAAGAGCCCTGTTTCAATGGAAGGAAGAAGCACTGTTTCTCCTGTAAGAGATGCATAAGTGTTAGAAGCAAGAGGGTCAAGCACCTTGTTAAGCACTATGAATTGAGTTACCTGTTGAATGGAATACTGCCTAACTCTCTGTGTTTTCAGGTGGAGGAAAATCAATGTTTTGCTAAATAGCCCCTTCCAAGGGAATGGAGGCATAGTGTAGGTCTTGTAAGACAATCATTAATGTTAGAAGCAAGAGGGTCTAGCACCCTGTTAAGCACTGTGAATTGACTTACCTGTTGAAGGGAATACTGTCTAACTCTCAGTGTTTTTATGGGTGGAGGAACCTCAAGTTTGTGCAAAATTGCCTCTTTCAAGTCAATGGAACCAGCACTACATCTCTTGGAAGAGAAGTATGAATGTTAGAAGCAGGAGGGTCAAGCACCTTGTTTTCAAAGGCGAATTGATATACTGCTTTAAAGGAATAATGCCTACAACTCAGCGTTTTCATGGGTGAGCAATACCACCTTTGGGCAAAATACCGCACTTAGAGGGATGGGAAGAATCACTGTCGATCTTGTGAGAGAATCATTAATGTTAGAAAGGAAAGGGTCTACCACTTTGAACAGCATTGTGAACTGAGTTAGCTGGGTAAAGGAATACTGCCTACCTCTCAGCGTTTTCATGGGTGAGGAACCCAACTTTTGCAAAATATCCCATACAAGCGAATGGAAGATTCCTGGTAGCTCTTGTAAGAGACTCATGAATGTTTGAAGCAACAGGGTGTAGCAAGTTGTTTAGCATTGTGAACTGACTTAGCTGTTTAAAGGAATACTGCCTACTTCTCAGAGTTTTCAGGAGTCAGGAACCTCACCTTTGTGCAAAATTGCCTTTGTGAAGGGAATGGAGAAACACTGTTGCTCTTGTATGAAATCCATCAATGTTAGAAAGAAGAGGGTCAAGCACCTTCTTCAGCTTTGGGAATTGAGTGAGTTGTTTAATGGAATACTACCTACCTCTCAGGGTTTTCAGGGATGAGGACTACCAGGATTTTTCAAAATTGCTCCTTTCGAGTGAATGGAAGCTGCACTGTAGGTCTTATAAGAGAGACATTACTGTTAACAGGAAGAGAGCCTAGCACTCTGTTGAGGATTCTCAACTGAGTTAGCTGTTTAAGGACATATTGATACCTCTCAGTGCTTTTATATGTGAGAACCTTCAACTTTGTGCAAAATCTCCTCTTACAACTGACTGGACCCAGCTGTGTGGGTGTTGTAAGAAAAGTATGAATGTTACAAGCAGGAGGGTGAAGCAGCTTGTCTTCGGATGATACGTGAGTAACTTTTTTCCAGGAATACTACCTACCACTCAGTGTTTTCAAGGATGAGGTATATCACCTTTGTGCAACATCACCCCTTTGAAGAGAATGGAAGAAGTTCTGAGGCTCTTCTGATTAAATTATTTAGGTTGGAAGCAAGAGCGTACAGCAAGTTGTGTAACAGTGTGAGTAGAGTGAAGTTTTAAAAGGAAGACCACCTGCCTCTGACAGTTTGAAAGTGTGAGGAACTTGATTTTGGGGCAAAATTGCCTGTTTCCATGAAGGGAAGGATTACTGTATGTCTTGTAGGAGAACCACAAAGGTTACAAGAAAGATGCTCAAGCACTTTGTTTAGCAGCTTCAAGTGATTTAGCATTCAAAAGGAACACTGCCTATCTGTCAAGGGTTTGACAGTGTGAGCAAATCCATCTTTGTGCCAATAGACCCTTTCCACTGAATGGAACATGCACTATGTGTCTGGCAAGCAGATGTCAAGGTTTGCAGCAGCAGTTGCAAGCACATTGTTTTCCTGTGAGAGTTGAAATAGCATGTGAAAGGAGTGCTTGCCAAATGAAAGCCTTTGACAATGGAGAATCATTCACTCCTTGAAAAATACCCACTTTCGGCGAAATGCACATTCACTTGTAGCTCAGGGCAGGATGCAGTATGTGAGAGGCAGGAATAGTTTGCCACTTGTCTCCCTATGAGAAATGAGTTACCTGTTGAAAGGAATACTGACTACCCCTCAGTTTATTCATGTGTGAGGAAGATCACCGTTGGGCCAAATAGCTGCCTTCAACTGAATGGAACCAGAACAGTTTAGGATGTATGAAAAGCATTCATTCCAGCAGCAAGAGGGTCTCGACTGTTGTTTAAAAGTGAGAATTGAGTGAGCTTTACAAAGGAATACTACCTGTCTCTCAGGCATTTACAGTGTGAAGAAGATTATCTTTGTGCAAAAGAGCCCTGTTTCAATGGAAGGAAGAAGCACTGTTTCTCCTGTAAGAGATGCATAAGTGTTAGAAGCAAGAGGGTCAAGCATCTTGTTAAGCACTATGAATTGAGTTACCTTTTGAATGGAATACTGCCAATTCTCAGTGTTTTCAGGGGGAGGAAAATCAATGTTCTGCTAAATAGCTCCTTTCAAGGGAATGGAGGCATACTGTAGGTCTTGTTAGACAATCATTAATGTTAGAAGGAAGAGGGTCTAGCACCCTGTTAAGCACTGTGAATTGACTTACCTGTTGAAGGGAATACTGTCTAACTCTCAGTGTTTTTATGGGTGGAGGAACCTCAAGTTTGTGCAAAATGACCTCTTTCCAGTCAATGGAACCAGCACTACATCTCTTGGAAAAGAAGTATGAATGTTAGAAGCAGCAGGGTCAAGCACCTTGTTTTCCAATGCGAATTGATATACTGCTTTAAAGGAATAATGCCTACAACTCAGCGTTTTCATGGGTGAGCAATACCACCTTTGTGCAAAATACTGCACTTAGAGGGATGGGAAGAATCACTGTCGAACTTCTGAGAGAATCATTAATGTTAGAAAGGAAAGGGTCTACCACCTTGAACAGCATTGTGAACTGAGTTAGCTGGGTAAAGGAATACTGCCTACCTCTCAGCGTTTTCATGGGTGAGGAACCCAACTTTTGCAAAATATCCCATACAAGCGAATGGAAGATTCCTGGTAGCTCTTGTAAGAGACTCATGAATGTTTGAAGCAACAGGGTGTAGCAAGTTGTTTAGCATTGTGAATTGACTTAGCTGTTTAAAGGAATACTGCCTACTTCTCAGAGTTTTCAGGAGTCAGGAACCTCACCTTTGTGCAAAATTGCCTCTGTGAAGTGAATGGAGAAACACTGTTGCTCTTGTATGATATCCATCAATGTTAAAAGGAAGAGGGTCAAGCACATTCTTCAGCTTTGTGAATTGAATGAGTTGTTTAATGGAATACTACTTACCTCTCAGGGTTTTTAGGGATGAGGACTACCAGGATTTTTCAAAATTGCCCCATTCGAGTGAATGGAAGCTGCACTGTAGGTCTTATAAGAGAGACATTACTGTTAACAGGAAGAGAGCCTAGCACTCTGTTGAGGATTCTCAAATGAGTTAGCTGTTTAAGGACATATTGATACCTCTCAGTGCTTTTATATGTGAGAACCTTCAACTTTGTGCAAAATCTCCTCTTATAACTGACTGGACCCAGCTGTGTGGGTGTTGTAAGAAAAGTATGAATGTTACAAGCAAGAGGGTGAAGCAGCTTGTCTTCGGATGATACGTGAGTAACTTGTTTCCAGGAATACTGTCTACCACTCAGTGTTTTCAAGGATGAGGTATATCACATTTGTGCAACATCACCCCTTTGAAGAGAATGAAAGAAGTTCTGAGGCTCTTCTGAGAAAATTATTTAGGTTGGAAGCAAGAGCGCACAGCAAGTTGTGTAACAGTGTGAGTAGAGTGAAGTTTTAAAAGGAAGACCACCTGCCTCTCACAGTTTGAAAGTGTGGCGAACTTGATTTTGGGGCAAAATTGCCTGTTTCCATGAAGGGAAGGATTACTGTATGTCTTGTAGGAGAACCACAAAGATTACAAGAAAGATGCTCTAGCACTTTGTTTAGCAGCTTCAAGTGATTTAGCATTCAAAAGGAAGACTGCCTATCTGTCAAGAGTTTGACAGTGTGAGCAAATCCATCTTTGTGCCAATAGACCCTTTCCACTGAATGGAACATGCACTGTGTCTCTTGCCAGCAGGGGTCAAGGTTTGCAGCAGGACTTGCAAGCACATTGTTTTCATGTGAGAGTTGAATTAGCATGTGAAAGGAGTGCTTGCCAAATGAAAGCCTTTGACAATGGAGAATCATTCACTCCTTGAAAAATACCCACTTTCGGCGAAATGCACATTCACTTGTAGCTCAGGGCAGGATGCAGTATGTGAGAGGCAGGAATAGTTTGCCACTTGTCTCCCTATGAGAAATGAGTTACCTGTTGAAAGGAATACTGACTACCCCTCAGTTTATTCATGTGTGAGGAAGATCACCGTTGGGCCAAATAGCTGCCTTCAACTGAATGGAACCAGAACAGTTTAGGATGTATGAAAACCATTCATTCCAGCAGCAAGAGGGTCTCGACTGTTGTTTAAAAGTGAGAATTGAGTGAGCTTTACAAAGGAATACTACCTGTCTCTCAGGCTTTTACAGTGTGAAGAAGATTATCTTTGTGCAAAAGAGCCCTGTTTCAATGGAAGGAAGAAGCACTGTTTCTCCTGTAAGAGATGCATAAGTGTTAGAAGCAAGAGGGTCAAGCACCTTGTTAAGCACTATGAATTGAGTTACCTGTTGAATGGAATACTGCCTAACTCTCTGTGTTTTCAGGTGGAGGAAAATCAATGTTTTGCTAAATAGCCCCTTCCAAGGGAATGGAGGCATAGTGTAGGTCTTGTAAGACAATCATTAATGTTAGAAGCAAGAGGGTCTAGCACCCTGTTAAGCACTGTGAATTGACTTACCTGTTGAAGGGAATACTGTCTAACTCTCAGTGTTTTTATGGGTGGAGGAACCTCAAGTTTGTGCAAAATTGCCTCTTTCAAGTCAATGGAACCAGCACTACATCTCTTGGAAGAGAAGTATGAATGTTAGAAGCAGGAGGGTCAAGCACCTTGTTTTCAAAGGCGAATTGATATACTGCTTTAAAGGAATAATGCCTACAACTCAGCGTTTTCATGGGTGAGCAATACCACCTTTGGGCAAAATACCGCACTTAGAGGGATGGGAAGAATCACTGTCGATCTTGTGAGAGAATCATTAATGTTAGAAAGGAAAGGGTCTACCACTTTGAACAGCATTGTGAACTGAGTTAGCTGGGTAAAGGAATACTGCCTACCTCTCAGCGTTTTCATGGGTGAGGAACCCAACTTTTGCAAAATATCCCATACAAGCGAATGGAAGATTCCTGGTAGCTCTTGTAAGAGACTCATGAATGTTTGAAGCAACAGGGTGTAGCAAGTTGTTTAGCATTGTGAACTGACTTAGCTGTTTAAAGGAATACTGCCTACTTCTCAGAGTTTTCAGGAGTCAGGAACCTCACCTTTGTGCAAAATTGCCTTTGTGAAGGGAATGGAGAAACACTGTTGCTCTTGTATGAAATCCATCAATGTTAGAAAGAAGAGGGTCAAGCACCTTCTTCAGCTTTGGGAATTGAGTGAGTTGTTTAATGGAATACTACCTACCTCTCAGGGTTTTCAGGGATGAGGACTACCAGGATTTTTCAAAATTGCTCCTTTCGAGTGAATGGAAGCTGCACTGTAGGTCTTATAAGAGAGACATTACTGTTAACAGGAAGAGAGCCTAGCACTCTGTTGAGGATTCTCAACTGAGTTAGCTGTTTAAGGACATATTGATACCTCTCAGTGCTTTTATATGTGAGAACCTTCAACTTTGTGCAAAATCTCCTCTTACAACTGACTGGACCCAGCTGTGTGGGTGTTGTAAGAAAAGTATGAATGTTACAAGCAGGAGGGTGAAGCAGCTTGTCTTCGGATGATACGTGAGTAACTTTTTTCCAGGAATACTACCTACCACTCAGTGTTTTCAAGGATGAGGTATATCACCTTTGTGCAACATCACCCCTTTGAAGAGAATGGAAGAAGTTCTGAGGCTCTTCTGATTAAATTATTTAGGTTGGAAGCAAGAGCGTACAGCAAGTTGTGTAACAGTGTGAGTAGAGTGAAGTTTTAAAAGGAAGACCACCTGCCTCTGACAGTTTGAAAGTGTGAGGAACTTGATTTTGGGGCAAAATTGCCTGTTTCCATGAAGGGAAGGATTACTGTATGTCTTGTAGGAGAACCACAAAGGTTACAAGAAAGATGCTCAAGCACTTTGTTTAGCAGCTTCAAGTGATTTAGCATTCAAAAGGAACACTGCCTATCTGTCAAGGGTTTGACAGTGTGAGCAAATCCATCTTTGTGCCAATAGACCCTTTCCACTGAATGGAACATGCACTATGTGTCTGGCAAGCAGATGTCAAGGTTTGCAGCAGCAGTTGCAAGCACATTGTTTTCCTGTGAGAGTTGAAATAGCATGTGAAAGGAGTGCTTGCCAAATGAAAGCCTTTGACAATGGAGAATCATTCACTCCTTGAAAAATACCCACTTTCGGCGAAATGCACATTCACTTGTAGCTCAGGGCAGGATGCAGTATGTGAGAGGCAGGAATAGTTTGCCACTTGTCTCCCTATGAGAAATGAGTTACCTGTTGAAAGGAATACTGACTACCCCTCAGTTTATTCATGTGTGAGGAAGATCACCGTTGGGCCAAATAGCTGCCTTCAACTGAATGGAACCAGAACAGTTTAGGATGTATGAAAAGCATTCATTCCAGCAGCAAGAGGGTCTCGACTGTTGTTTAAAAGTGAGAATTGAGTGAGCTTTACAAAGGAATACTACCTGTCTCTCAGGCATTTACAGTGTGAAGAAGATTATCTTTGTGCAAAAGAGCCCTGTTTCAATGGAAGGAAGAAGCACTGTTTCTCCTGTAAGAGATGCATAAGTGTTAGAAGCAAGAGGGTCAAGCATCTTGTTAAGCACTATGAATTGAGTTACCTTTTGAATGGAATACTGCCAATTCTCAGTGTTTTCAGGGGGAGGAAAATCAATGTTCTGCTAAATAGCTCCTTTCAAGGGAATGGAGGCATACTGTAGGTCTTGTTAGACAATCATTAATGTTAGAAGGAAGAGGGTCTAGCACCCTGTTAAGCACTGTGAATTGACTTACCTGTTGAAGGGAATACTGTCTAACTCTCAGTGTTTTTATGGGTGGAGGAACCTCAAGTTTGTGCAAAATGACCTCTTTCCAGTCAATGGAACCAGCACTACATCTCTTGGAAAAGAAGTATGAATGTTAGAAGCAGCAGGGTCAAGCACCTTGTTTTCCAATGCGAATTGATATACTGCTTTAAAGGAATAATGCCTACAACTCAGCGTTTTCATGGGTGAGCAATACCACCTTTGTGCAAAATACTGCACTTAGAGGGATGGGAAGAATCACTGTCGAACTTCTGAGAGAATCATTAATGTTAGAAAGGAAAGGGTCTACCACCTTGAACAGCATTGTGAACTGAGTTAGCTGGGTAAAGGAATACTGCCTACCTCTCAGCGTTTTCATGGGTGAGGAACCCAACTTTTGCAAAATATCCCATACAAGCGAATGGAAGATTCCTGGTAGCTCTTGTAAGAGACTCATGAATGTTTGAAGCAACAGGGTGTAGCAAGTTGTTTAGCATTGTGAATTGACTTAGCTGTTTAAAGGAATACTGCCTACTTCTCAGAGTTTTCAGGAGTCAGGAACCTCACCTTTGTGCAAAATTGCCTCTGTGAAGTGAATGGAGAAACACTGTTGCTCTTGTATGATATCCATCAATGTTAAAAGGAAGAGGGTCAAGCACATTCTTCAGCTTTGTGAATTGAATGAGTTGTTTAATGGAATACTACTTACCTCTCAGGGTTTTTAGGGATGAGGACTACCAGGATTTTTCAAAATTGCCCCATTCGAGTGAATGGAAGCTGCACTGTAGGTCTTATAAGAGAGACATTACTGTTAACAGGAAGAGAGCCTAGCACTCTGTTGAGGATTCTCAAATGAGTTAGCTGTTTAAGGACATATTGATACCTCTCAGTGCTTTTATATGTGAGAACCTTCAACTTTGTGCAAAATCTCCTCTTATAACTGACTGGACCCAGCTGTGTGGGTGTTGTAAGAAAAGTATGAATGTTACAAGCAAGAGGGTGAAGCAGCTTGTCTTCGGATGATACGTGAGTAACTTGTTTCCAGGAATACTGTCTACCACTCAGTGTTTTCAAGGATGAGGTATATCACATTTGTGCAACATCACCCCTTTGAAGAGAATGAAAGAAGTTCTGAGGCTCTTCTGAGAAAATTATTTAGGTTGGAAGCAAGAGCGCACAGCAAGTTTTGTAACAGTGTGAGTAGAGTGAAGTTTTAAAAGGAAGACCACCTGCCTCTCACAGTTTGAAAGTGTGGCGAACTTGATTTTGGGGCAAAATTGCCTGTTTCCATGAAGGGAAGGATTACTGTATGTCTTGTAGGAGAACCACAAAGATTACAAGAAAGATGCTCTAGCACTTTGTTTAGCAGCTTCAAGTGATTTAGCATTCAAAAGGAAGACTGCCTATCTGTCAAGAGTTTGACAGTGTGAGCAAATCCATCTTTGTGCCAATAGACCCTTTCCACTGAATGGAACATGCACTGTGTCTCTTGCCAGCAGGGGTCAAGGTTTGCAGCAGGACTTGCAAGCACATTGTTTTCATGTGAGAGTTGAATTAGCATGTGAAAGGAGTGCTTGCCAAATGAAAGCCTTTGACAATGGAGAATCATTCACTCCTTGAAAAATACCCACTTTCGGCGAAATGCACATTCACTTGTAGCTCAGGGCAGGATGCAGTATGTGAGAGGCAGGAATAGTTTGCCACTTGTCTCCCTATGAGAAATGAGTTACCTGTTGAAAGGAATACTGACTACCCCTCAGTTTATTCATGTGTGAGGAAGATCACCGTTGGGCCAAATAGCTGCCTTCAACTGAATGGAACCAGAACAGTTTAGGATGTATGAAAACCATTCATTCCAGCAGCAAGAGGGTCTCGACTGTTGTTTAAAAGTGAGAATTGAGTGAGCTTTACAAAGGAATACTACCTGTCTCTCAGGCTTTTACAGTGTGAAGAAGATTATCTTTGTGCAAAAGAGCCCTGTTTCAATGGAAGGAAGAAGCACTGTTTCTCCTGTAAGAGATGCATAAGTGTTAGAAGCAAGAGGGTCAAGCACCTTGTTAAGCACTATGAATTGAGTTACCTGTTGAATGGAATACTGCCTAACTCTCTGTGTTTTCAGGTGGAGGAAAATCAATGTTTTGCTAAATAGCCCCTTCCAAGGGAATGGAGGCATAGTGTAGGTCTTGTAAGACAATCATTAATGTTAGAAGCAAGAGGGTCTAGCACCCTGTTAAGCACTGTGAATTGACTTACCTGTTGAAGGGAATACTGTCTAACTCTCAGTGTTTTTATGGGTGGAGGAACCTCAAGTTTGTGCAAAATTGCCTCTTTCAAGTCAATGGAACCAGCACTACATCTCTTGGAAGAGAAGTATGAATGTTAGAAGCAGGAGGGTCAAGCACCTTGTTTTCAAAGGCGAATTGATATACTGCTTTAAAGGAATAATGCCTACAACTCAGCGTTTTCATGGGTGAGCAATACCACCTTTGGGCAAAATACCGCACTTAGAGGGATGGGAAGAATCACTGTCGATCTTGTGAGAGAATCATTAATGTTAGAAAGGAAAGGGTCTACCACTTTGAACAGCATTGTGAACTGAGTTAGCTGGGTAAAGGAATACTGCCTACCTCTCAGCGTTTTCATGGGTGAGGAACCCAACTTTTGCAAAATATCCCATACAAGCGAATGGAAGATTCCTGGTAGCTCTTGTAAGAGACTCATGAATGTTTGAAGCAACAGGGTGTAGCAAGTTGTTTAGCATTGTGAACTGACTTAGCTGTTTAAAGGAATACTGCCTACTTCTCAGAGTTTTCAGGAGTCAGGAACCTCACCTTTGTGCAAAATTGCCTTTGTGAAGGGAATGGAGAAACACTGTTGCTCTTGTATGAAATCCATCAATGTTAGAAAGAAGAGGGTCAAGCACCTTCTTCAGCTTTGGGAATTGAGTGAGTTGTTTAATGGAATACTACCTACCTCTCAGGGTTTTCAGGGATGAGGACTACCAGGATTTTTCAAAATTGCTCCTTTCGAGTGAATGGAAGCTGCACTGTAGGTCTTATAAGAGAGACATTACTGTTAACAGGAAGAGAGCCTAGCACTCTGTTGAGGATTCTCAACTGAGTTAGCTGTTTAAGGACATATTGATACCTCTCAGTGCTTTTATATGTGAGAACCTTCAACTTTGTGCAAAATCTCCTCTTACAACTGACTGGACCCAGCTGTGTGGGTGTTGTAAGAAAAGTATGAATGTTACAAGCAGGAGGGTGAAGCAGCTTGTCTTCGGATGATACGTGAGTAACTTTTTTCCAGGAATACTACCTACCACTCAGTGTTTTCAAGGATGAGGTATATCACCTTTGTGCAACATCACCCCTTTGAAGAGAATGGAAGAAGTTCTGAGGCTCTTCTGATTAAATTATTTAGGTTGGAAGCAAGAGCGTACAGCAAGTTGTGTAACAGTGTGAGTAGAGTGAAGTTTTAAAAGGAAGACCACCTGCCTCTGACAGTTTGAAAGTGTGAGGAACTTGATTTTGGGGCAAAATTGCCTGTTTCCATGAAGGGAAGGATTACTGTATGTCTTGTAGGAGAACCACAAAGGTTACAAGAAAGATGCTCAAGCACTTTGTTTAGCAGCTTCAAGTGATTTAGCATTCAAAAGGAACACTGCCTATCTGTCAAGGGTTTGACAGTGTGAGCAAATCCATCTTTGTGCCAATAGACCCTTTCCACTGAATGGAACATGCACTATGTGTCTGGCAAGCAGATGTCAAGGTTTGCAGCAGCAGTTGCAAGCACATTGTTTTCCTGTGAGAGTTGAAATAGCATGTGAAAGGAGTGCTTGCCAAATGAAAGCCTTTGACAATGGAGAATCATTCACTCCTTGAAAAATACCCACTTTCGGCGAAATGCACATTCACTTGTAGCTCAGGGCAGGATGCAGTATGTGAGAGGCAGGAATAGTTTGCCACTTGTCTCCCTATGAGAAATGAGTTACCTGTTGAAAGGAATACTGACTACCCCTCAGTTTATTCATGTGTGAGGAAGATCACCGTTGGGCCAAATAGCTGCCTTCAACTGAATGGAACCAGAACAGTTTAGGATGTATGAAAAGCATTCATTCCAGCAGCAAGAGGGTCTCGACTGTTGTTTAAAAGTGAGAATTGAGTGAGCTTTACAAAGGAATACTACCTGTCTCTCAGGCATTTACAGTGTGAAGAAGATTATCTTTGTGCAAAAGAGCCCTGTTTCAATGGAAGGAAGAAGCACTGTTTCTCCTGTAAGAGATGCATAAGTGTTAGAAGCAAGAGGGTCAAGCATCTTGTTAAGCACTATGAATTGAGTTACCTTTTGAATGGAATACTGCCAATTCTCAGTGTTTTCAGGGGGAGGAAAATCAATGTTCTGCTAAATAGCTCCTTTCAAGGGAATGGAGGCATACTGTAGGTCTTGTTAGACAATCATTAATGTTAGAAGGAAGAGGGTCTAGCACCCTGTTAAGCACTGTGAATTGACTTACCTGTTGAAGGGAATACTGTCTAACTCTCAGTGTTTTTATGGGTGGAGGAACCTCAAGTTTGTGCAAAATGACCTCTTTCCAGTCAATGGAACCAGCACTACATCTCTTGGAAAAGAAGTATGAATGTTAGAAGCAGCAGGGTCAAGCACCTTGTTTTCCAATGCGAATTGATATACTGCTTTAAAGGAATAATGCCTACAACTCAGCGTTTTCATGGGTGAGCAATACCACCTTTGTGCAAAATACTGCACTTAGAGGGATGGGAAGAATCACTGTCGAACTTCTGAGAGAATCATTAATGTTAGAAAGGAAAGGGTCTACCACCTTGAACAGCATTGTGAACTGAGTTAGCTGGGTAAAGGAATACTGCCTACCTCTCAGCGTTTTCATGGGTGAGGAACCCAACTTTTGCAAAATATCCCATACAAGCGAATGGAAGATTCCTGGTAGCTCTTGTAAGAGACTCATGAATGTTTGAAGCAACAGGGTGTAGCAAGTTGTTTAGCATTGTGAATTGACTTAGCTGTTTAAAGGAATACTGCCTACTTCTCAGAGTTTTCAGGAGTCAGGAACCTCACCTTTGTGCAAAATTGCCTCTGTGAAGTGAATGGAGAAACACTGTTGCTCTTGTATGATATCCATCAATGTTAAAAGGAAGAGGGTCAAGCACATTCTTCAGCTTTGTGAATTGAATGAGTTGTTTAATGGAATACTACTTACCTCTCAGGGTTTTTAGGGATGAGGACTACCAGGATTTTTCAAAATTGCCCCATTCGAGTGAATGGAAGCTGCACTGTAGGTCTTATAAGAGAGACATTACTGTTAACAGGAAGAGAGCCTAGCACTCTGTTGAGGATTCTCAAATGAGTTAGCTGTTTAAGGACATATTGATACCTCTCAGTGCTTTTATATGTGAGAACCTTCAACTTTGTGCAAAATCTCCTCTTATAACTGACTGGACCCAGCTGTGTGGGTGTTGTAAGAAAAGTATGAATGTTACAAGCAAGAGGGTGAAGCAGCTTGTCTTCGGATGATACGTGAGTAACTTGTTTCCAGGAATACTGTCTACCACTCAGTGTTTTCAAGGATGAGGTATATCACATTTGTGCAACATCACCCCTTTGAAGAGAATGAAAGAAGTTCTGAGGCTCTTCTGAGAAAATTATTTAGGTTGGAAGCAAGAGCGCACAGCAAGTTTTGTAACAGTGTGAGTAGAGTGAAGTTTTAAAAGGAAGACCACCTGCCTCTCACAGTTTGAAAGTGTGGCGAACTTGATTTTGGGGCAAAATTGCCTGTTTCCATGAAGGGAAGGATTACTGTATGTCTTGTAGGAGAACCACAAAGATTACAAGAAAGATGCTCTAGCACTTTGTTTAGCAGCTTCAAGTGATTTAGCATTCAAAAGGAAGACTGCCTATCTGTCAAGAGTTTGACAGTGTGAGCAAATCCATCTTTGTGCCAATAGACCCTTTCCACTGAATGGAACATGCACTGTGTCTCTTGCCAGCAGGGGTCAAGGTTTGCAGCAGGACTTGCAAGCACATTGTTTTCATGTGAGAGTTGAATTAGCATGTGAAAGGAGTGCTTGCCAAATGAAAGCCTTTGACAATGGAGAATCATTCACTCCTTGAAAAATACCCACTTTCGGCGAAATGCACATTCACTTGTAGCTCAGGGCAGGATGCAGTATGTGAGAGGCAGGAATAGTTTGCCACTTGTCTCCCTATGAGAAATGAGTTACCTGTTGAAAGGAATACTGACTACCCCTCAGTTTATTCATGTGTGAGGAAGATCACCGTTGGGCCAAATAGCTGCCTTCAACTGAATGGAACCAGAACAGTTTAGGATGTATGAAAACCATTCATTCCAGCAGCAAGAGGGTCTCGACTGTTGTTTAAAAGTGAGAATTGAGTGAGCTTTACAAAGGAATACTACCTGTCTCTCAGGCTTTTACAGTGTGAAGAAGATTATCTTTGTGCAAAAGAGCCCTGTTTCAATGGAAGGAAGAAGCACTTTCTCCTGTAAGAGATGCATAAGTGTTAGAAGCAAGAGGGTCAAGCACCTTGTTAAGCACTATGAATTGAGTTACCTGTTGAATGGAATACTGCCTAACTCTCTGTGTTTTCAGGTGGAGGAAAATCAATGTTTTGCTAAATAGCCCTTCCAAGGGAATGGAGGCATAGTGTAGGTCTTGTAAGACAATCATTAATGTTAGAAGCAAGAGGGTCTAGCACCCTGTTAAGCACTGTGAATTGACTTACCTGTTGAAGGGAATACTGTCTAACTCTCAGTGTTTTTATGGGTGGAGGAACCTCAAGTTTGTGCAAAATTGCCTCTTTCAAGTCAATGGAACCAGCACTACATCTCTTGGAAGAGAAGTATGAATGTTAGAAGCAGGAGGGTCAAGCACCTTGTTTTCAAAGGCGAATTGATATACTGCTTTAAAGGAATAATGCCTACAACTCAGCGTTTTCATGGGTGAGCAATACCACCTTTGGGCAAAATACCGCACTTAGAGGGATGGGAAGAATCACTGTCGATCTTGTGAGAGAATCATTAATGTTAGAAAGGAAAGGGTCTACCACTTTGAACAGCATTGTGAACTGAGTTAGCTGGGTAAAGGAATACTGCCTACCTCTCAGCGTTTTCATGGGTGAGGAACCCAACTTTTGCAAAATATCCCATACAAGCGAATGGAAGATTCCTGGTAGCTCTTGTAAGAGACTCATGAATGTTTGAAGCAACAGGGTGTAGCAAGTTGTTTAGCATTGTGAACTGACTTAGCTGTTTAAAGAATACTGCCTACTTCTCAGAGTTTTCAGGAGTCAGGAACCTCACCTTTGTGCAAATTGCCTTTGTGAAGGGAATGGAGAAACACTGTTGCTCTTGTATGAAATCCATCAATGTTAGAAAGAAGAGGGTCAAGCACCTTCTTCAGCTTTGGGAATTGAGTGAGTTGTTTAATGGAATACTACCTACCTCTCAGGGTTTTCAGGGATGAGGACTACCAGGATTTTCAAAATTGCTCCTTTCGAGTGAATGGAAGCTGCACTGTAGGTCTTATAAGAGAGACATTACTGTTAACAGGAAGAGAGCCTAGCACTCTGTTGAGGATTCTCAACTGAGTTAGCTGTTTAAGGACATATTGATACCTCTCAGTGCTTTTATATGTGAGAACCTTCAACTTTGTGCAAAATCTCCTCTTACAACTGACTGGACCCAGCTGTGTGGGTGTTGTAAGAAAAGTATGAATGTTACAAGCAGGAGGGTGAAGCAGCTTGTCTTCGGATGATACGTGAGTAACTTTTTCCAGGAATACTACCTACCACTCAGTGTTTTCAAGGATGAGGTATATCACCTTTGTGCAACATCACCCCTTTGAAGAGAATGGAAGAAGTTCTGAGGCTCTTCTGATTAAATTATTTAGGTTGGAAGCAAGAGCGTACAGCAAGTTGTGTAACAGTGTGAGTAGAGTGAAGTTTTAAAAGGAAGACCACCTGCCTCTGACAGTTTGAAAGTGTGAGGAACTTGATTTTGGGGCAAAATTGCCTGTTTCCATGAAGGGAAGGATTACTGTATGTCTTGTAGGAGAACCACAAAGGTTACAAGAAAGATGCTCAAGCACTTTGTTTAGCAGCTTCAAGTGATTTAGCATTCAAAAGGAACACTGCCTATCTGTCAAGGGTTTGACAGTGTGAGCAAATCCATCTTTGTGCCAATAGACCCTTTCCACTGAATGGAACATGCACTATGTGTCTGGCAAGCAGATGTCAAGGTTTGCAGCAGCAGTTGCAAGCACATTGTTTTCCTGTGAGAGTTGAAATAGCATGTGAAAGGAGTGCTTGCCAAATGAAAGCCTTTGACAATGGAGAATCATTCACTCCTTGAAAAATACCCACTTTCGGCGAAATGCACATTCACTTGTAGCTCAGGGCAGGATGCAGTATGTGAGAGGCAGGAATAGTTTGCCACTTGTCTCCCTATGAGAAATGAGTTACCTGTTGAAAGAATACTGACTACCCCTCAGTTTATTCATGTGTGAGGAAGATCACCGTTGGGCCAAATAGCTGCCTTCAACTGAATGGAACCAGAACAGTTTAGGATGTATGAAAAGCATTCATTCCAGCAGCAAGAGGGTCTCGACTGTTGTTTAAAAGTGAGAATTGAGTGAGCTTTACAAAGGAATACTACCTGTCTCTCAGGCATTTACAGTGTGAAGAAGATTATCTTTGTGCAAAAGAGCCCTGTTTCAATGGAAGGAAGAAGCACTGTTTCTCCTGTAAGAGATGCATAAGTGTTAGAAGCAAGAGGGTCAAGCATCTTGTTAAGCACTATGAATTGAGTTACCTTTTGAATGGAATACTGCCAATTCTCAGTGTTTTCAGGGGGAGGAAAATCAATGTT